>NC_065538.1:57831162-58183662 GCF_932294415.1 Quercus robur | reverse complement strand
TGGAGCAAAAATATCAATTAATCCCAATCTATTCACTAATTGAGCAAAAGCTGGCAAGCCTAATGCTTTAGTGAAAATATCTGCTAAATGAAGACTGCTTACCACATGAAAAGTTCTTATAACTCCTGCAATCTTGTCTTTGACCAAATGAGAGTTCACTTCTATATACTTTGTTCTCTCATGGAAAACCGGATTAGCTACTATATGCAATGCAGCTTGATTGTCACAAATCAACATTGCACTTTTGGGATGATCAACTCTCAAGTCTCTAAGCAGTTGTAGTATCTAGACCACTTCACAAGTTGTGGTTGCCATTGCTCTGTACTCAGCTTCAGCAAAGGACCTTGAGACTGTACTTTGTTTCTTGGATCTCCAAGAAACTAAGGATTCACCTAAAAACACACTAACCAGTCAAGGATCTTCTAGTATCTGGACATCCTGCCCAGTCAGCATCACAATAAGCTTTAACTTGCAAATCTGAGTTGCTGGGGAAGAAAGGTCCCTTTCTTGGTGGACCTTTTATGTACTGAAGTACCCTGTAGGCAGCTTGCATATGAGGTTTCCTTGGTGCAGAAAGAAATTGATTTAGCCTGTGCACAACATATGTGATGTTTGGCCTTGCCAAAGTTAAGCATAGAAGTCTGCCAATCAATCTTCTGTACTGACTTAAGTCTGCAATTAGCTTTCCTTCATCATTGAATAAATGCAAGTTTTGTTCCATTGGGGTTTTCACTAGTTTAGGCCCAATCTGACTTGAATCTTGTAAAATCTCTAAAGCATACTTCCTTTGATTCTAGGTAAAGCCTTTACTGTTCCTTGCAGCTTCAAGCCCCATAAAGTACCTCAAAGAACCAAGATCTTTTAAACCAAATTTCTTATCAAGCACTTGCTTTGACTTAGCAATGCATTGAGGATCATTCCCTGTAAGTAAAATGTCATCCACATACACAAGCAAAACTATAAAGGAAGATCCTTTGGCGTATGTGAAAAGAGCGTAATCAACTTTAGATTGTACAAACCCTAAATTGAGAATTGTGTAAGAAAATTTTGCAAACCATTGCCTAGAGGTCTGCTTCAGACCATATAGGCTCTTTTTAAGCTTACATACTAGATTAGGAGACTCCCCCTTGCTCTGAAACCCTTGAGGAAGAGACATGTAGACTTCCTCATTTAGATCACCATGTAGAAAGGCGTTATTCACATCCATTTGATGAAGACCCCATCATTTCACATCAGCCATAGAGAGCACAATTCTGACAGACACAGATTTAGCCACAAGAGAGAATGTGTCTGTGTAATCAAGACCCTCTCTTTGAGTGTACCCCTTAGCAACCAACCTAGCTTTGTACCTCTCAATAGTGCCATCTGAGTGATACTAAATTCTATAGATCCATTTACACCCAATAGGTATTTTTTCAAGAGGTAAATGAGTTGAAGTCCAGGTATTATTTAGTTCTAAGGCTTGAATTTCCTTATCCATATCAGTCCTCCATTCAGGAGATTGAATTGCTTGATGAAAGGAAGTGGGCTCAGTAGGTGTGGCTTGAAGAGCAAAAACAAAATGTTTGTATGCTTTGTTAATATGAGTGAAGGTAAGAAAATTAGATATGTCATAGGGTGAGCCAGAAGCTGGTGTTGAGAAAACAGCATTACAAGAGTAATCTCTGAGGTAAGATGGAGGGTTGTGAGCTCTAGCGGATTTTTTAGGCTGGAGTACAGGGAGTACTCTTGTAACAAGACTAGGAACGAAACCAGTTTCGGAGTTACAACCAGAGATAGGTGTAAGTGCAGGTATATCAGTAGAACTGATAGGACTAGGATCCAAATGTAATTTTCATAGCTGGTGACAGTACATTGTAAAACCACAAATGCGGTGAGTCAAAATATAACTTTTTCATAAGGGTAACATATTATACTACTATATTAGTGCTACATATTAAAACTTAATGTATTAGGTCAACAAATATGAAAACTTAATGTGATATGATGATGTCACCATTTGATAAGATAAAATTACTAGTGGCTTCCTGACATCTGCATAAGAAAGCCCTAGATGCCTTCTCATAGCTTCCTTATTTTCTGCTTTCCCCTGAAGATCATTTGCAATGTACTGGACTTCGAGAAATGTATCAATGGCAGGATTCCATGCATCAGTATCAATTCCATTTAAAATCCCAATGAACTTTTTTGAGTGAAAATTAAGTGTTGAATGGAGACCTTTTCCTACCTGTAAATCAAAAAATAACAACATATAAGGGCTTCATGAAAGGAATGAGACTCATATGCTCCCTTAAAACATCTGTGCTGATTTTTGTAAGACATGGTAGACACCCCACCCTAATCATCTTGGATCAATTTGAAGCTAGGAATAATGTTATTCCATCATGTCATGTAAAGTCAGAACATAGAATTTAAAGACTTGAACTCCTAATCTCTTGTATATCTGAGGACAGATGGTGAAAGCATGGTCCTCGTAGTGTAAAACAGAATAAATTTCTTTCAACCTTTAATGATAATCATTGATTTCTAACAGTACAAGAGACAACACCAAGGAAACTACATAATAGTTGGGAAAAAAAAAAAAAAACCAATGGCTTTACAGGTTCTTAAACATTTACTCTCCTTGGTGTCATATATCTGCCAAAACTAATGTTTACTCCAAACTTTTTCAATCTTATCTTCTTCTGGAATATCTGAACTCTCTAGAACTAGAATGTATATGAAGACTAGCATGCAAACAACCACTATAGTGAAGAAGACAAATAAAACTCCTTTCATGGCACAAATCGTTGACAGTAATGCATAGCTACTCAAGAACATACTCAACAAACTTATGGTCATCATCATAGGGTCAGCAGCTGAACTAGCTCTCCTTGGGAAATCAACTTCAGTCCATTTTGATGAAGCTACTCCATATCCAACTGAGTAAAGGAGGAGGAATCCAAAAAATCTGTATGCTGCAGTACATGGAGGATACAATGATGCATAGTGCCCATGTATTAGCAAAACAGAAATGGCAAGGAGTCCACAGAACATTGCGAACGATGAAATCACCATCAATGGCCATTGTCGCTTAAACCTAGTGACAAACTAGGAACCTAAGATGCCCGTTGCCATGTTCACATATTCAATAACCATCGGTGCCATGTAAGATTCATCTGTGGGGATATCAAGATCCATTAGAAAAGCTGGCAAGAAGAAATTGATGGCAAACATCCCTGAAAACTGTAGACATATCTCCCTGACACAACTAATAATCAAATAAGGACGACATTGATGACTAAAGACATGCTTCAACAAACTCCAAACTCCCTGACTCTCCTCCTTCATTTGTTCAAACTCAGAATCAAAATCATCACCCCTAGTTCTTGTAAATTCTCTTCTTGCTTTGCTAACTTTGTTCATCTCTATATAGTACAATGGAGTGTTATGAGCAAAAAGGAAATGAGAAGAGGTGGAATAGCCAATACTCCTGGAATCGCAAAACAAATCCTCCAACCCCACTCAAAATCTGCCATTTTAAAATTTGCTGTTAATCCTAAAGCAGTTCCCAACCCATATGAATGTCTATGTATCAATTTCAACTTGTTTGCAAAATCAGCTGAGGCAGACTCTGAAATATAGAGTGGAACAACCTACAATAAAATGTAAAAAACATTAGACTTGACAACAATAAGTAAAAAGAAAATTCATTAGAGAAATGTTGTTGAAGATAATTTTTATCTGAGACATGATTCCAATCCCTATGCTAGTGACAATTCTTCCAATAAAAAGAATCGAAAGAGATGTTGTTGAAGAGCTCATGGCAGATTAGGAATAATGAGCTAAAGCCCAACAGCAAAGGCCATCTTCTTCCCAACTTTGTGCAAATGATGAACGATGGTACGACTACAACGGTAGTTGAGCAGAAGATAGATGAGAGGTAGCCTTCTATCAAACTATTATAATACGCACAATAGTTATCCACCCTCGTCTTCATCATTGTGTAGTTGAGTTTACGGAAGAACACCTTAAAGAACGGGTCCATAATCACAATACGACTTGACACAAGATATCTCCATTTCAAATGGAGGAGAGGTGGAAGAAGGGCTATGATTTAATTGAGACAAACCATGGCAAGCTAGGCATAAATGCACAAAGGAAGTGATCAAGAGAGTAATGGTTTCCTCTCAAGAGAAGCAAGGCAAGGAAGCATAAAATATCTCTCTTTTCCTTGATTGGAAATCCAACCCCAAGAACAATGAGGGTTTTGGGTCAAATTAAGGGTCAATGGGTGGTGATTCTCTACGACTTGAGAAGCAACCATCCTTTTTTGGATTCATCTCAGGTGGTATCGTGATTATGGACCCGTTCTTTAAGGTGTTTTTCCGTAAACTCAACTACACAATGATGAAGACGAGAGTGGATAACTACTGTGCGTATTATAATAGTTTGATAGAAGGCTACCTCTCATCTATCTTCTACTCAACTGCCGTTGTAGCCGTACCATCGTTCTTCATCTGCACAAAGTTGGGAAGAAGATGGCCTTTGCTGTTGGGCTTTAGTTCATTATTCCTGGGATTTGCCATGATTTCTTCAAGAACATCTCTTTCGATTCTTTTTATTGGAAGAATTGTCATTGGCATAGGGATTGGAATCATGTCTCAGGTAAAAATTATCTTCAACAACATTTCTCTAATGAATTTTTTTTTTACTTATTGTTGTCAAGTCTAATGTTTTTTACATTCTATTGTAGGTTGTTTCACTCTATATTTCAGAGTCTGCCTCTGCTGATTTTGCAAACAAGTTGAAATTGATACATAGACATTCATATGGGTTGGGAACTACTTTAGGATTAATGGCAAATTTTAAAATGACATATTTTGAGTGGGGTTGGAGGATTTGTTTTGCGATTCCAGGAGTATTGGCTATTCCACCTCTTTTCATTTCCCTTTTTGCTCATAACACCCCAATGTACTATATAGAGATGAACAAAGTTAGCAAAGCAAAAAGAGAATTTACAAGAACTAGGGGTGATGATTTTGATTCTGAGTTTGAACAAATGAAGGAGGAGAGTCAGGGAGTTTGGAGTTTGTTGAAGCATGTCTTTAGTCATCAATGTCGTCCTTATTTGATTATTAGTTGTGTCAGGGAGATATGTCTACATTTTTCAGGGATGTTTGCCATCAATTTCTTCTTGCCAGCTTTTCTAATGGATCTTGATATCCCCACAGATGAATCTTGCATGGCACTGATGGTTATTGAATATGTGAACATTGCAATGGGCGTCTTAGGTTCCTGGTTTGTCACTAGGTTTAAGCGACAATGGCCATTGATGGTGATTTCATTGTTTGCGATGTTCTGTGGACTCCTTGCCATTTTTGTTTTGCTAATACACGGGCACTATGCATCATTGTATCCTCCACGTACTGCAGCATACAGGGATTTTGGATTCCTCCTCCTTTACTCAGTTGGATATGGAGTAGTTTCATCAAAATGGACTGAAGTTGATTTCCCAAGGAGAGCTAGTTTAGTTGCTGACCCTATGATGATGACCATAAATTTGTTGAGTACGTTCTTGATTAGCTATGCATTACTGCCAACGATTTGTGCCATGAAAGGAGTTTTATTTGTCTTCTTCACTGTAGTGATTGTTTGCATGTTGGTCTTCATATACCTTCTAGTTCCAGAGAGTTCAGATAGTCCAGAAGAAGATATGATTGAAAAAGTTTGGAGTAAACATTGGTTTTTGGCAGAGATATATGGCACCAAGGAGAGTAAATGTTTAAGAACCTGTAAAGCCATTGGTTTTTATTTATTTTTTTATTTTCAACTATTATGTAGTTTCCTTGGTGTTGTCTCTTGTACTGTTAGAAAACAATGATTATCATTAAAGGTTGAAAGAAATTTATTCTGTTTTACACTACGAGGACCATGCTTTCACCATCTGTCCTCAGATATACAAGAGATTAGGAGTTCAAGTCTTTAAATTCTATGTTCTGACTTTACATGACATGATGGAATAACATTATTCCTGGCTTCAAATTGATCCAAGATGATTAGGGTGGGGTGTCTACCATGTCTTACAAAAAACAGCACAAATGTTTTAAGGGAGTATATGAGTCTCATTTCTTTCATGAAGCCCTTATATGTTGTTATTTTTTGATTTACAGGGAGGAAAAGGTCTCCATTCAACACTTAATTTTCACTCAAAAAAGTTCATTGGGATTTTAAATGGAATTGATACTGATGCATGGAATCCTGCCACTGATACATTTTTCAAAGTCCAGTACACTGCAAATGATCTTCAGGGGAAAGCAGAAAATAAGGAAGCTATGAGAAGGCATCTAGGGCTTTCTTTTGCAGATGTCAGGAAGCCACTGGTAATTTTATTTTATCAAATGGTGACATCATCATATCACATTAAGTTTTCATATTTGTTGACATTTTAATATGTAGCACTAATATAGTAGTATAACATGTTACCCTTTTGAAAAAGTTATATTTTGACTATCACCAGCTATGGAAATTACATTTGGATCCTAGGAGCTGTACTTTAAGCTTTGTATTATCATGCATACATGGGATTTTTTTTTTTTAATATTTTATTTTATTATAAGTGAATGAAGAACTTTTATTGAAAAGGGGGATTGCTTCATGTTCACAATAATGAACAAAAAGTATCTTAAAAAATTACAAAGAATCAAACCGAAACTCTAAGAGAATTATGAAACTCAAAATAGAAGTAAAATGATTGAAACCCCTATCCATAGACCAATCAAACAAGGTATGAATCAATAAGGATTTTTACTGATCTAGGGATCTCTCAATGTCGTTAAACATATGAGAGTTGCATTCCTTCCCACTAACCACATCAAACATGGTGGCACTAAATTCTAAACATCTGAAGAATGCTTCTAAACCAAATTTTCCACCCAAACAATAAGGCCTTTACTATCAAAGGAATCACCCACTAAATTCCAAACATGATAAGAACTTTACTCCACAGCATATGATATGAGTAACATCACAATGAAGTAATAAATGGTCCACTATTTCCCTGCAATATTGACACAAGCAGCACCGTCCTATACTTCTTAATAAGCTTATCAATAGTAAGAATTTTACCTCAAGCTTCTGGCCATAAAAATAAAGAAACCCTCTTTGGGGCCTAGACACACCATATACTCTTCTAAGGGGAAAAAATGCCATTTGTGCCATGGATAGCTTTGTATTAAGTACAAACATGAAACTTGCCTCTCCCCATTAAGCACTATTTCATCTTATCACCCCCCCTCCCCCCTAGGCACCTGAGAATGGATATGATTTGAAAAGTAATTAAAAGAGCCCAACTCCCAATTATGGAAGTCCCTTTGAAAACTTACATCCTAGCTCCTAACCTCTCCCTATCCAGCCTAGAATCCAACGAATCAAAGATGGAGGCTTTTGTATCGGCTGAGCTGGCAGACATGGGAAATTGTTAGCATGGAGGCTTAAGACATGCAACTCTGTCTCATATTTACCCTGCTATTAGTTCATACTGGTATCAGGACTGAAAGTTCCATTTGAACTTACAGCTAAAATACAGGAATGTATACAGTTGGGAGAACTTAGATTCAGAAATTTCTCCCATTTTATTTTTGTTCTCTTTAATTGCTTTATAAACAGTCTCTCTGCCCTTCACCCCACAACATAATTTTCTGTCAATGGAATTTAGGATTTATAATAAAACACCAGCCCATAATGGTTTTCCACACTCTTCTTGATATGGGGCACTTAAAGAAGAGGTGCTCCCTATTCTCAATTCTATTTTTGCATAAAACACAAATAGCATCAGTTACTACTCCCCATGGTAGAAGCCTATCCTTTGTCAACAGCCTATTCTGACTTGCAAACCAATGAAATTGAGTTTAGTAAGTGAACCTAAAAACCAGATCAATTGATACCACTTGACCTTTGGATTTTTCCTTCTTATATGCCGGACCAGGTACTAGAACAAGAATAAAAGCCAGATTTAGAAGGAATCCAGAAAGGCCCATCGTCATCTACAATTTCTACCAATGAGAGTTTAGTCCTGAATGGCCACTAAATTATCAGATCTTGTGGTGGTCAGTGCCATATCTTTGATAAAAGACACCATCATGATGCCACCATCATGCCAAAGATAGATGATAGATCCATGCCCAACATCAAATCAAATAAGAGGTTTAGCTTCATTTCAGAGTTTTGGAATCTTCCTCTAGCTCCATGTACAATCCTGAGGGATTTTGACAATCCAAAAGCTCCTACCCTCCAAAAGCTTAGCTTTCACCCAAGCAACCCATAAAGAGCCTGCCTGAGCAAACAAAGACCAGATAAATCCATGAACATATTAAACAAAGGAGAAAGTATCGATACAAAGATAATTTTAAGCAACCAAGTAAATAATTTGTTTCAACCACCTTAGTAAAGTAAAGTATATCAAATAGCTATATAGCTACAATAAAAACAACCAAGCCTTAGTCCCAAAATTTTTGGGGCTCATATGGTGGTTCTTTCTCCTATAAAAATGGGTGGAGGGTGAATTGTAGATTAAAAATCCATTGTATGTATTTGAAACTTAGCCATAAAAGGAAAAAAAATGCATATAATGATTGTCAAATACACATCCTTTTTGAAATTTTAAACTCACCAGAATAGCTCTCTCTCTCTCTCTCTTGTATATTCATTAAGAAAGCACAAAAATTGAATATCCATTCAAATTTTTATATATTTAATTTTTCAAAACTTAAAAGTCATTAGTTAGTTGACATGTCAAGATCATTTAAATGCGGTAATGAATGTATCAATTTAATATATCAGATTTAAAATGAAAAGCCAATGGTTCAGTTGCCATGTCCATATTAATTGCATTTGGTAATGAATTTCTTACTATTTGAAGTTCACTTGTTGCTTCTTCCATATGATCACTTGTTACTTAAAGAATATTGAAGATCAATATTGAACTCAAGTTCTCACTTGAAGTGAAGCTACGACCTAAAATTGCTTCATCAATGACAAAGGCCTTAAGAATTGGATTTATTAGGACTTAGGAGTTCTTTAAAACATGATGATATGACCTTTTTGGCTAATTAGCATTAGCAAGAGGACTATTTTCTTCATATTCAGGTAGTAGCTTATCATGTAAAAATTGTGCATGATTGTCCCTTCTTAGGATCACACCATGAAATTTCTACCGAAAATAATTTAATTTTTAGTTTTACCCAAGGATGATATGATATTCTTTTCTTTTCCGTCAAATTTGATTCTAGTTTTTCCTTTAATCATATCTTGAATCTCTAAGAGGATATATATATATATATATATATATATCTCACAATTTACAATAGAATATATTATGCAAGGTTTAGACAATGTATAATAACTTCGCTGTTGCAGCTCATGAATTTATAGGAGAAAGATGGCTTTTCATTTTGATTGGCCATGAATTGGAGGAATTATATTACTCACCAATGTCATGGAATCTTTGAGGTTTGTTCTCACTTTGTCATATTTATTTTGTTTATTCTCTTTGTAACAAAAAGGAATATTGGATCATTATTTCCCATTTTTGATTGAGAGACCTTAGTTTAGCTTAAGGTTGTCTAAATTTTATTCTTTTGATAGTTGGGGAGAAAAAGGTTGCTCGGCCAGCTTCTTTTGTATATTTCCTACGTTTCAAAGGGCATGAGATGGGGGATGTATACTTTTATAATGCTTGGACTGAATGAGAACCTCAAGAACTCAGAGACCTTAGTGACAAGACCCTTGGCATACTTTACATAGTTTCTGAGCAAATGCTTAGCAATGGCAAGGCCGCTCACCACCACAAAATTTCTAGGCCCAGCAGCAAGGCGATAAATGGGTCCATACTCATTCATCCATTTGAAGAGTGGGAGAAAAAGAACACCACCCAGAAGATCAGACATGTCAATTGATAATAGGTGGGATGCCTACCAGTAGCTGAAGGTCCAAATAAGTTATACAAAGTTAGGGTTATTTTTTACTTTGTACTTGTGTAGAACAATGCAATTTAATTTCTCATATTGGTGTACTTCTTTAAGAGATTTGAGCTTTTTATAGGGATTTGAACTTCTATAGATACTCATGTATAATTTTACTTTCTTCACCAAAAAAAAAAAAAAAAAAAAAACTATTTCTATAGAACTTAGTTTTAATAGTTTTTCCGTGCATCGTACGGGTTAGCGACTAGTGTGTGTATATATATAACCAAAGCCTTTGAAGCTCCCACAATTTTCCACATTATTATTTTAATTTATGAAAAAATTTTAATTTATTAAACTAAATATGGGGATAGAGAGAGGAAAAAAAACAAAGATTTCACATAGTACTTGTGATCGAAAAAGAAATTTTATTTATTTCGTACCCTTCGCTCAATGAGAAAATGGGCAGGATTCTACAGGATCAAACCTATGGAACTTAAGGAATGATGGAAGGGAATAAAAAAAAGAAAAGAGAGGGAAAAAGAATAAAAAAATAATTAAATCAAAATGAAGTAGAAGAGCCCAAATTCCAAATGAATGAAAACGTGATTGAATCAGTCCTAGTTACTCTTTGAGGTGGAGTGAAAGAAGGGAGGGGATTCTTGAACAAGGAAAAGGATCCAATGACTTCAAAAGAATTGAATGAGGAGCCGTATGAGGTGAAAATCTCATGTACGGTTCTGTAGAGTGGCAATAAGGGTGACTTATTTGTCAACTTTTCCACTATCACCCTTGAAAAACCAACCTCTTCCTCATGTAAAGTTGCCAGAGTACACTTCTAGATTTGAAATCACTACTTATATACCTAGTATTGGCCATAATTTACAAGAACATTCTGTAGTCTTAGTAAGAGGGGGGAAGGGTTAAGGATTTACCTAGTGTGAGATATCACATTGTTCAAGGAAACCTAGATGCTGTCGGAGTAAAGGATCGTCAACAAGGGCGTTCTAGTGCGTTGTAGATTCTTATCCAAGACTTGTATCATTTGATGATGCCATGTGAATCGCTAGAAATGTGTGAAGTGTATGGCTAACTCAATAACGAAAGTTTTGTAAAGGAACTGGAGCAGGCTACCAATTTACTAAACTCACAAAATTTCAAAAAATTGATGTTTAAAGCAATGTACAACTCACACCAACATTTGTAATTGAGGAAAACAAAATAAGTTATTCAATGACTACTACAAAGCAACAAAGGAAAAAGATACAAAGAACACTTTAAAGTTGTCTTTTAATTTATTTGAAATATTGCTTAAGTAGTTCTTTAAATGTGTGTTTCATTCATTTATTAGATAATTGAGGATGTTAAGGATTGGAATTTTAATTTTAATTTTAATTTAAGTTTGATTTTTATTTTTTCATTACGTAATTTAATGTTTCATATGAAGGATAGGAAATTTTGAGATTGATATCCTAATGTACAATCAAAGAGGAAACTGCAAAGAATTGTTTACATCTTCAAATATAATAGCTTTTCCGTGCATCGCACAGGTTAGCAACTAGTTCATTTAATTATGATTATTCTATTATGTCTAAAAATTTACAAATAACATGACTCAATAAATAGTAAAGCAAAAATATTAAACTTTTCCTATATGATGATGAACACCAATATAAGTTGAGATAAATTTATGCTCGAGAGGGGTGAAAGCAAGGAATCCTTCTTTTGTTTGAAAAAAAAAAAAAAAAAAAAAAAAAAAAAAAAAAAAAAAAACCAACAACAACAACAACAAAAGAACAAATGGAAGTGAACACCTCCTTCACTTGATCAATTGAGACAAAGTTATTCTTTTTTTCTTATTTTTTATTCATGTTCATCAATATAAGATGAGATAAATTTATGCTAGAGAGGAGTGAAAGTAAGGAATCTTTCTTTTGTTTGAAACAAAAACAACAAAGGAACAAATGGAAGGACAATTCCTTCACTTGATTAATTGAGAAAAAGTTATTCTTTTTTCCTTATTTTTTATTCATTATTTTTTTCTTAAAATTTGAATATGGAGATTATCTTAAGCATTTTTATTCCAATATATTCAATTTCAATTTAATATTTCCTTTCCTCTCTAAACTTTGAATGAAGTTTAAAAGAAGGAAAGAGAAAAAGAAAATTAGGGTGAGGTCTTGGGTTTGCATTTTAGTCTTTCTATTTTCTTTTTCTTTTTTTTGAAACCTAAAGTGAGTCCTTTTATAAAAATCCTAATGTGTTTCTAATTAAACCTAAAGTGAGCTCTTCTTCGTTTTAAGAAACCTTAGCTAATTTGCAGGGGTCTAGTAGAAATAGCCGTTAATTTTAAAAAATGGGTGTTGTTTCTCTAATTTAATTGGTTGAATGAAATGCTTATCTTAATTCTTTCTGAAGATGAGAATGAGCAGCACGACCAAACCTCCTAGGCATCCAGCTTAACTACAATTCAATAGTTTTGACATTGAAATTGAATAACCTTTTAGCATATCACGGCTGCACCGTAGTACAAAACTATACAATACAAATGTTCAAGAAATAACACGTCATAGTGCCGAACAAATTGTGGTGGTTCGAGATATATTTGGACCATGATACTTGTCGGTGGAATGGTCTCACTTTTAGAACAACTCTTTGATACAAGAGATAAGAGTAAATAAATATATTGGCTGTGCCTGTAGAAAATTTATCCTCTTCTGAGCACCGAGTTATTTGGGTGAAGAGCCCTATGGAAACTGGGTGAAGAGCCCTATGGAAACTGAACGTTCCCAATGAGTGCAAACATCTATTATGCTGAGCTTGTACTAACTCATTACCAACCATGGCAAATTTGCATAGGAGAAGACTTCGAGTACCAAGGAAAGAGCAACAAACTTTGAGACTGAAGCTCTTGCCATGGCGTTGGTGATGGGGTTGAGATGGACTGCTACGATGGGATTAAAAGTGATAATTGCTAAAGGTCATATTTAGAGTCACACCAGTGCTATATGCTCTCAAGATCACCGTGTCTTTCATCTTTTGGAAACTAGTTGGAAGAGGATAGAGGATGTGCCATGCTGTTCGTGAATTTGCAATGGCAATGGCAATTAATCTCAAAAAGGGCCAACAGTGGGCCAAGAACTTTAGCACATTATGCCTTTTGTATTGAGTCCCGGAAGAGTTGGTTCGGAGAAATACCTCCATCGCTAAAGAATACATTGCAATCCGAAATTTTACAAGTGAATAAAATTTCTATCTTTTTCTTCAAAAATAAATAAATAAATAAAATCATCATATTGCCTGCACTATTTCCTTCAATAGCATTGTGTTCTCACATATTTCTAAAATGAAGTCTGCATTTCCAAATGGATCATATATCATATGGCAACAGTACAAAACTAGATTAAAAATTGAAAACGATGGCACCATTTTAGCATCAGCATATTTCTGAAACAAAATCCCACCGGGTAGAAGGTTACATATGAATTAAATCACAATCGCAGTGCACTACCTACAACATCAACAAGACCAACAATCATTAAGCACATAATATTTGAAGTGTACCTCATAGATGATGATGCCTTTTGCTTACATACTAATGTCAACAAGAACAGACAATCATCGAGTACATAATGTTTGAAATTTAAGTCCACTGCATAGAAGACGATGCCTTTCACTTACATACCAACTTACTCAAAATGTGAAGGAACCAATGCACTTCTAACATTGTATTCATATTAATCTTTCATGTCATTGACAAACCTTAATAAGCATGCCTTGAAGACTATTCGAAGAAGACAAACTTCACTGAATCCCCAAGAACAGAAAATCCAACTCTCAGGGTCATCCTCATTTTTGGCAACTGCTTTTGTGCAACTTTTGGCAAGAGGAGTTGCATCGAGTTCAAGATTGGTTGCATGATGGAATTGTTCTAGAAAGCTTGTTGTATGAATGTTCATGTAACCAAGTAAAGAAAAACTAGATACGCCTTGAGCAAGTTCACTGAAAATATTGTTTATTGAGGGATCAGTGAATTCCAACAATATCATGGTCCCTTCTTTTTCTAGTATCTTTCCCATCAAATGAATTTGAGACCAGTTGAAGAAATGCAACCCACTAAGACATTAGTAGAAGCTGAATTGATACATACAAGTTACTTCAAAGGTTTATGATACTTATCAAAAAAAAAAAAAGTTTATGATACCTACAAATATGGAATAATAGAAGACTCATGGAAAGTACTAGAGAAAAATAAGTAACAGTAAGGTTCAAGTTCATTTGAACACATTGGCAAATGTCCTATTGCGATTAGTGGCAAAAATCCAAATACCAAAAGAGAAGCAAGTTTCCATAGTTTTGGAAGAGTATCTTCAACAAATTTGTTGAATTTTTAGCTAAGAGTCACTGCAGGTCTAGTGTTGTCATTTCACCCATCTAGAATGGTACAAATCTCTAATCCCTGCGAATCTATTCCAGTCTGGAGCAAGGAGTCCACAATGTGTACCATTTTGCAGTGAAAAAGGTATAATTCTGAAGAAGCTATTGTTGTTCAGGCACAATGGTTTAAGCTTATATTAGGAAGCCATTGAGTTGGGAATTTCAAGGTTTTTGTAACTAGTTTTATATGGGTCAAAATAGTCAACGTGCCAATAATGATTAAATCCTCCTGATTGAGGTTTATCTTATATGTCAAGAACTATCAAGGCACTCTTTATTCGTGTTTTGGCACAAAATGAGGATTTGGTCTGGAAAAGTGATTTTGTGCAATGTTCAAAATTGTGGCATTTGGATATAACCATTATGGTAGCTAACCCTTGAAACAATTAAAGCTTAATCAACAACTTCAGAATTTAGCCATGCCTTGGATACGTTCCATCACATTTGTTGATCAATTTAATGTACATAGCCAATTTCCAGAACCGTCTGAAATTCCTATTTGTGAGAGGTCTTATTGTTTAAGATTTTTGTGTTTGTAACCAAGTAGGAAATTATGGATTGATCTAACAAGAACTCACTTTGAAAAAATTGATTTCAAAAGTAGCCCCATTGGAGCTGACATTCATGAGAATAGAGTTTGAAGACAAATCTAATTCTTTTCATTATGAGACTTCAACAAAATGCATTTCAGACACAATGTCCTCCAAGAAATTCTGTTGAATATTTTAACTCCTTCCAAGTATGAGAGTAGAACCCAGCTTTCTAGTGTGGTGCCGCCATTCAATTGATTCAATATAAGATGTAATGTCCACAAGGTTAACAATTTTCCAAGAGATTTTTAGATGGGACCATCGTAGAAGTTATCATATATACAAAGATATGCAAGATGCCTAAATTGGTCTAAGAAATATGGGATTTTCCCTGTAAACTGACTGCTGGCCAAAAACATGTTAAGGTTGCAAAGATTTAGTTTGGTAATCGGTACTTGACCTTGTAGATTACTGGAGCCTAATGGAATGTATGAAAGTTTATTACTAATTGCTATTGTGCCATTAAATGATTCATAGAAAGATTAGGTGGGATGTAAAGTTGACATTTGCAGGGACCAATGCATGTCATGAAGTTGGCATTGAGGCAACCATAATGCTGAAAGAGAAGGGGGCTAATTCATTACCTGAAGCATATTTTTGTTCCCCTTGAAGGTTGATACCCCTTGTGTAAAAATATTGAACGAAAGAAAGATGAGAAACCCACCATAGAGCATTCATACAAAGATCATTTCCCTACAGATTAAGAAAATAAATATCTGATAGATTTCTAATTTGTTGATAAATGAATACTTCAAATCTTGCAAAGGAGAGATCGAGATGTGTAAGTCTCTTCCAAGTAACCAAAATAGCTTAGAATTCCCTTAACATTGCCTAACCAGGTGATGGGCTCCCGGCTTACCATCATTGTCTTGATCAATTAATCACAACATTTGATTCCCTGAACATCATCTTTTTAGCCAAACGAGAACATATTCATCATAAAAAAATAAAAAATATTGATTAACTAAGTATAATCTTTTGTCTCCTAAGTATCCTTTTTTTTTAGATGAATGAGATTTATTCATCAAAAACAAATACATTGCAAACAGGACTAGCAGACTACCAAAGAACCAAAACAATACAAAGAGCCCTATTAACAATATAGGATAAAACACTATAGTTTACAGCTCAACATATCATCAAAAGCAAAGAGAAGATAGAAAAATACAATGGTTAAGAATTAGAATCAAATAGTCATAGGGATGTTCCAAAAGAACACAACCTTTGTTTCTGGCTGTATTCACAATATGCCTGCTTGATGCCAGTCCATCTATCCTTTACAACAATAATCTTGAACGTAGTTTTTTCATCTTTAAGTTGTTCTCATGCCACTGAGAGTTTTGTCCATCCAAGTGTGATATATAAGAGCAATCCAAGAAACTTCAAAAAAAAAAAAAAATAACAAAGCTTTTTTGCCTTTTAGAACTATTGCCCAAGCCTATGCACTGCAAGTATCAGGTCTTCAAGGAATGGAACAAAGTCTATTAGTTAGAATACCTGGTAAGCTTGAATTGCTAAACTTTTGATGGAGTAAGTCTAATAGCATTCCATGATGTCCCCCACATTCAAATTCTCCAAATTTTGTAGTTCTAAATTGACATTTTCTGCTACATTTTGATCAAGGTTTGCCTCAAAACACTTGCCCTGAATATGAACCAAAGCCGCAAACCCTGCTGGCTGCCAACTTTAGTTTCCTCCATTGTGAGCTAATGAGACCTTTGCATTCACACTACTGAATGTCATTGCTTATCCGAGGTACATATTTAAGCAACAGAGGACCAAGATGCCAACCATCCTGCCAAAAATAAGTACCATTCCCATCTTCATAATGATATTTGGGAAATTTTCCACCTAAATTGGGGCCTAAAAAAGTGTAAAACTTCCATATAGTTTGTCCCAAGTAAGAGTCCAGATCCCCTCAAAAGTACATTTTCACTAACACTCCCTTGCAAGCACAATCACGACATTAAATGAATAACATTTCTCTAAAAAAAATGAACCATCCAGTTTTAGATGTCTTGAAACATGAGGGAAACATTGCTGAGAGACATGTCATTTAGGAGAAAGGTATAGTAAATTAACTAGCATTTGGAAGACCTGAGAAACAAAAACTTAGCAATTAATTTACTACTGTATCAAAATATTGTGTATATTTAATTAACATTTTTTTTTTTGAAAAGCTTTAAAATAAAGATCCAAGGTAATTGTTTCTTTATGAGATTATAGAAAATAACAATGAAAATATTTTTCTTAAACATCAAAGGCTAGATTTGGCATTGGAGGAGAAGTAGACTGTAAAAATACCCACACTTTCGCAATCTAGGCTTCCTTCTTAGTTACTGGTGGCAAATATTCCACCAAATAGCCTTGGAATTTGTCACAAAGAATACAATTAATTTGCTCACTTATGCAATATCTTCTTGTCTTTCACTGAAACTTTATAAAGAGATCACTAGGAGATTCTAAAGAGAGCTAACAGGATAGCCGAATGAACACTTGGCTTGTCACGGATTGCCTTTGAACTAAAATTTGATTTTACGCTATTAATCTACAGGGTTTAAATGAAATTATGAAGTTAATTGCCTTTGATGTTTATAAGAATAAACACCATATGCATACATGCCAATGGAGTGAATATAAATAATAATAATAATAATAATAATAAGTTACCCAGCAAAAAGATTATATAGAAATTGTCGAAATATTAATAAACATTATCACATGAGATCTACACTAAATATTTCAAAGACCATTATTAAATGAATGATTTTACACAATTAGGAACAATATTCCAATTTCATCAAAATAGAGTCTCAAAATACCAAAATAAATCCAAAATAAATGAAAGCAATAAACGTAAAATGCTCACATTATAGATACTCAAAGAATGTTGAGGGGGAAATCATAGATACTCAAATTTTGACAGAGAAGCAATTTGATTATAAAATGCTGATTATAACTACCAATTAAAAAAAATACCTATAGATTTGTTAGGTTGATACAGAACTATGGTATTTAAAAAACAGCATTCTTAGATATCACAAGCCACATATTGGATCTATGATACTGAACCACATTACAGTTAAATGTCCTACAAACTTTTAATATATATATATATATATATATTTCTTTTTAATTAGCAAGGAATTTTCTAAATTGTTTGCACTTTTCAAAACATATGGAAATTTACCGTCAAAAAAGGGAAGTGAAAACAGATAGACCAAAGGACACACGCGCGCGCACACACACACACATATAAAATTAGAGATAACTCACTCAGGGTAGTTTTACTTTGCTTACCCATGGTTTTAAAGTAGCAATTTTCCCTATTGAGGTTTCTTCCATTGTTAGGACACTAAAAAACGTTATTGGATTTTTTTTTTCTTTGTCTCTTCTATCTTCACCAGCTGATCATTTCTCTGTCTAATACATGCTCAAATCGAAACCAACACAACAAATTTTACAAACAAATGCCCCATATGATCTTAAAGAATTTAATGCCTTGTAAATACTCCTTAAATTCTCACAGGATGTCAAGATGCATATACTAAAAAATAAAAAATAAAAGAACAAAAGATTTAGCCCCAATATACCCACAAGAATCATGTTCACCTGCTGCCACCACTAACCGTAAACCACCAAACCTAGATGCAGTCAATATATGCTAATGCTCACATTATAAGTACCCACCAACACATGCTGGATCCCACCAATTTGATTCTTCACTTAAATTTTAATTATTGATAATCCAATAAATTCCACATAATCCCAATGCATATAAAGCTCCACTCATGGAAATAAATTTCCAAATTCAAACTAAAGCACCATATAATCTTCTACAGTCTTGTTGCTGGTGACACACTTCATCTTCTTGTACCCTAATCTTCCAATCAACAATGCATACCTTATCAAGATCCATACCTCTGCTGAAAAAATGATCCAACCACAGGCACCCTCCACCCCTCAAAAAGCCATCTACATCATAAATCATAAACTCCATAGCTGTCACAGGTATCCACCTATCCACAGCATGTCAACTGCACCAAATGCACCACCCTGTCAAACACATTGTAGAGCTTCATTCTTGTAGCCAAAATCCCGGTCCTACAAAACCCACAAAAACATCACCCCTCTTTGAATTTTCACATTATGCCCAACCTTAAAATTGACCTTGTAGGATACTTTGCTAGGATGATTTCTAGCACCAAAGTACTCATTAGAGGAGAGAGAAGAGATCAGCAGATGAGGAAGAGAAAGAAAAACTTTTTTAAAAAGCACATTGAAAGACATTTTTACCCATTTTAAATAGTGAAGTGTGAGGGGGTAGATTATGGTCAACCATAATTTAGTTATTAATTGAAAGAAATGTCTTACTTTTAAAACCAAAGCTAGGCAAAGTAAAACCACCCTATACCACAGTTGGTAATCTGTAATTATCCCTAAGACCAATTAGCAACCCAACTAGATTTTGGACAACAATTTCCTGTTACTCTGTACTTTAATAACATATATTCAAGCAAAGTTGATCTCCTAATTAATTTTTAAAGCAAGGATAAATAATTTATACTCTCCAAAAATTATTGAGATTATGTGAACCAAAAGTCAAAAATTTATTGAAATCAGGGTTCTTAGAACCTACAGAAATACATAGTTTTAGTGGGGGTAATAAAACATAGGTAATACTATAGTGACACTATGAAAATGTTGACTGCTTTGCAAAAACTAGGAGGTTGAAGTGAAAGTGCCAATATCGAAGGCTGAATTCATTCAATTACATGAGACAGCCAACATAGTGAGCTCATGAATATTGCCTTTGAAGGTGTGGCCATTGCACGAAGAACTCATCAGCTATTCGTAACTTGTAAAGAAGTAAGCCACTTAATGAGAGCCTTCTCACTCTTGCTATACTCTCAACATAGAAAACTGATGACCATCTAATCCCAACTACCTGCACTTAAGGTTAAAGGATGTACTCTGATATCATCTTAAATAATTCAAAAAATATGGACAAGAAAAACCAAAAGAGAGAGGGGGTCTTAATGGATGGAGTACATCCACACCTTAAAAAAGAATGCAATTGCACATAGTGGAACACATGTCCCTGGCCCGTTGCAGAGAAACTGAAGTTATACAAAGTTGACTACAGATTAATTAAGTTATATAATTAAATTACAGGAATATATTTATGTGTTCAAAACATAAATGACTGGAAGCATAGACAGGGATAGAGAAAATACCACTTGGGGGTCTAATTTTAGTCATTAGCTAGAGTGCATGAGCCATCGCAATCAAGGTTGTCCAAACAGAAGTTAAATATGATTGACCAACTTCTCTGCTTCGATAGATCTGCCTGAACCGAGCAGTTTCTACCACCTTGATCCCAATCTGCAGTAGAAACCATTTAAAAAATGAAACTTTTGTTGAAAAGCCTGCAACAATCATAAGAAGATACAATGTAGTACAAATGCTGCATCAAATCCAGCTTTCAGTGAGAAGCACAATGTAAGTACACCTGCTACAACAACAACGGAGGAAACAATAAAAGACTATGTCCTTTGTATGCAGAAGCTTTGTGATATTCTGCCCTCCGGCTCATCCAATCCTCATCCTTTTTTCCAAACAACAGTTCACTTATAAGGGAAAGAAATCATAATTAACAAAATGATTTATAAGTGCCAGAGATACTGGATCTTTAAACCTCCTTATATGTTGCTGTAGGATGAGTTTCCAACCTTCCAGCAAGAAAGTATCTGGTCGAAATAAGGCAGCTGTGATGATATTTATTTGACTTGCTTATGCCGGTGGAGGAAGGTTTTGCAGCTTATGAGTGAAGTAAGGCATTTAGTGAAGCATAAAGTGAGAATGGGGAAAAAGTTTCTTATTGCATGCTGCTAGGCATCCTGATGGCCCCCTTTTGCAAAAATTATGGATTTTATGTGATTTATGATGCTGTACGCATTAAGCAAGGTCAACCATGTTGTGTTATTTTGAACGGTCATTGGAACTAGCCTTGTGTTAGGTCCAATGACTTAGTGGCATTTTAAGTTAAGCTGGCTGAAGTACCAACTGGGGAGGAAAATCAGGTTCAATGCTTGGCTGTGGCTCACTGTTGGTTTACTTGTACGGACACCTGTCAAGTGATAAGAGAGAAGGGTTGAGGTTATTTAGTGGAAGATTATGCAATTTCCTGAAGTTTTTCCTAAGCATGCATTAGTTAGCTGCTTGGCAATGAGTACTAAGCTATGTACTTTTTGTAGCAATAAATCGGTAGTCTCGTGACCATTTGTTTTTTGCATGCCATTTTTCTAGTAGGATCTGAATAGCAATCTTGAGGAAGTGCTTGTTCAATCAGCAAATTTGTTGCTGGTCATATGAACTTGATTGGGCCAGTAAAAAGGTTAAAGGAAGAGAGTCGCAGCATGTTATCTGCAAGACTACTCATGCAGCTATCATTTACCATATTTGGATTGACCGAGGTGCTAGAATTCATGGTGAGAAAGTAAAGTCTGACATTGAAAGTGTCAAAGTAGTTATGCAGGAAGTTAGATATAAGTTATCTCTGTGTAGCAATATTAGAACGTCTTTACAAAATAGAATGTATCGTAATCTGTGGAACATTTCATTTTCTGTTTTGAGGTTATGGTGTAGTTAGCTGCTTACAACAACAACCACCAATTCATAGTGCCAAAATTCATGCAAGGCTATGAATCCTCAACACACTAGTCAGGGTCGATCATGTGTATTTTTTTTTTTTTTTTTTTCTATTTCCACCTGCTTGTCATTTAAATTTTTTATAAATAAAAATAACCACTGATTTCAAAACACAAAAAAGTCGCCTCTACTCATATCAAAGAATTAGTCATCCTCAGTTATTTACCAACTGGTTAAGAGCAAATAAATGCAGAGTAAGGTACTGTTAAAATATTGATTAAACAATTAAATTCACCATTTCCTAATACCAAGTGGTCCTAAATTCGAACCCCGTCTCCACTCACCATTTAAAATGTTAAATTCATAATTTTCTACTCGGGGCAATCGGTAATTTGATCAAGTTCAGTTAAGGTATGTACCTCGGAGTCGTCGAGGGCGCGAGCTTTTTTTTGAAGGCTCATGGTATCGGTAACATCGACAACAGATTAAGCATCTCTGCTGTATGACCCCCTACATTAAAATACATACGTTAAAACAACAAAAGTAACAGATTCATTATATGAATGGAAACGAGGATAGTAGCTTTAAGTGGTGAGGGCACTTACTGGAGCTAATAAGAAGAGGTTTTCCATGACCAGAGTCGTTGTAACTTTTCGAACCCTCCATTGTTAGAACTGAGAAGGACTTGGGTTGTGGCCTAGTGGAAGAAGAAGAAGAGTTGCTGTGAAAATCGTTGATGGATTTGGGTTGGGCCTGTTAGGTTAGGTGGGCGCATTTTTACTCAGATCTTGGTCCACTTGCATCTGGGCTCTCCATTAAGTGTCCTTTTTAAAAAAAAAAAAAAAAAAAAAAAAAAAAAAGTAAAAGACGTAAATGCACTTTTAGTTCATATATTTTTGTTTTGTTTGTTTTTTTTTTCCCTATATTTTAATTTTACTACTTTTAGTTCTTAAACCAATTAATGCGTGTTATTTTCGTTATTTCTGTTAATCAACCGACGAAAATATCTGACATAGCTGATAGAGGAATTAAATTATTATAAAAAATGCCACATCAACATTTATTTTTTTAAATAATTTATCAATTTTAACTAAAAACAAAAAAGAAAAAACAAAATTAAAAATAATAAAATATATAAATTTAGATCTAATTCATTTTGAACAAGAACATGATCACAGATTTAAACATCAGGTTATTCAAGTCATTTTTGTATTTTATCAAGTTACACATAGCTAAGCAAAGAAAAATTGATCTCTTGCAATATGTTTCAAACCCGGTGAGTTGGCGGTTATAGTTATAGCTACAACTCTCAAACCCAGATCTTCTGCAAAATCAATCTCCTAGAACCAAATCTGAATCTCCAGCAAAACAACCAAACCAATCTCCAAAAAAGCAAACTTTTACCTTCAAACCCATAAATTTTCTTGAGAAACAAACATAAAAAATCCAAATGGGTTGAATTGTGAGAGAGAAAATGAATCGTCAATGAAGATTGGATCAAATGCCCACAAGAAAAACAAACCAAAACCCCCAATTTTCTCAAACCCAAACAAAATAATCAAATCCAAAAATTATCAAATCAACCAAAAAAAATCCAAAAACCCAAATGTTGCCCATTGTTTTCTTCAAATCAAGACCCACTTGTTGTTGAAGTTTACCCCTTGATATTATGCTCGTTGTTGGTGTAGGGAGAAGCCGAAGAAGGAGATTCCTTTGCCTTGATCTGCTCCAAATCACCGCTGCTCTCAGCCCCTCTCTCTCTCTAAACCTAAATCCAAACAACCGCCGATCTCAGTCCCTCTCTCTACCCAAATCCCAACTACTGCATCTCAGCCTCTCTTTCTCTAAACCCAAACCAAATCCATATCCCAAAAGCTATAACCTGAACTTAAAGAGAAAAAGAAGTAAGAATAAGCCGAGAGGGTGAGAGAGATTTTTGACTTGAGAGGAAGAGAGAGATAGGAAAATTAATAAAGAGTTTAGCACCCTATTTGGGTTTTGTGTTTAGTGATGATGTTGTATTTGGTTGACAAGAAAATTTAAAAAAAATTAAAAAAGTTACTAAAAGTTTTTTTTCTTGATCTCTAATACCAAAAAAAAAAAAAAAAAAAAATCTTCCTTATTTTTTCATTTTAAATTTGAGTTTGTGTTTGGTTCTAGGTTTGTGCTCTTATGTTCTTGTGTTGATGTTTAAATATGTGATCATGTTCTTGTGTGTTCTTGTTCAAAATGAATTAGATCTAAATTTATGTATTTTATTGTTTTTAATTCTATTTTTTCTTTTTTTATTTATTTAAAATTGATAAATTATTAAAAAAAAATTAGATGCTGATGTGGCATTTTTTATAATATTTTAATTTCTTCGTCAGATATTTCCGTCGGTTGATTGATAGAAAGGACGAAAATAACACGCATTAATTGGTTTAGGGACTAAAATCGGTAAAATTAAAATGTAAAGACTAAAATAAAAATAAAAAAAGCCAAAATGTAGGGACTAAAAGTGCATTTACACCAAATTTTTTTTTTATTTTCTATTGGGCAGCGCTGGAATTGACGAGGAATGTATCATTTTGATCTAATATATATATATATATATATATTCAACTAGCCTTGTAGCACGTGCTTAGGGGCTCTTCTATTTTTTATTTTTTA
The DNA here is from genome assembly GCF_932294415.1 of Quercus robur. Classification (NCBI taxonomy): domain Eukaryota; kingdom Viridiplantae; phylum Streptophyta; class Magnoliopsida; order Fagales; family Fagaceae; genus Quercus; species Quercus robur. Next base: position 58,159,391 of record NC_065538.1, on the reverse strand, counting down.
TTTGTAAACGTTAATACTTCCTATGATTTGGACAGCCAGTTTTTAAATATTGGCGCAGTAGGCTTGATACATGAAGTGTCTTCCCTGTTCTCCAATGTCATTAGTGTGTTGGGTTTGCCTGTTATGCCAGTTCTAGCTGTAATCTTCTTTCATGACAAAATGGATGGGGTAAAGGCGATTTCCATGGTGTTGGCTATTTGGGGCTTTATTTCATATTTCTATCAGCACTACCTTGATGATTCTGAGGCCAAGGCTGAAAAGAGAGATGTCAAGGAAGAAATTTTAATGTGTCCCCTATTGAAAGAGGTTGCCGACGAACAAGATGGGCTAAAGAATATTTATCAAAAAATTCCACTTTCCATAGAAACAAAATTTTATGAGCACTGAAGCTATTCCTCTGTTTTGATTCCTAGAATGGTTTACAAACTCATATTTCCAAACTTGTAGGTAAACCCCATGCCATTGTTTCTCCACATGAAGTGTAAATCATGGTCTTGCTCATTCCATTTCCAACAATATTTTCAGATTCCAGTAACTATAATTGGGCCCTTTTTATTTTGTCTGAACTACTCATCCAATTTGGGTATCGCACTTGGTAGCAAGTCTTGTGCATATTGCCATGTTAGACCATCAATTTGGCAAATTAAAGGGGCCTAAACCCCTCCCCCACAAACCCCAACAGCAGAACCACCCCTTCTATACCCCCTTTACAGCAGGTGAACACGAACAATGTCAAGATGATGGGCAATAAAAATAAAGGAGGCAAGCTCAGGAGAAACAGCTGAGCTGTCCTGAGAACCCACGGACACAACATGAAAGAGAGGTTCTGTTCAGGGTCCTTCAAGGGCAAAAGGAAAGCCAGAACTGACAAATGAGATAGAAGCAATGCAAAATATGTGGTAGCAAATATGGCCAAAGGTAAAGCATACTAGAATATGACTTTTCAAGCCAAATTTAGGATAAAAATTTGTTGAATTCTTCATCAAAAATAATAACTACTACAACATATAGCTATCACCGTGTTACATGCATTTTAAGTAAAAGTAAGTCTTCTTCCAAGGTTGGAACTTTTAAGACAAAAGCACAAAAAAAGAAAAGAAAAGAAAATTTGACACTGTTTTTCCCATTATTTAACAATCTCAAGACTTGTTATTAATATGTGAAGCCTGTTGGGTAGCCAAAAAATTATACCCCAGTCAAAGAATTTTGAGGGGGAAATGTTTGAATTGTTTATTGCAATTATAGATACTCAAATTTTGGCAGAGAAGCAATTTGACTATAAAATGCTAATTATAACTACCAACTAAAAAAAATACCCACAGATGACAGATTTGTCAGGTTGATATAGAACTATGGTACAAAAAAAACAGCATTTTCAGATATCACAAGCCCACATATTGGATCTATTTTGCTGAACCACATTACAGTTAAATTGCTTACCTATTGAGGTATCTTCTATTGTCAGGACATTAAAAAACGATATTGCTGATCAGTTCTCTCTCTAATACATGCTCAAATCAAAACCAACACAACAAATTTTACAAACAAAAGAAATGACCCATACGGTCTTAAAGAATTTAATGCCTTGTAAATCCTCCTAAAAGTTCTCACAAGATGTCAAGATGTACATACATGCAAATAACAAATGTAACAGTAGCTTTAAGTGGTGAGGGCACTTACTGGAGCTAATAATAAGAGGTTTTCCATGACCAGAGTAAATTGTAACTTTCGAACCCACTTTCTCCATTGTTAGAACTGAGAAGGACTTGGGTTGTGGAGTAACTAACAATAATCTCGTAAATATTGGGATTAGTTACATTGAATACGCACGTGATTAATGTGCATTAACAAGAAAGAGAAATATCTAATAACAAAAAAAATATCTGTGGAGCGCGTAAGATCTCTTGTACATTAACACTGAAGACTGGAAGCTTCTGAGTAGTTCTGAATAAGAAGACAAACAGCTTAAAACAATGTTATCCAATGTCAACTTAAAAGGATCCTTCAGTAGAACAAAACGTCACCGTCTATACTTAAGTAAAGCGATGCGGTTTTGCACTCTAACTTGAGTATGTTTTTAGAAATATGCTTTTAGATCTTGATTTTTATGCTTTTGTTATGTTTACTGTGTTTTTAACAACTAAAGGGCATTTTTTTTCAGAAATAACCATAAAAATCAAACTATTTTGTTAGTTAGCAAACCTTTGAAACAATTTTGCTATCTAACAATTCGAGCACGTTAGGGTCGATTTTGCTATATAACAACCACTTTTCCTATTGTGCCAGTAGTTGACGTGGACTGTCCACATGTACGAGTATGGAAATCGAGTCTATTGGACTCGAGTTCCACTTTCGAGTCCACTTATAAAAATCGAGTCCAATGAACTTGAGTTGTGCTTATAGAAATTGAGTCTACTGGACTCGATTTCCTATGTGATTCCACCACAACATTGTAGCATGTGAATGTAAATCAAGTAAATTAGACTCGATTTCTACTAAAGGAAATCGACTCTAATAGACTCGATTTTCTATTAATGGCTATCACTACTCCACGTTTTGCATGTGGGTCCCAACTGGGACCTTTTTTCCCCCTTACCCATCTCACTCAGTCTCAGCTCAGCGCTCACACCTCTCTTCAGCTCACACCCTCTCTTCACTCTCACTCATAACTTTCCTCAACTCTCACACAATAATCTTAACAGCACTCTCTCACAGGTAATGTTTTTACAATATTGGTAATATTTTTTGTTAATTAATATTGTGGTTATTTGCTAGGTTTTATTTTTTATTTTTTTATTTTTTTATTTTTTAAAAGAAAAAATTAGAACATATTAGGAATTTTTTTTTTTTTTTTGTTTTAGTGTAAATATTGTGATTAATTTATTTGTTAGTATATTGTGATGATTAGTTTATTTGTTAGTATATTATGATTACTTTAATTTTTAAGTGTATTTAAAAATAAAAAAAATGTTTGGCTTTAAGCTTAGACGTCCATATTATGATGCTTGGATTTTATTTCTTTGTTTTGGTAACTGCTAACCAGGTTCTCACTTTAGATAATGTAATATTTTTACAATATTAGTAATATTTTTTGTTAATTAATATTGTGGTTATTTGCTAGTTTTTTTTTTTTTTAAAAAGAAAAAATTAGAACATATTAGGAAAATTTTTGTTTTGTTTTGTTTTGTTTTGTTTTTTTTTTTTTTTTTTGCTTTAGTGTAAATATTGTAATTAATTTATTTATTAGTATATTGTGATTACTTTATTTTTTAAGTGTATTTTTTTTTTTTTAAAAGTATGGCTTTAAGCTTAGACGTCCATATTAAGATGCTTGGATTTTATTTCTTTGTTTTGGTAACTGCTAACCAGGTTCTCACTTTAGATAATGTACATGAGTTGTGTATCTTTAATTAGAGCTTGTAATTACGTAGAAATATTAAGCAACTTAGATCAGATGCTAGTCTCAAGTATATCTGTACTGTCCAAAAATAATAAGTCTCAAGCATATCAGTAGAAAGGATAGCTGATGCTTATTCTGTTGTCTACAATTATACTAACCTTTTTGTGCTTTGTGAGTCCTTATAATTTCTTTTTCTTTCATTTTTGTTTTTGAAAAATATATTTCTTTAAAATGGCCCATATAGCCTGTATACAACTTTGTAGTTTTAATTATGTTATTACAACATATTGGGAATATCCATTGTTTTTTTTTTTTTTTTTTTGGTTAGTGTAAATATTGTGATTAATAATATGCTAGGTTTTTAAAGAAAAATTAATATTGTGATTAATTATTGGGAATATTTAGTACTAAATATTGTGATCAATTGTTAGGAATATTTAGTACATATTGGTCTTTATCATGGGTATGAAATGGATTATAAGTTTGATACCTAAGATAGTATTTGTAGTCTTTTTAGCATAAATTATTTCAAGATATATTTGTTTAAGATTAGTAACAGAGATTTCAATGGAAAACTGATTGGTATAATATTTTTGTTCATCATAACTTATTTGAATGGGTTTTGAAAGTCATGCCCCTAGAATGATTTGGAATTTTAAAAGAATATGAAATTGGTAATGACTATTTTTGTATGTGACCTGAGGTGAGTATATGCAAATTTGGTTGAGGTTAGTATTGTTGGCATTTCATACGCAAAGTTTTGTGATTGATGTTGATTGAGAGTTATAAATTTGTCACTAACACAATTGCACTTGATGATCTATAGGTTGACAATGATCCATATAAATATATACTACAGTGGACCCCTTAGCAATACCAACCCTTATGACGGATTCCCATTTCAAGGTCTGGTTATCCAGTGCTACTATATGATGATACGTCGTAAGCTAAAGACCCTGAATGATTTGAAAGTAAAAATTATGGAAGAGCTGCAAGTGAACCTTACTTTGTATGACATACATATTACTTTCCGTTCTCCACATGAAGTCCTTAATCAATGCATTAATTATAGATATATGACGATAACAGAAGACAAACATGTGAAGATCATGTTTAGCAAGATGCAGAAATGGGAACAAGTAGCAGATTTTGAGTTGTACGTCACTTTGGAGCCACGTGCAGAAGTCAGCGTAGAGGAAATTGTACAAACAACTACATCTCTGCAGTTTGCAATCCTAGATGATCGATGCACCACATTGGGAGGCTATACACCCCCTTTTCAAGAGACACCAACAACAATTGAGAGCGAACTTGGCAATAGATATGAAGATCAATTTTGTACACATCAAGGTGAATCCTCCATACTTCCATTAATTGAAGATGAAGATGAAGACTATGTTGATCATGTTGCCATTAATGGTGAAGATCTTGATGATAGAGATGAGTACGAAAAGAGGATTGAGTGAGACTACTTTGACAGGGGTGTTGATGACCATGAAATTACTCCCAATCCTCATGTTGATGCTATGGCTGAATGTGATGAAGATGATGCGGATGCTACCATTAGAGTTCAGCATGTTACAAATACTCCCCCTGTTTATGAACCTCCTGCTTCATCAGTTTCTGCAAATACTTGAGAAAATATGGTTGATCCTGAAGTTGTTCAGCAAGCATTTGCTTCTTCTTGGAAAGAGGACATGCCTTTTAGTACAGGTTTGATTTTTGCAAATAAAGATGCGGTGAAATGTGTATTAACAATTTATGCCACAAAGCATAACATAAATTGTATGACTAGTAGGTCGACCAAAAATAGACTGTCTGTGAAATGCGTGGATGAGTCATGCAAGTGGTACGTTGGGGCAATTGTGAAGCCTAAACTCGAACTATGGATGGTCACATCTAGGGGTGTCCATGGGTCGGGTCGGGTCGGGTTTGTGCCCAACCCGGACTCGACCCGACATTATCGGGTGGGGAAGATTTCGACCCGCAACCGACCCACCGGAAGTTTCAGATCACCGGGTCGGGTCTCATCGGTTTTCGGGTGTAAATCGGTCGGTTTCGGGTTTTCCGATTCGCTGGTTTTGGCCGAAATCTGGCCGGATCTAACGAGGGTTGGGCGAGATTCCTTTGGATCTATGAAAATTTGGCTGAGATTTGGCTGAGTTGGAGTCGGGCTTACCGGAGTTTTGGCCGAGTTTGAGTAGATTTGGGATGGATTCGCCGGATTTAAGCATGTCTGAGTTAGGAAAAGACTAGATCTTGGCCGGATTTGAGCTGATCTAAGTGAAGGAAGCCCAAACGTGGCCGGATCGGAGCTACGAAGCGCTAGATCGTTGCCGGATCTTGGTGATTTTCTGGGTTCTTTGAGTTTTTGTCGGGCGGGTCGGGTGGCTCGGTTCCTTGAGGACGAAACCCGCCACTCGACCCGCCGGAGTCGGTTCTGACGATTTCAGACCCGTCATCGACCCGTCGGAGGTGTCAACCCGGCCGTGACGGGTCGGTTCCGGTCGGGTTGGTCGGTTCCGGCGGGTCTTCGGTTTGCCTGGACACCCCTAGTCACATCTTATGGGGGTCCTCACAGTTGTATGCCTCTTGGCACGGCCCTTGATGGTAGAATGATGGATTGTAATTTTCTTGCAGCAGAATTTGTGCCAATATTGTAAGAAAATCACACGGCCACAATTGATCACCTTAGAGACTTCATTAAAGCGAAGTATTATGGGCATAAGATTTCTTACTATAAGATATGGGATGCTAAACAAAAGGCTATTACAAAGATATTCGGGAATTGGGAAGAGTCTTACCAAAGGTTGAGAAAGTTGTTGTTGGTATACTTCGATTAAGAAACTGGCACTCGGTACTGGTATCACACCATACCTAGGTACGAGTTCGCGCTATGTATTTTGGACTTTCGCTCCATGCATTGAAGGATTTAGACATTGTAAGCCAGTGATCAGTATTGATGGGACCCATTTGTATGGTAAATATCAATGGGGGTTGTTGATTGCAATGGCCACCGATGCCAACAACAAGGTTTTGCCTTTCTCTTTTGCCGTTGTGGACAAAGAGTCAGGGCCTAATTGGGGGGTGGTTTTTAGAATGCTTCAGGATTTCACTGGGGGATGTGATAGCAAATAAGGACATCTGCATAATTTCTGATCGACATAAGGGTATTCAAAACGCAATTGCAAACTGGCCTAAAGATGATGGTGGACGAGTATGAGTATTTAACAGATATTGCCTTCGACATGTTGCTAGCAATTTCAACACACATTTTCAGGACGCTACTTTAAAGTCATTGGCCTTGAAAGCGGGGTATGCTACTTAGGAAGCTAAATTTGAGTTGTACATGCAACTTATCAAGGAAGCCGAGATTGAGGCCCTTAGGAAGAAACTGAGAACCAAGCGGCAGGAAAGTGAACCTGACTCATCCATCATGCCATACACATATCTAATGAAAGAGGATCTAGACATGTGGACCCAACTACATGATGGTGGATACCGTTATGGGGCTATGACAACCAATGTTTTGGAGTGCTTCAATAGAATGCTCAAAGGTGCCCATGGCCTGCCCATTGCTGCAATGGTTGAATTCACTTCAAGCAAAAATTGTCGCATATTTCCATGATTGACACAAAGAAATTACTCATGATCTCTCAAAGGGCAAGGTGTGGAGTAAATATGCCTTAAAAATCTTTGGACAAAACCTACAAAAATCTACAACACACCAAGTAAATGCGTATAATAATCAGAATGGTACATATCAAGTAATTACTGCATACAACACCTACAGCTCTGGAGGGGGACACCATATTCATGAAGTAAACCTAGTGGACAGAACATGTCATTGTGGAAAGTGGCAAAATCGAAAGATCCCTTGTTCACATGAAGTTAAGCTTGGATGAGAATCCACTCTAGCTGTTTAAGCTTTAAAGTGATTTGAGATAACCTTTGTCTTCCCAAGACCATCATCCATGAAGCAATAACTTAACGTTCTAAAAGAGAATGTAAAACAAATATAAGAGAGGGGAGATTAATGGGTAACCAATCATTAAACAATAACTTCATACAGGCATAAGCAAATTAGCAAAAAGTCATTTGCATGATACACTTTCTAAGAACCCTCTATTGATAGTGACAGATAATTATTTCTCCCCTTATAACCACAATAAAAAAAGAAGCTGGAGTATAGATTCTTTTCTTTTCATATATATATAGATTCTTTTCTTTTCATATATATGCTATATCAGCACCCAAGGCACTAGCAGAGAGAGAAATAGCTGTGAAGCAGAGTCCTAGTTTTCTGCTTAATAGAGTGTGACAATTGTATCACTATAAGGCACTATTTCTTTACACAATCAAATGTTCATTACATTTCTATAAGGTATGCTGTTCAAAGACTTTAATTCCTTACACAAAATTTCAATGTTGCAATTCCTTATAAAGGAAATATATATCTGAAAAAATGTTGTAAAAATCATAAATTGAATAGAGTTGCAAAAAGTCTTTCAACTGATGCACTCTCATGATAGCAATCCTTCTCATGAGGCTGGCAATGCAACAATAAGATTAATGAAAGTGACTAAGAAAACATGAAAGGTACCATGTTTAGTGATAGCCACTCTTGAGGGAGTGGTGCAGGTGCTAAAGGGAATCAAAAGAAGATACTATTGTTAGATGGACAGAATCAGATCATAAAAAACGATGAAAATTATAGCCACTTCATTGATTCTTTCGATCATACCTCAGCATTGATAATAAAAATGCATCAAATAAACACATAGGGGATTCGAAAATCTCACTACCTGACTATTCACTAAACCTTAATGCTGAAACCCAGTTGAATGCTTTGGTGTTACATAGTTAGACCAAGAAGTCCAGAACACACAAGAAAGATTAAACTCAACCTAAATCGTTCCGAGCCTTGCATTGTATAGGTTTTCCCACTATTTGTTTGCCCATAAGCAAGCACAGTGCCTACAGCAAAGAAAATGAGATTATTCCTATTTATATTAATAATGAATAAAATGCAACAAGTCCAATACAAGCTAATGGGTTTTCAAGGAAATAATATAGCTAACCTCTTGCCCATTAAACTAACCACTATTGCCACAAACACATGTATGAGAATGTAAGAAAGTAGTAAACTTATGAGGTTTTTGAATTCTAAAGTAGGAATTGAAGTTATATAACATGACAGCATAGTTTGGAATCTGAAAGTAACAAATGTAAAGAAGTAAGAAAGGGAGCAAGTGGGGTTTGCTGACAAAATTCACATACAAATTCAGATGGGGTGCTGACCCTAATGCATTTTACGCTTATGTGTCTCGTATAGTGTCTGGTATGTGGGGGAGGGGTTATTGCATCTCCTTGGTCAGGCTCGACATGTTGCTACAAATATGAAGTTACAACTAAACAATGGATTAAATGAATTCTAATACCAACCATAATAGCACTCGCAAAATTAATAATTACATTAAATGACTTGTCATACTGTGGGGCCAGTCTTGTGTCCTGCTTTGTGACCACCTATCCCACAAGGAGATGTTTTTGTTGTGCGTTTAGGTCGACCTTGTTGGGGTGAATGTAACCCAACTACCTACTCATTCTTGACATGCACATTTGGCTGTTTTGCTTGACTCCCAACAACTAAAGATTCTACAACTGCGAGGGAGGATGGTGTAGCAAATGAAATGTGAGTGAGGCCCGTAGTCATGGGATCTATATGCAGTCCAAGAGTGGGCATGAATGACATGGATTCACTATGGGGTGGTACATGGTCTATATGAGTGTGCACGACAAGAGGGGTCTCATTGAAATCAAAGTCGAGATCAAAGGATGGTAGAGTAAGTGAAAGGTGAGCGGGGTTAGAAAATGTATGTGAGGTGGGTGAAGGGATCTTGGGGTAAGAAGATGTATGAGTAGTGGGTAGAGGGATCTCTATGTCAGGAACTACATGAGCAGTACGTGGAGGGATCTTAGGAAAAGGAGATGCACGTGGGGGTGGAGGGAAACTGGGGCAGGAGATGCATGTGGGGGTGGAGGGGATTCGACCTACTGACAACCTGATGGTGTGTAGCACGCTGACCATGGCTATGGCTTGCAGGAGTTGAGCTCGTGCTTGGTTGTCTAGTATCTTGTGGCACTTTTGGATTTGCACCATCGGTATCATCTAAGGGAAGTTGGGCAGTTATACAGTGAAGGCGATCCACTGCCTTAAGTACAGTTATAATTTGCTTGTACTCAGGACTGCCTACTGTATAACGTGTCAACAGTTGCTTGTGACTGGCAACCTGCAAGTAAATAAATACAATTAGTACATCTAACACAAAAATGGTGATACACAACAAAATTTGAAAAGAAAGGTTGAACCAATTACCATAATAAGAACTGAAGCGACAGTGTGGTCGACAAAACTCCAAGTCACCCTATCGTACCAACGGAAGTATGGATTAGCAAGCAACATATCACCCTCTAGTCGTGCTCCATGACTTAGTAATCATGCTCGACTATTCCATACTTGGATATGGCTTTTGTGTTTGTCCCCCCAATTCACTCCAGTTTTCCCCCTTAAGTCTATTTTGTGAAAGGTGTCGTCAGTACCAACAGATGGGGGCACTTCTTGTACCATTTCAAACTGATGAACAACACGGTCCGATGTATGTTTCTCTACTAGTATGTTTCTCTACTAGCCAGAAACATACAAGTGGCACCCTCACCGTCCACACGTCCCTTCTTGCGACATAGAATGTGACAGGTGGCCTAATTCAGCTTCATATGGTTGCCACACCACCTGAAACAGCCAAATAAAAGGGTTGCATATTATAAAATGTTCCGTTATTTTCAACTATGAGCTATTTTACAGTTATAACAGTATACAATAGTCATAAACAATAGAAGAAACACAATTTGGGTATCTGGCTGGGATGCATAGAATCTAGAAGCTACTGGTACCGAACTAGAGCAATTTTGGCGGGGCTATTCTTCATGTTCAAAACCCATGCGGTCCTACAATTAAGAAAGAAGGAGTCAATATTTACCAATTATGCAATCTAATAAAAAAGAAAAAGGAATTATATGCTGATGGAAGCTGAAAAAAATCCATACTGTTTATTTTTCTTTCAAATACTACTACTATACTACAAAAGCATCCTTAGTTGTAAAATAATACTTGAATAATGCTAAGTTTAGTTTTTTATCAACTTAAGTAGTTGGGACAAGTAGGTCTAGACTTCTTTATTCGAAGACATAAATTTAATTGGTGAGAGAAAGGGAAAGAGAGAGTATAATAAATTCTTTTTTTTGTTCATCATTCAATGATCATAATTTTGTTGGCACGCTAGCGCACAAAATAATGATTACTTCTTATAGACTAGCAAGAGTGAAAAAAAAAAAAAACTTTATTTTAATTCTTTTCCTTATCAATAGTTGTGGAATTCAATTAATTTTTTTCCTATGCTATTTATCCACAAAACTTAGCAAAAATATTCCAACAAAAGGATGAGTTATGAAAGAAATAATAAAAAAGAAGAAATTGAAAGAAAGAATCTAATTAGCAAAAACTAAAACTGAGAGAGAGATACAAGCTTTGTATCATATATATGGCTCATTCTTCCTACAATATTCTAATTGAGAATTTCCCATTCATGAAGTGTTGTATTGTATATAGCTGAAAGGAAAAATTAATAAGATACAAGCTTCATTATCTCAAATTAGATAGCATTGGAATAGTTAATACTTGGAATTGAGAATTTGAAGTGATCAACAACAATAAATGATGGGTAATCGTAAATTTAACATTACATACCACTAAGTTTATACTAATAAATGATTATCTAAACATATGATTAGTGGTAGAGTTAGAAATTAATAACACCTGTATTATACATCAATCATAACATATGACCTCAGTGGTTGTGAAACAATATATAAAAATAAATAACAATCCTATTAATTTTCAAAATTTAAGGAATATCAAGGTTAAAATTTTATTTTCTATGCCTAACAATGTGTCATGTCGTTTAAAATTATGGATCTATTTCCAATAGAGAAAATCAGTCAAGGAAAAGACTTACTTAATGGACAATGGAGAAGGAGGTAATGGTGGGCCATATGCATCATCTGGTGGGAGGTCCAACCTTGGGCACAAAAAAGGGAATCTAAACCATGCCCAATATTGAACCAGTATCAAGGCCCCACTAATCTGAGTGGCACCTTTGTCAGTTGCCCTGTATAACTCTCTGTACAACCATGCAAGGCAAGCGCTCCTCCAACTGTATCGAGGTGGATCTTGAAGGTTCGTTAACATCTGCAACCACATCGTATGCAATCTATCGCCAGACTTGTCGGCGAAAATTGTGTCTGCCAAGAGTGCTAGAATATAACACCATGCATACTGATACACAACATCCTTTGTTGCACCATCGGGCAACCCTTGGTCTACTTTTTAAAGTAGCCGGTTAATTTGGATTCGTTGTCCTTTAAGTACCACAGGGTTAGTAACAATTCCAAGCAAATTCTCACATTCAGTAGCCCAAGTCTTGTCAGTTGTTCCAACAATTGCCTCACCATCGATTGGAATCCCCAAAAGAACCTCCACATCTTGTAATGTGATTGTCGTCTCACCATGTGGCAAGTGAAAGGTGTGGGTTTCAGGCCGCCATCGCTCAATGAAGGTTGTTATCAAGTTATGATCAATCTCTCTAGATGGGGTCCTATACAGCCCCTCTAATCCAACTCTCTTGACAATGTTGAGGACACGATCATCCACCATCGGGCGTCGTTTTCGGAACTTGTCATTACGACCACGGCATTTCAGTGCCCTCGGATCTTGCACATGATAGAACCATGGTGATGAGATGCAATATGCCATAACCTTTGTATATATGATTGTAGCTATTGATCCCAAAAAACAAAAATAAAGCGGTTATCAAGGGAAATTAAAATATCATCCCAAAAAACAGCAACAACGGGAGAAAAATAAAAGGATGCAATGCACTTGATACATTTGTTTTTAGCCGTTTATCCTGCTACTTATGTCGTGCATGCTAGTGTAAACATTGCCATAATAGCAATCCAACCCATTACCCACCATGTTTACAACGAATACATACATCAAAATTTGATTCTCTCTAGCTCTCACAATTCAATGTCTTTAATTATCTAAGTGTAACCTTTTTGTAAGGGTGTGCAACAGTCAACCAACCTAACTCAACCCAACTAATGGACATGACTATGCATTCAAAACTAGTAATACCATTGACACTTTAATTTTAGAAATGGAAAAAAAAAAAAATCAACAAAATGTAAAAGGATAAGAACAAAATATTTAACAGGTGGTCGGTTTTAATTTTACCTTGCCTTCCCAAACAGCGCACGATTGATGTTCTTTTAGAAACCTTAACACCGAACCCTCCATAGGACCAGGACCGAACTTATCAGGGATCTTAGTAGCAACAACAGCCATACTGCACGAAGTTTAGGGGGTCAAGAGTAATATAAGCACATGTTGAAGATAAATTGGTAAGGATCTCAATGTATAGCCTAATTTCTTGCACAAACGATAAGTATGACAATCAACCATAGGGAATAAAGATACATACACAATAATCAATGTGCTACCAACAATTGTAAAAGCAAAGCTTTATGTTAAGATTAAAGAAAGAAAGCTTAATTTGTAGCACAATTCTGACATTGACGACTTTTATGTTTATTATGAAAAACACGCACAATACTTTGAATGGTCAACATTCTAATTAAGAAAGAAGTCAAAATTATCTTTAAAAATGATGCAAACTAGGGGGACTAACTCAACCTAAACCTATATTCCATATCAAACAATAACAAGCTGTCTTCTTTGATTATTGTTACAGATTTTGCATTTTGAAATAAAATACTCAAGAAAGCTACAATGATAGCTAGCTGCAATCATACAACACACTTGAATGAGATGATTCCATCCATCTGAGAATGAGTTTTCCATAGGCTTATAGTGATAGTAATCATAATAGATCACGAGAATTATGTGAAGCCTGTGATGCAATAACAAAGCCTGATTGTTATCAATGCATTAATCATGTGGCAATAGGTTAATGATTTAGTAATGATGCAATATATTAAAATTAAAGAAAACAGCAGGTGCTGGAAGTTAAAAATGCAAGATCAAGATGCATGTACCCCACATCTACATGACTTCTATATCCTCTATACCATTTGTTTCTAGCCATATTCAACACAAAGATTCAACAATTAATCTAAGTTAATACTGCATTACCAAGCAAAGAATTAGGGAAATTCAAAACCACATAAATACATAATGCAATTGAATATGTGATAGGTAAGAACCATAAACAGTATTTCAAATTAGTGGGATGGGGATTCAAAATAAAGATACAATTTTTATAGCATATATTGGATTTTATGCTATCAATTGCAAGGAATAGAGAGAGAGTCCTTACTTTTGTGATGGACTACCAGCGGAGCCAACCAAAATTAGTGTCTGAGGGAGAAAGGCTGAGTGAGGCGGAGTGGTGGAGACGGAACAACAGAGCGAGAGGGAGCGACGGTGACGGAGCGAGAGGTAGCAACAGCGACGAAGCAAGAGGGCAGACTGAGTGGGAATGAGAGAGAGAGTGAGAGGGAATGAGACTGAGAGTGAGAGGGAATGCGACTGAGAGTGATACTGTGAGTGGTGTTTTTGAACTTCAGTTTTTGCAGTGACGGCGATGGAGCGAGAGGGAATGAGAGTGAGAGGGAATACGACTGAGAGTGATACTGTGAGTGGTGTTTTTGAACTTTTGATACTATGGTGTTTTTGAACTTCAGTTTTTGAGTGCGATCTACACGTGCTGAAAAGGAAATCGAGTTCAAAAGACTCATTTTCCATTTAACTTAATCGAGTCCAATGGACTCGATTTCCTTTAAATCAAAACAAGTCCAATGAACTCGATTTCTAGGCTTACGTGGACACATTGTCCACCTCAGCTGCTGGCGCAATAGCAAAACCGAGTACAATATACTTGATTTTAGAACCCCAAAATCGAGTCCTCTGGACTCGAATTGTTAGAAACCAAAATAGTTTCAAACCTTGGCTAACTAATAATATAGTTTGGGTTTTATAGTTATTTTTTTAAAAAAAATCCAACGAAAGTATAGAGGTGGGTTACAGAAGCCTAATGGGGTTGCTACGCCTACGCTGCCACCATTGTGATCAAAATCAAAATACAAATTGATAATTTTGAACTCATAATTATTCAAATAATGATAATTCAATTTATATATCTTTTTGTTTTGAAAATTACAAATATAAAATCCAAAGACTTTGAACCTGTAAAGTCTTAAAAGAGAGTTTGGAGATTATTTTTTTCTCCAGAGTCTTTAAAGTCTCCTTTACACTATGCAAAACTTTTCAATTTAGAAAATTGTTTCTTATAGTACCTAATTTTCCACACCATTTTTTTTTTTTTTAAGAACACTAAGATCGCCTATTGGAATGTATCAATCTTTCTTTTTTAAATAGTAGTAACGGAGGTGGTGTCATGGCAAGGTATGGTAAACTAGTTTCATCAATGTAGAGGATCTTTTCAATAATTAGGCAAAGCAGAGGTGGTGTCATGGCAAAGTCCTAGGATTGTGCTACTTGTCCCAATATGTCTACCGTACCAAACACCAAAAAACTGGGCCAAATTGTAACTGTTACCAGTGAAAAGCCTCCCTTTTCAATCACAAGTGGTACTTATTAACAGGTCAGAATCATATTGTGAAGTTTTTAAGTTTTGCCTGCTGACCAATGAAGCCAGAAAGACCCCAAATGATTTATCATAAAAAAAAAAGAAAAAAGAAAGAAGGGAAATGAAACATGAATATGAGCAGAAAGATGTCCTAATGTTGTTCATTGCAAATAGAACATCTGCCAATCACAAAAATTGGCCTATTGTGATTGTATTTGCATCAGCTGCTTAAGTACCTTAACAAAATTTGCTCACCATAAACATAAAGCAATGTCTTGTTGCTGTAGGTGGAGCTTCCAAAACGCCTTGTGGCTTGTTCTTTCACTGATCGTGTCTTTTTCTCAAACTCTGGGATAGAAGCTAACGAAGCTGCTATCAAATTTGCAAGAAAGTTTCAAAGATTTTCACATCCTGATGAGAAACAGCTAGCAACACAGTTCATTTCTTTTACAAAGAGCTTCCATGGGAGAACTATGGGGGTTGTTGCTTTGACAAGCAAAGAGCATTAACGGTCACCCTTTGAGCCTGTCATGCCTGGAGTCACATTCTTGAGTATGGTAATATGCAAGCTGCAATGGAACTGATTCAGTGTGGAAAGCAACGGAATTGTCTCCTGGTTTTTGACGAGGCAAGCAGCTGTTAATTTTGGAAAGATACTCTATTATAGATGCTAGTTTATGTGGTCCAAATCTATAGGCCAGATTTTATTATGAGGATGATATTATACACGTAGGAACTGCACTTCCAGGACTCATACCTCCTCCTGTCCAACCCCCACTACCACCGGCTTAAAGCATAATAGATTTTTCCAATTCACGAAACGTGATTTATATAACAAGTTGCTGTCATTACATGGCATTTTGAGTCAAGGAGAAAGGTAACACATTGGACTTCAATTAAGATTGTCTACAAAAGTAAGTGCTGCACTAACCCAGCACTAGCACGGGTGTTCTTCCCTTTTTTTTTTTTTTTTTTTTTTTTTTTTTTTATACCAATAAAACAAAGTCAATACATAAGATCTGGAGTAATCCAGCTATGATTTCCTGGGATGGTAGCTGCTAGATTAGCTATACAATAAACTGAGTCCAAAATGGATCTAGGGACATGCAAGGCTTTACAGCTAACACCCTGCTGTTTTAAGGATCTAAGATTTGCTACCATTACCATATCCTGCCAGCTATTAGAGCATAAATAGTTACAAGTCTGAACGACCTTATTGTTGCTACACAAAAACAAAATTCTGCAGAAACCCAATCTCTTAGCTTTTAAGGTTGCCTCCACAAGTGCTTCCTGCAATGCTGCATAAGTATTAACAGTTGCACAACTGGTACCACTCGAGAAAATGGCAATTCCTTGGAGATTGATGGCTTCATAAGCATAGGCAACTCTTCTAGATTTCCTTTTCCTAATCCTAGCAATTGTGATCAACAAATCCCAATGTCCTTCAAGGTTTTGGTATGCACAAGGATGTTGCACAGGTCTTCTTCTCTGCATGCTTGAGCTGCTAAAAGCCACCTGAAACCTGCATATGAAATTTGAACAGTTAGATTAACTTCCATTGGATTAGGATCCTTGCCCTCATGTAAAACAAGGTTCCTGTGATTCCAGATAGTCCAAAGGTAGGTGAAAATAGCTTGGACATAGTTCATCATGTCTTGATCCAAATTCTTGTAACAACTCAGAACATTACAAATCCAGGCCTGCATTGATAAATCTCTTAAATTAGAAGTGTGCACAGCTAGTGAAGAACCATGCCAGTAGGCTCTAGCAAAGTGCAGTGAAGGAACAAGTGTGAAGTAGATTCTTCCTCTTCCTTGCACATGGGACACGTACTATCTGTAGGAATACCTCTATTTTTCAAGGTAAGAAAGGTAGGGATACTGTCATGTAAGAGCTTCCATACAAATAGATTAATTTTGTGGGGGACTTGCACCTTCCAAATTAACTTCCCCACCTCTGGTGGGATCAAACTAGGTATGAGTTGAAAGTGTGCATCTTGCAAATGGTCTTTAAGTAGTAAATTATAGGCTTGTCTGACAGTATACTCTCTAGAATTTGAGTGTCTCCACAACAGTTTATCTGAGATCACCGCTGTTTTGGATATGGGAATTTGCAAAATGTCATCACATTGGGGTTGTGGGTAAAGCTTTCTAACCAAGTCACATTTTCAAACACCTCTAGATTGGTCTATGAGATCAGCAACAGTTCCAGACTCTTAAGTTTACATTGTGCAAGTTTTGATTGGCACATCTAAACCAATCTGGGTGATGAAGGGGAATATCAGCTCCCCTACCAATCAACCATCTAGCTTCCCTAAGTTTGATGTTATCCTGTTTGATTATGTTCCTCCAATACCATGAGTGATGGGGTTTTGGGGAGCATTCTTGAATAGTGCATCTAGGAAAGTACTTAGGTTTAAGGGCTTTTGCTGGCAAGGATTGAGGATACTGATCTATCCTCCAAAATTGTTTTGCAAGCATGGATTGGTTCATGAGACCAAACTTTTTAAAACCTAAACCACCCTCAAATGTTTTTTTTTAACTCCATGCTCATGACCCCACCAAAAATCACTGAGAATAGAGTCTAGTTTATTTCAATGGCCTTAGGGACCTTGAAACAGGAGAAAGTATACAAAGGCAGTGATTGTAAAACAGATGAAATGAGTGTAGATCTGCCAGCTTGGGATAGCAACTTTGCTTTCCATCCTTGGAGTTTAGAAGTAATCTTATCCACCAAAAAATGGAAGTTAGCCACCCTTTTCCCCCCTTAACTTAAAATCAAGACCAAGGTATTTACTAGGAATTTTGACTAGATTAACATGTAAGGACAATTCAAGGGAGGTTTGGTCCTCGCTGGTCATATTGGGAAAACAATATAGATTAGATTTTGCAAGGTTAATACATTGCCCTGATAGAGAACAGTACCAGTGGAGGATATGTTGCATATTTTCAATGGATTTATTGTTCTTAAAGAAAAGGAGGGAGTCATCAGCAAAAAAAAAGGTGGGTAAAAGAACTCCCATTCCTACCTATTTTAATACCTTGGATATCCTTGTTTTACTTAGCTTTTAGAAATGACAAGGGAGGATATTAGCACATATGAGGAAGAGGTATGGGGATATAGGATCCCCTTGCCTTAACCCTTTGGAAGGAGTGAAGGATTGAGTAATACCCCCATTGACTAGAAAGGTGTATTGAACAGTTGACACACACTCCATAATCCATCTAACCCACCTAGGACTGAAATTCATAGCAAGGTGTATTGAACAGTTGACACACACTCATATCAATTTTCAAAGCTCCATAATGTCAAAAATTTCATGAGCAATTAAAATATTGTTTGTAATACTCCTACCCTTAATAAAAGCATTTTGATAAGGAGTTATTAGGTCATTCATTAAGGGTTTGAGCCTATTCACCAAAATCTTAGAAATAACTTTGTAAATGACATTACAGAGACTAATAGGCCTAAATTGATTGACATTATCAGGAAAAGAAGTTTTAGGAATAAGAGTAATAAAGGTTTGGTTGATTGTTTTGAGTAAAGAACCTAAATGGAAGAAGGCTAGGACTGTATTGTAGATATCATGCTTCACAATGTCCCAATACTCCTGATAGAAGAAAGCTGGAATCCCATCTGGTCTAGGGGCTTTGTATGGTCCAAGTTGGAAGATGTTGGTTTCAATCTCTTTTGGTGTGACAGGTTTGTTCAGAAACATGTTCTATTGAGCATTAATATGAGGGATAGGTAAGGTTCGGATTTCTTCTAGGATCTGATCAATAGTGACCTCAGTGGTTCCTTCAAAGTTTTGTTTAAGGTGGAGAAACATTACTTCTTCAATTCCTTTCTGCTTAGTAATCAGATCACCAACCTCAGACTTGATCTAAACAATACAATTCCTTGCTCTTCTCTGTTTCACAACTATTTGGAAGTACCTCGCGTTTCTGTCCCCATAAGTCACCCAGTTGTGTCTAGCCTTTTGTGCCCATATTACTTCTTCCCCATGCACCAGAGTTTCAAGATCCTCTCTAACCATTTTCTCTTTTCTAACATCCTCAACTGTGAAGATAGAATTTTGAATCTCTTGCAATCGTGTCTGTTTGAGTTGAATCTCCTGTTCCAGCTTTCCAAAGACCTCCTTATTCCACTTAATAAAGTCTCTCCTCACATTGGAAAGCTTGTTTTTCAACTGAAAAGCTCTAGACCCAACAGTATGGATGCTTCAAGCCTATTGGACTACATCTGAACATGAAGGGTGAGTCATCCACATGTGCTCAAACCTGAAAGGCCTTCTTCCAAAGGATTGCTTTAGATCAAAATCAAGGATAATGGGGCCATGGTCTGATCTAACAATAGGGAGGTTCCTGAGAGAATAGTTTGGATATGCATTAATCCAATCTACACTTGCGTAAGCCCTATCCAGTCTCTTCATGACAAATTCCTCATCCTCTCTCTTGTTCATCCATGTATATTTCTGCCCCGAAGTAGTTAACTCACAAAAGGCTAAATCAAAAATTAGCTGAAGAAGGATACTAGATCTTGGAATAGGGCCATGCCTAAAGGAAAATTTCTCATCATCATTGAGGACTTGGTTAAAGTCCCCAATGCACAACTAGTTTGAGTGGGCCAAATTCCTAATATTTCTTAGATCATTCCATACCTCCTCTCTCTTAGCAACTTTAGGTTGGCCATAAATAAAAGTGATTGAGAGAAGATTACCTTTATTTTCCAAAAGATCAGTATGTACAAGTTGCCTGGATGCCTGGATGATCTGTAACTTCTGCTTTGGATTCCAAGCAAGCACCAACCCTCCACCCAAACCTTCTCTTGGACATTCCCAACCTTCCAAAAAACCACATTTGTTCCAAATTACTTTACCTTTATCCTTTATCAGTCAAGTTTCCATCAAAAATAAAACATCTGGCTTGAACTGGAGGGCAATTTTTTGGTATTGTAGAACTACAGAGGATTTGCCCAAACCTCTACAATTCCAACTAGGAACTCTCATTGTTGCTGGGGAAGTTGATGGGGGTTAGCTTCCCAGAACCCATTCTGATTCTCAGTGTGTATAGCATCCAAACTCTCTGGTATAACATTCTCTGCTTTATTTCTCTCAATCTCCAACTCAACATGTTCCAAATCTTCCTCACAGTCCCCAGTTGTTGAAACTCTTGAATAAAAACCAAATAGCAATTTCCTACGAATATTTCGCCCCAATCTACCAATTTCTTTGTGGATTCTTTTCTTCACAATCCTAAGCTAAGGATTCATATTCGAAACAAAGTATGATAAATCCCCACTACAAAACCAAGTTTGGGTCAAGGTTACTTAGAGTTCGAATACCAGCTTCTCTTATTGGGCATGGGACTAGTTGATCATTAGTTCCAATATCATTGTGGGCCGTAGAGGGTAAACGGGTTGTAGTTGATGTTGGACACAATTTACTATTAAATTATTGTAATTTATTATTTTTGGTATTTTTATGTAAAAAAACGTTATTTTAGGTTTAGGTGATTTATTTCCTTGTTTTTAGGTGCATTTAATGCTTTTTAGGTCAAATTTGGTTCCTGTTATGGTTACGTATCAATTAGGAGTTATGTTAGAATATATTTTCTTGTCTGTTAAGTTTTATGGGACCCTTAAAAAGGCCTCCAAGTCTGTAAACGTTTTTCATAGTTTATTATCAATAAAAATTCAAACTTGTGTCTATTGTGTTCTTTGGTGGATTCTAGACCTATCACCTTGTGGATTCAAGGAACCCCTCATGGATTTGAGGTTTATTACTAGGAACTAACAGTTTAGTTTCTATTCCATCAAGAGAGTATCATGTGCGCTTTCTTTAGGCTTCTGTAACATCAGTTGGTATAAAAGCCTTGACATACCCTAGTCTGATTGCTAACCAGCGAGACGGTAACCACCACCACAACAACAACGAATAACTTAGCGAGTATTACGTGACGTACAACAAGCACTCATAAATATCTATGCTAGGATGGCACCATTGAAGAATGGAAACAATAGGGATAACTGCAGCGGAGACATAACTCACGGGCAACCTATTGGTAAGCAAATTTCATATAGACCTTATAAGAGAATTGCAAGTTTTAATGGTTATTTTTTAAAAGAAGATTTTCTTGATTGGTTACTTGATCTAGAGGATTTATTTGACTATGAGAATATTTGTTATGAGAGAAAAGTTGGACTTGCTTTGTATAAACTTAGTAAGTATGCCTTATGTTGGTGGGAACGAGTACAATCTGATAGAATCCGAAAAGGTAAGGACAAAATTCGATCATAGCCAAGGATGAAGGATGAAAAAGATGCTTGCTATCAAATTTTATCCTTTGGATTGTGAAGAAATCTTGTCGTATACAATACAAGATTATTATTGGCCAAGAAGTTCATACTTAAATTATTTTGAAGAGCCAAATATTCCACTGCTAAAGGAAGAATTACATGTTGAAGCAAATATTGTTCTTGAAGAATATGGAGAAGTCAAAAAAGAAAATATAGAGATTTCTAAGGAAATTAATGAAGGTCTTGTTATAGAAGAAGAACCTGAAATCAGGATTGTGGAGGAGATTAATGAAGACCCCATTATAGAGAAAGAACTTGAGGTTGAGATAGTAGAGACCATTAAAGAAGAAATTATAGAGAAAGTTGTCAACGATCTCGATGAAATCAAGTTAGATGATTGCAACATTCAAACTCCTATTATTTTATTGGAAGACACCGAAACAAAGTTTATTGATTTTATTGGGGTGGAAAGATTTGATTTGTTTATTGACTCTTATTTGGTGAATATTGTCAATTACATGAAGATAAAGGGAGAAGAAGTTCAAGTTGCCCAATTAATGACTTTCAAGTTTGGCAAGAAGACAAAGAAGATGAAGTATTCAAAGTATTTGTTCTCTTGGCATGGGAGATTTCAGATGTTAAAAATGAACTCGAGGACGAGTTTGTTTCAAGTGGAGGGGTCTGATGTAGGACACAATTTACTATTTAATTATTGTAATTTATTATTTTTGGTATTTTTATTTAGAAAAACGTTATTTTAGGTTTAGGTGATTTATTTCCTTGTTTTTAGGTGCATTTAATGCTTTTTAGGTCAAATTTGGTTCCTGTTATGGTTAGGTATCAATTAGGAGTTATGTTAGAATATATTTTCTTGTCTGTCAAGTTTTATGGAGCCCTTAAAAAAGCCTCTAAGCCTGTAAACGTTTTTCATAGTTTATTATCAATAAAAATTCAGACTTGTGTCTATTGTGTTCTCTGGTGGATTCAAGACCTATCACCTTGTGGATTCAAGGAATCCCTCGTGGATTCGAGGTTTACTACCAGGAACTAACAGTTTAGTTTCTGTTCCATCAAGATAGCATCGTTTGTGCTTTCTTTAGGCTTCTGCGACATCAATAGCACTTTGGGCCACTACGTGAAGTTGGGCTTCCAAAGTATTCAAACACGGTTCGCTGCTTGAATCTCCAAGCTCAAACCTAAATCTTCCTCTGTCAACCTGTTGCACCAACGTTTCAATGAAGGAGTCAAGGGATTCTGGAATTTGCCCTCTATCCCAAGTTGAGTTTAACATCACCTCAGGTCTAACCTCATTCAACGCATCAAGATTAAACATAATCGTAGTGATAAATTCACTCTTTGAGTCTGAATGTGGAAGGGGTGGTTCTCTCAATATACCATTCGTGATGAACGGGCCCGCACCTTCCACCCATGCCCATTTTAAGTTAGAAGATCTTGGAGGGAACCACGTAGGCCTTTGGGTGAAAACAGGGGCAGACCTCTCATTTGGGTTTGGGCTTGGGTTATTGTTGGGATGCACATTAGGATGTCCTCTGTTATGCAACTCCGGTATGGAATGAGGTAGGGATGAGGCAGGAGAGTTGAAAGGAGTGTTGGGAGTAGTGTGGGAGCCTAAGTTTAAGGAATTTATGGCAAAATTCAGCATGGCCTGGACAAAGTCTTGGTTGTTTTCAGTATGAGAGGAAAATGGGTGATGATTTCTTTGTAAATGGATGGATGGCATAGAGTTAATGAAGGGGGGAGTAACTAGGTCTGAGTATCTACGAACACTGGTTGCATGTGTATGGGATGAACTTGATTGTGAATTGGGACTTGGCCAGATGGATTGTGATGGTTGTATGAATTGTTGGGAGGGTAGTGAGAGTTGTCTGGTGAGTGGGGATGTTGTTGCATGTTACTGAAATAAGTTCGAGAAGTCCATTTCCTTCTCTGGTTATAAAAAGCTCTAAAATTGTTGCTGAAATGAGGTTCAAGTGCATCAAAATTATATTGTACCTGGTGTAAATTCTGAATCCTATACCTCTGACGGAATAACATCATCTCCACGTCTTCCATGCTTTGAGTACATTGACTACGGGTATGCCCTATCAGACGACACCTATTACAGAGCTTATGAACCCTCTCATACTTTCATTGAATCTAGGTTTTGGAACCATCATCTAGCTTCAGCGTAAATCCTGTAATCACAGGCGTCCAAGGATTAACTCGCACCCTAACAAGCATAAACCTGATATTGCGTGGTATACGGTCTTCCCAATCCACACGTTCCACTATACCCATCAACATCCCCATCTTTTCTACAAGTTTTGGGTACTGATACTCTATAGGAAGCCCATGCAATTGAACCCACACAGCTATAAAGTTTAGCTGAAGCCTTTCTAGAACCAAATTGGGTCTCCACTTTTCCAGAACAAACATAGCACCATCTACGACCCAAGGACTGTTATTGCAGATATGATCTAAGTCCTCCATGTAGTTAAAATGTAAAATGTAAAATAGGAATCTCTACCCACTATTTGCGCTGGTCCTCTAAGCCTCAATGCAGCATTGATGATATGTTGAACGTGACTGATTTAGAATTCCTATAATCCAAAATAAACCCAATAGCACAAAAACCCCAAAAGTCTCGTTGAATAGAGATTTCTTCAGAGTCAGATTCTATAATAGGACCATGGCGAGCAAAAGGGACCTCACTCTCCTCACTAGATTGACCAATTGACTCCACTTCATCTGCAAAAAGTTCTCCACTAAATGAGATCTAGTTGGAAAAGGATGAAATCAGCTAGAAGGTACAAAGTGAACAAGATCTAGTTGGAAAAGGATGAAATCAGCCAGAAGCAAAATGAGAAAAATGTGGGGAAAGGAAAAATATTGAAAGGAAAAAACAGTGGGCACAAAACAGGGGCTGATTAACTCAGACATGCAAGGGGGTTTGGGAGTACAAAAGGAATAAAAAATGTAGTTGACATTAAGATGAAAAGACGGCTTCAGAGGAAGAAACTAAAAGGGGACAAAGTGATTGGTGTAAGGATAGGCAAAGCTTTTGAAAACGCCAGCAAAAGGCCTTACGGAGGGAAAGAGCTCTCCTAGAGAGAGAAGAAAGTCTATTTAGGGGTGTTTTGCTTTGATGGATAAGAATTTAGGCTTTTCATGTTGATTCCTAAATAGCCCAAAATGACTATTTCAATAGTAAATAGTAGCTTCAGTGGTTCACTTCTGTTTGGTTCTCTCCTCAAACTGTCCTTAAATGTGCTGTTGAATTGCTTCATCTACTTGTTGTTTCTTTTTCATTTTTTCTCCAAAATTTGGGAAGTATCCATGTTAACACATTTGATATTACTATGCCATAAGATGCTCTAAAATGTCTCGCATGCCTATTTTTGGACTGCATATCATAGGTGTTGAGAGGGAGAGAAGATATTATTACCTTAAAACTATTACTTAAGTAATTTGTTTCTTTGTCACATGACTCACATCTAGTTTATAATTGAGGGGTGCATATATGCTTAGCCTATGTTCTTGAATAAAGAATTATCATAAAAGTAGTTTTGGCCTCTTGTCCTAAGATTTGGAGGTTTGATGAATCCAACACCTAAACATACACTTGCACACAAGACTCATACAAAGAGCCATGTCCTTGTAATCATAAGAGAATGATTTTTACATGCTTTAAAAGACACTGGGTTTATCAAGTTTGCATTAGTGTGCAAGTCTGTTTTAGTTGAAATTGTTTTCCTTTTTGAGAAATGGCCAAATCTTTGAAAAATGAGTGTTTTTTTTTTTTTTTTTTTATATTTATTTTGGTAACTTTTTAAAGCTTACTTACCACAACAGTACTTCATAAATCTTGTTTCTGCCCGTTCCGTTTGGATACAGCTGAAAACTGAAAAATACTGTAGCAAAATAATTTTTAAATGTGTGAATAGTACCGTGGGACCTATTTTTAATGAAAAAGTTGCTGAAAAGTGTAGTTTGTGAGACTCATGAACAGCGCATGAGAGTACTGTTCACAGAAGAAAAGTCAAAAGTTATGGCGGGGAAAAAAAATTTGGAACGCAAACATGCGTTAGGGAAGCGCATCCAAACGCACTCTAAAGCTGAATTGTGCAAAAAGAGATAAACAAAGCTGCAATGAGGCTACATTGTTAAGATTATTTTTTATATCAAAGTGAGAGTTGATCAGATAGTGGATAATTTTGATGTTGACTTATTATTTAAAGTTTTAAACCAATGTCCCCATAGATATGTTTTACGTATTTGTTCTTTTTCGTTCTTTTTTTTTTTTTTCCTTTTTTTTTGGTTTTTTTTTTTTTTTTTGGTTATAAAGTATTTCCATATTAGCATTAGAAAAGCTAGAGAGAAATTCATATGCTAGTTAAGGTGATCTCATTTTCTATTTTACATGGAGTATAGGAACCTAGGGATGGCACAAATCTTGGTTATAAACTAAGTCAAAGTCTTGGTCCCATATTTTTAATTCACTTCCAAAGTTTGATCTTGATTATGGCTTGGGCCTTTGGATATCATTACTTTGTTTAAATCTTGGCTGCTATAATAGGAAGGCTTCCCCCAAAATCAAAGAGACGATGGGAAACAATTTTCTAGTAGGATTAATACTCTATCATTCCCATAATTCTAGTAGGATTTAATGCTTCTCTATCATTCCGTAGAAAGAGAATTGCCAGAACTGACGAATGAGATAGAACCAATACAAAATATGTGGTGGCATATATGGCCAAAGGTAAAGCATAACACTAGAATATGACTTTTCAAGCCAAATTTAGGATAAAAATTTGTTGAATTCTTCATCAAAAATAATAACTACTATAACATATAGCTATCACCGTGTTACATGCATTTTAAGTAAAAGTGAGTGTTCTTCCAAGGTTGGGACTTTTAAGACAAAAGCACAAAAAAAAAAAAAAAAAAGAATATTTGACACTGTTTTCCCCATTATTTAACAATCTTAAGACTTGTTATTAATATGTGAAGCCTGTTGGTAGCCAAAAAATTATACCCTAGTCAAATAATTCCGAGGGGGAAATGTTTGAATTGTTTATTGAAATTATAAATACTCAACTTTTGGCAGAGAAGCAATTTGACTATAAAATGCTGATTATAACTACCAACTAAAAAAAAATACCCACAGATTTGTCATGTTGATATAGAACTATGGTATGAAAAAAACAACATTTGTAGATATCACAAGCCCAAATATTTGATCTATGATGCTGAACCACATTACAATTAAATTGCTTACCGATGGTTTTAAAGTAGCAATTTTTTTCCCTATTGAGGTATCTTCCATTGTCAGGACATTAAAAAAGGATATTGCTGATCAGTTCTCTCTCTAATACGTGCTCAAATCAAAACCAACACAACAAATTTTACAAGCAAATGAAATGACCCATATGATCTTAAAGAATTTAATGCCTTGTAAATACTCCTAAAAGTTCTCACAAGATGTCAAGATGTACATACATGCAAATAACAAATGTAACAGTAGCTTTAAGTGGTGAGGGCACTTACTGGAGCTAATAATAAGAGGTTTTCCATGACCAGAGTAATTTCAAACCCTCTATTGTTAGAAGTGAGAAGGACTTGGGTTGTGGCGTAACTAACAATAATCCCATAAAGATTGGGATTTAGTTACATTGAATACACACGTGATTAATGGGCATTAACAAGATAGAGAAATATCTAATAACAAAAAATATCTGTGGAGCGCTTAAGATCTCTTGTACATTAACACTAAAGACTGGAAGCTAACGAGGAGTTCTAAATAAGAAGACAAACAGCTTAAAACGATGTCGCTCAGTGTCCACTTAAAAGGATCCTTCAGTAGAACAAAACGTCACTGTCTATACTTAAGTAAAAGTGATGCGGTTTTGCACTACTAACTTGAGTATGTTTTTAGAAATATGCTTTTAGATCTTGATTTTAATGCTTTTGTTATGTTTTCTGTGTTTTTAACAGTGAAAGTATAGGGGCGGGTTACAGGAGCCTAATGAAATAAACCTCAGGTGGGTAGAGTGCCAACTTTTAAACTATAGGTAAGCAATTTAAATTTTGACCAAACCATACATAAATAGGTAAGTTGTAATCTACCCAAATATATTTGAACAAAGAGAGACAATGCTTAGGGTACTGAATGCTCCCTCTCTTCTCAATCACCTAAATTATTTGATATAGTGGACATAACACCCATAAACTCAAATTTTAATAATATTTAGTTTAAAGACTCATAAGATTCTAAGAAAAATAACCAAAACTTAGAGTCTCTTATTTGAAAACCAAAATTAGATCAAATGTCTCCTACACATAATGGGGTTGCTACGCCTACACTGCCACCATTGTAATCAAAAGCAAATTACAAATTGATAATTTTGAATTCAGGATTGTTCAAATAATGATAATTCAATTTATATACCTTTTTGTTTTGAAAATTACAAATATAAAAGTCAAAGACTTTGAACCTGTAAAGTTTTAAAAGAGAGTTTTGGAGATTTCATTTTTTTTCTCCAGAATCTTTGGAGTCTCTTTTATGCTGTGCAGAACTTTTCAATTTAGAAAATTATTTCTTATAGTACCTAAGTTTCCACACTTTTTTTTTTTTTTTTTTTTTTTAAGAACACTAAGATCGCCTATTGGAATGTCTCAATTTTTCTTTTTAAATAGCAATAACGGAGGTGGTGTCATGGCAAGGTGTGGTAAACTAGTTTCATCAATGTAGAGGATCTTTTCAATAATTAGGCAAAGCGGAGGTGGTGTCATGGCAAAGTCGTAGGATTGTGCTACTTGTCCCAATATGTCTACCACACCAAAAAACTGGGCCAAATTGTAACTATTACCAGTGAAAAGTCTCACTTTTCAATCACAAGTGGTACTTATTAACAGGTCAGAATCATATTGTGAAGTTTTTAAGATTTGCCTACTGACCAATGAAGCCAGAAAGACCCCAAATGAATTATTATAAAAAAAAAAAAGAAAAAAAAAGAAGAAGAAGGGGAAATGAAACATGAATATGAGCAGAAAGATATCCTAATGTCGTTCATTGCAAATAGAACATCTGCCAATCACAAAAATTGGCCCATTGTGATTGTATTTGCATTAGCTGCTTACGTACTTATAACAAAATTTGCTCACCATAAAGCAATGTCTTGTTGCTGTAGGTGGAGCTTGCTAAACGCCTTGTGGCTTGTTCTTTCGCTGATCGTGTCTTTTTCTCAAACTCTGGGACAGAAGCTAACGAAGCTGCTATCAAATTTGCAAGAAAGTTTCAAAGATTTTCACATCCTAATGAGAAATAGCTAGCAACACAGTTCATTTCTTTTACAAAGAGCTTCCATGGGAGAACTATGGGGTCCGTTGCTTTGACAAGCAAAGAGCATTACCGGTCACCCTTTGAGCCCGTCATGCCTGGAGTCACATTCTTGGAGTATGGTAATATACAACCTGCAACGGAACTGATTCAGTGTGGAAATACTGCTGCTGTATTTGTAGAACCTATCCAGGGTGAAGGTGGCATATATATATAGTGCAACAAAGGAATTTTTATATTCCTTGCGTAGAGCTTGTGATGATTTTGGTTCTCTCTTGGTTTTTGACGAGGTAAGCAGCTGTTCATTTTGGAATGATACTCTATTATAGATGCTAGTTTATGTGGTCCAAATCTCTTATTTGAAAACCCAAATTAGATCAAATGTCTCCTAAACATAATGGGGTTGCTATGCCTACACTGCCAACATTGTGATCAAAATCAAAATAAAAATTGATAATTCTGAACTTATGATTGTTCAAATAATGATAATTCAATTTATATATCTTTTTGTTTTGAAAATTACAAATATAAAATCCAAAGACTTTGTACCTTTAAAATCTTAAAAGAGAGTTTTGGAGATTTCGTTTTACGCTGTGCAAAACTTTTTAATTTAGAAAATTGTTTCTTATAGTACCTAATTTTCCACACCATTTTTATTTTAAGAACACTAAGATTGCTTATTGGAATGTATCAATTTTTCTTTTTAAATAGCAGTAACGGAGGTGGTGTCATGGCAAGGTATGGTAAACTAGTTTCATTAATGTAGAGGATCTTTTCCATAATTTGGCAAAGTAGTGGTGGTGCCATGGCAAAGTCCTAGGATTGTGCTACTTGTCCCAATATGTCTACCACACCATGAATTGTTGATATGAACTTCAATTTCCCAAAATGAACATTTGATAGCGTTGAGCTACAAGAATTTTGATAGTGTCAATCAGTTTATTATACATGGAGTAGTATAGGTATCTTTGATCTTTTATATTAGTTGTTTTGGTTTAAATTGATTTATATACTGTTATAAAGAGTAAATAAATACATTGGCTGTACCTGTAGAAGATTTATCCTCTTCTAAGCACCGAGTTATTTGGGTACTGAGCTTGTACTAACTCATTACCAACCGTGGGAGCATTTTTTACTTCAAGGAAACTCATGTACTCTAGGCAATTTTTGCTTGTCCCACATTGGAAAGATTGCCTCCCTCTTTCTACCTTATAAGGGATGACCAATTAACCAAACTAGTGGTACTCTTTCTCATTGGTTCATCCCTTATAAGGTAGAAGGAGGAAACCTATTTTTCCAATGTGGGACAAAAAGAATTCAAGGCAAGGCAATCAAGCCAAAGCCGAAGGCAAAAATTCTTGAGTACCTACAATAAAAGGATCCTTTTATTGTGGGAGATTTTTTGCTTCAAGAAAACTCAGGTACTCCTAGGCAATTTTTGCTTGTCCCACATTGGAAAGATTGCCTTCTTCTTTCTGCCTTATAAGGGATGACCAATGGAGATAGAGTCCCACTAGTTTGGTTGCAAAAATTGCCTAGGAGTACATGAGTTTCCTTGAAGCAAAAAATGCTCCCACAATAAAAGCCAAACTCTATCTCCATTGGTCATCCCTTATAAGGTAGAAAGAGGAAGGCAATCTTTTAAATGTGGGACAAGCAAAAATTTCCTAGGAGTATATGAGTTTCCTTAAAGCAAAAAAATGCTCCCACACCAACCATGGAAAATTTGCATTGGAGAAGACTTCAAGTACCAAGGAAAGAGCAACAAACTCTGAGACTGAAGCTCTTGCCGCGGCATTGGTTATGGGGTTGAGATGGACTGCTACGATGGGATTAAGAGTGATAATTGCCAAAGGTCATATTCAGAGTCATGCCAATGCCATATGCTCTCAAGATCACCATGTCTTTCATCTTTTGGAAACTCGTTGGAAGAGGGTAGAGGATGTGCCATGCTGTTCGTGAATTTGCAATGGCAATGGCAATGAATCTCAAAAAGGGCCAACAGTGGGGCAAGAACTTAAACACATTATGTCTTTTGTATTGAAGAAATGGAACAAAGTCTATTAATTAGTATAGTTGGTAAGCTAGAACAGCTAAAACTTTGGGTGGAATAAATCTAATAGCATTCCATGATGTCCCCCACATTCAAATTCTCCTGATTTTGTAGTTCTAAATTGACATTTTCTGCTACATTTTGATCAAGGTTTGCCTCAAAACACTTGCCCTGAATATGAACCAAAGCCGCAAACCCTGCTGGCTGCCAACTTTAGTTTCCTCCATTGTGAGTTGATGAGACCTTTCCATTCACAGTACTGACTATCATTGCTGATCCGAGGTACATATTTAAGCAACAGAGGACCAAGATGCCAACTAGCTTGCCAAAGATAAGTACCATTCCCATCTTCATAATGATATTTGAGAAATTGTCCAACTAAATTGGGGCCTAAGAAAGTGTAAAACTTCCATTTGGTCTGTCCCAAGTAAGAGTCCAGATCCCCTTAAAAGTACATTTTCACTAATGCTCCCCTGCAAGCACAATCATGATATTAAACGAATAACATTTCTCTAAAAAAAAGAACCATCTAGTTTTAGATGTCTTGAAACATGAGGGAAACACTACTGAGAGACATGTCATCTAGAAGAAAGGTATAGTAAATTAACTAGCATTTGGAAGCCCTGAGAAACAAAAACTTAGCAATAAATTTACTACTGTATAAAAATATTGTGTATGTTTAATTACATTTTTTTTTTTTGGAAAAACTTTAAAATCAAGATCCAAGGTAATTGTTTCTTTATGAAATTATAGAAAATAACAATGAAAATATTCTCCTTAAACATCAAAGGCTAGATTTGGCATCGGAGGAGAAGTAGACTGTAAAAATAGCCACACTTGTGCAATCTAGGCTTCCTTCTTAGTTATTGGTGGCAAAGAATCCACCAAATAGCCTTGGAATTTGTTACAAAGAATACAATTAATTTGCTCACTTATGCAAAATCTTCTTGCCTTTCATTGAAACTTTATAAAGAGATCACTAGGAGATTCTAAAAGGAGCTAACAGGATAGCTGAATGAACACTTGACTCGTTATGGATTGCCTTTGAACAAAAAATTGATTTTACACTATTAATCTACAGGGATTAAATGAAATTATGAAGTTAATTGCCTTTGATGTTTATAAGAATAAACACCACGTGCATGCATGCCAATGGAGTGAATATAAATAATAATAATAATAATATAAGTTACCCAGCAAAAAGATTATATAGAAATTTTCGAAATACTAATAAATATTATCACACAAGATCTACACTAAATATTTCAAAGACTATTATTAAATGAATGATTTCAATTTACACAATTTGGAATAATATTCCAATTTCATCAAAACAGAGTCTCAAAATACCAAAATAAATTCAACTAACAAATATAAAATAAGTCCCAAAATCCATATAAAATGAAAACAATAAACATAAAATACATATATGTTTTAAACTATTAATTGCGTGAGTTAGTGAGTTAGTTCAAGTTACTTGGGTCAAATATTTTGCCAAACCGAACTTGACCCAAACCAAGTATCGAAAAAGTTTTAGAACAAAACCCAATCTACCCAATCTATCAACACACGAAAAAAACCCACCCAAGGCATTGGGTCAAGTCGGTACACATCCCTAACTAATAACTAAAGAGAGAAACAAAATGGGAACAGAGCAACATGAAATGTAATAAAATAGTTTATATTTTGTATATTTATACATCACTGGTTTTGTATATTTTGATAAAGATCAGGGAGCCAGAAAAGCACCAGACATAAAGAGTTAACAAGAAAGCACAATCCACTTAAGTGCAAGACCCTCAATTTTGCAGAATAAAAAGGACCCTATTAATAACATGAATTGAGTGTGTTTATTGATGCTGCTAAACAATGGTGCTTGTTGAAAAACTAATTCATTAGAAAGAAGTACACATCAAAATTCAAAAGGAATTCAGAAAATAGCAATGCTTCTCCTCTAGTAATCCCTTCACATGTTCTTACCAGTTCAAGAAGCTGAAGAAGCGAACTCAGCTGGTCATATCAACACCACCAACCAATCATCAATCTCTCAACCCAGAACCTTCATGCAGTGGTTCCGAATGACCATCTTTACACTCTGTCCTCTCTGGCCAGTCAGCAGCTATACTACTGGGAAGACTCTACTACAACAAAGGTGGAAAGAGCAAATGGATAGCAACACTAGTGCAAGTTGCAGGGTCCGAATCATCATTCCTTACTACGACATCTCTCCATCCGAAAAGCCTACTACAAACAGTATAAACAGGAGTGAGCCCTCCACCTTAATCCTTGCTTTGATATATGTCTCTTCAGGCAGCAAACGGTATGATGTATTCAGTTGGGCTCTTGCACCTTCCAGTATCTACTTTTGCACTTATTTGCGCATCACAGTTGACCTTCAATGCTTTCTTCTCCTTCCTTGTAAATTCACAGAAGTTTACTTCTTTTATAATCAATTCTCTAGTTCTTCTCACTGTTAAGAATATAAAGTGTGAGAAAGACTGAATAGTCTGTATATTGATGTGTTATACCATGTTGTGTATGCTAGAGTGGATGCGAAAGAGGAAACATAGAAGAGGAACACTGAGAACACGAGAGTTACGTGGTTCAGCCTAACGGCCTACATCCACGGAGGAATCCCTTAAGGGCTACATCTTTGTTATATGAGAGTGTAGTATATAGGCGACTAAACCCTAGACTACTAGTACAAGCAGGAATGAGCTTGGGCCTATTACATTGGGCTAATATGTCTAATATATATCTCTAACACCCTCCCTCAAACTCAAGGTGGAAGCTCGATGAAGACTTGAGGTTGGATAAGCATAAGAAGATCACTTGGAGATGCCTTGTAGAATGCCTTTGAAGAAACCACAATGAAGAATGTGCCAATTGTCCAATTTTGGAAGTTCAAATGAAGAAACGGAGGCCAAAATCGAAATCTACGCGAAAAACTGAGCAAGATAGGCCATTTTGGAAATTTTGACTTTTGGTCAAAGGTCAACACAAAAAGTCAAAGTCAACAGTCAAAGTGCTCACGGGTCCGATCCGGGTGGTCCGGGTCAACGGTCAGCTAGGTGACATGGTGCTGACGAGACGACACTGCTGACGTGGCTGATGACGTGTCGCTGATGACGTGGACTAGGGCGTGCGTGGCATGCTGACGTGGATAGGTGACGTCATCCGGTGACGTCACACGTCATTAGCAGCAGCTCTTCGGCGCGTGTTCTATTCCACCGGCGAGTGTCTGGAAATTCCGAAGGCGCGTGGGAGCGCGTGCGATGGAGATTGATGCTCGGACTTCGGTGGTTTGGCAGATCGGCGAGCTACGAGGCCATCATGGCGGCGCGTGTAACCATAGGAGGATCTGACCCTGTGAAATCGGCGACGGCGCGTGGAGAAGTCGCTAGAAACTGCACTAGCGCGTGGTGGCGCGTGCAGTGTTCAGTGGAGACCGGATTTCTAGGTTTTTTCTCACGGGAGGCCTTGGGGAACGTCTGTGTGGTTGGTTTCATCAGGCGAATCTTGGATTTGCACAGATCTAAGATTGATGTCACGGGTTTGCTTGAGTTTATTGGATTTTGACACAGCACAGAGCCATGGTGGCTGCGAGATGCCGTGGAGTCTAGATCCAGCAGAGAAATATGTGTGACTTCAGATGGTGGTATGCACGTGTGAATCTTCTTTGCTGTGTAGAGATGTTTGTTTGATGCCAAGAATGAAGTTTGGCTCTGATACCATGTTAAGAATATAAAGTGTGAGAAAGACTGAATAGTCTGTATATTGATGTGTTATACCATGTTGTGTATGCTAGAGTGGATGCGGAAGAGGAAACATAGAAGAGGAACACTGAGAACACGAGGGTTACGTGGTTCAGCCTAACAGCCTACATCCATGGAGGAATCCCTTAAGGGCTACATCTTTATTGTATGAGAGTGTAGTACAATAACCTCTTGTGTTACAATAAACCCTAACATGAGTATATATAGACGACTAAACCCTAGACTACTAGTACAAGTAGGAATGAGCTTGGGCCTATTACATTGGGCTAATATGTCTAATATATATCTCTAACACTCACCATCTCCTCTACCCTGCTGGTATTTCAAACCAATTCTACGAACCCCACTGGAAACTCTAATGTGAATCATGAAATTGGACTCTTTTGCACTGTTGGTGCATCTGCTGGATACGGATTGATGCTTTCCCTTACACAGATCTCCTTCCATAAGGTTTTAAGAAGAGAAACATTTACAGTGATTTTGGAACTGGTAATCTATCAGTCACTGGTTGCAACTTGTGCTACACTGGTAGGGCTCTTTGCTAGCGGAGAGTGGAAAGGTCTAAAGAGAGAGATGGACGAGTTTGAAATGGGGAAGTTTATTTATGTCAGTACTTAGATTTGGACAGCTAAAGCTTGGAAGATTTTCAATATTGGCGCAGTAGGCTTGATACATGAAGTGTCTTTCCTGTTCTCCAATGTCATAAGTGTGTTGGGTTTGCCTGTTATTCCAGTTCTAGCCGTAATCTTCTTCCATGAAAAAATGGAAGGGGTAAAGGTGATTTCCATGGTGTTGGCTATTTGGGGCTTTATTTCATATTTCTATCATCACTAACTTGATGATTCTGAGTCCAAGGCTGAAAAGCGAGATGTCAAGGAAGAAATTTCAATGCTTCCCCTGTTGAAAGAGGTTACTGACGAACAAGATGGGCTAAAGAATATCTATCAAAAAGTTCCACTTTCCACAGAAAAAAATTTGCAAAATTGTGAGCACTGAAGCTATTCCTCTGTCTTGATTCCTAGAATGGTTTACAAACTCATATTTCCAAACACCATACCATTGTTTTTCCACATGAAGTGTAAATCATGGTTTTGTTCATTCCATTTCCAACAATATTTTTCAGATTCCAGTAACTATGATTGGGCCTTTTTTTTTTTTTTTTTTTTTTGTCTTAACTACTCATCCAATTTGGGTATCGCACTTGGTAGCAAGTCTTGTGCATATTGCCATGTTAGACCATCAATCTGGCAAATTAAAGGAGCCGAAACCCCTTCCCCACCAACCCCAACAACAGAACCACCTCTTCTATACCCCCTTTACAGCAGGTGAACATGAACAATGTTAAGGTGATGGGCAATAAAAATAAAGGGGACAAGCTCAGGAGAAAAAGCTGAGATATCTCGAGAACCCATGACTATAACATGAAAGAGTGGTTTTGTTCAGAGAGGTGTTACGTTCACAAAATTTTCACAACATTTCATAGGTGGTTAGTTGTTATTGGTTCTAATTTGAACCTACCGTTGAAATTACTTTTCAACTCCACTAATAACAACCCGTAACAACCTGCTATATAGGATTTGTTGTGGAAATGTTGTGGACATAGTATTTCTCTTTTGTTCAAGATACTTTAAGGGCAAAAGGAAAGCTAGAACTAACAAAAAGATAGATCCAAGCAAAATATGTGGTAGCATATATGGCCAAAGGTAAAGCATAACACTAGAATATGACTTTTCAAGCCAAATTTAAGATAAAAAGTTGTTGAATTCATTATCATAAATAATAACTATTACTACAACATATAGCTATCACTGTGTTACATGCATTTTAACTAAAAGTGAGTCTTCTTCCAAGGCTGCGGCTTTGAAGACAAAAGCACAAAATAAAAAATGAATATTTGACACTGTTTTCCCCATTATTTAACAATCTCAAGACTTGTTATTAATATGTGAAGCCTGTTGATAGCCAAAAAATTATATCCCAGTCAAAGAATTTTGAGGGGGAAATGCTTGAATTGTTTATTGCAATTATAGATACTCAAATTTTAGCAGAGAAGCAATTTGATTATAAAACGCTGATTATAACTACCAATTAAAAAAATACCCACAGATTTGTTAGGTTGATACAGAACTATGGTACTAAAAAAACAGCATTCTTAGATATCACAAGCCCACATATTGGATCTATGATACTAAACCACATTACAGTTAAATGTCCTACAAACTATTAATATTTTTTGTTTTTTTTTTTTAATTTAAAATTAGCAATGAATTTTCTAATTTGCACCATACAAAACATATGGAAATTTACCTTCAAAAAAGAGAAGGGAAAACAGATAGCCCAAATGACACACACACACACACATATATAAAATTAGAGATAACTCACTTGGGGCAGTTTTACTTTGCTTACCCATGGTTTTAAAGTAGCAATTTTCCCTATTGAGGTTTCTTCCATTGTCAAGACATTAAAAAAACAATATTGGATTCTTTCTTTTCTTTGTCTCTTCTATATTCACCAGCTGATCAGTTCTCTCTCTAATACATGCTCAAATCAAAACCAACACAACAAATTTTACAAACAAATGCCCCATATGATCTTAAAGAATTTAATGCCTTGCAAATACTCCTTAAATTCTCACAAGATGTCAAGATGTATATACTAAAAAATAATAAATAAAAGAACGAAAGAGTTAGCCCCAATATGCCGGCAAGAATCATGTTCACCTGCTGCCACCACTAACTGTAAACCACCAAACCTAGATGCAGTCAATATATTCTAATGCTCACATTATAAGTACCCACCAACACATGCTGGATCCCACCAATTTGATTCTTCACTCAAATTTTAATTATTGATAATCCAATAAATTCCACATAATCCTAATGCATATAAAGCTCCATCCATGGAAATAAATTTACAAATTTAAACCAAAGCACCATATAATCTTGTACAGTCTTGTTGCTGGTGACACACTTCATCTTCTTGTACCCTAATCTTCCAATCAACAATGCATACCTTATCAAGATCCATACCTCTGCTCAAAAAATGATCCAACCACAGGCACCCTCCACCCCTCAAAAGGCCATCTACATCATAAACTCCATAGCTGTCACAGGTATCCACCTATCCACAGCATGTCAACTGCACCAAATGCACCACCCTGTCAAACACATTGTAGAGCTTTATTCTTGCAGCCAAAATCCTAGTCCTACAAAACCCACAAAACCATCACCCCTCTTTGAATTTTCACATTATGCCGAACCTTAAAATTGACCTTGTAGGATACTTTGCAAGGATGATTTCTAGCACCAAAGTACTCATTAGAGGAGAGAGAAGAGATCAGCAGATGAGGAAGAGAGAGAAAAAGTTTTTTAAAAAAAGCACATTGAAAGACATTTTTACCCATTTTAAATGGTGAAGTGTGAGGAGGTAGATTATGGTCAACCATAATTTAGTTATTAACTGAAAGCAATGTCTTACTTTTAAAACCAAGGCAAAGTAAAACCATCCTATACCACAATTGGTAATCCGTAATTATCCCCAAGAACAATTAGCAACCCAACTAGATTTTGGACACAACAATTTCCTGTTACTCTGTACTTTAATTAACATATATTCAAGCAAAGTTGATCTCCTAATTAATTTCTAAAGCAAGGCTAAATAATTTATATTCTCCAAAAATTATTGAGATTATGTGAACCAAAGGTAAAAAATTTATTGAAAACAGGGTTCTTAGAACCTACAGCAAATACATAGTTTTAGTAGGGCTAATAAAACATGGGTAATACTACAGTGACACTTTGAAAATGTTGACTGCTTTGCAAAAACTAGGAGGTTGAAGTGAAAGTTCCAATGTCGAAGGCTGAATTCATTCAACTACATGAGACAGCCAAAATAGTGAGCTCATGAATATTGCCTTTGAAGGTGTGGCCATTGCACAAAGAACTCATCAGCCATTCGTAACTTGTAAAGAAGTAAGCCACTAAATGAGAGCCTTCTCACTCTTGCTATACTCTCAACATAGAAAACTGATAACCATCTAATCCCAAATACTTGCACTTAAGGTTAAAGGATGTACTCTGATATCATCTTAAATAATTCAAAAAACATGGACAAGAAAAACCAAAGAGAGAGGGGGTCTTAATGGATGGAGTACATCCACAACTTAAAAAAGAATGCAATTGCACATAGTGGAACACATATCCCTGGCCCATTGCAGAGAAACTGAAGTTATACAAAGTTGACTACAGATTAATTAAGTTATATAATTAAATTACGGGAATATATATATATATATATATGTGTGTGTGTGTGTGTGTGTGTTCAAAACATAAATGCCTGGAAGCATAGACAGGGATAGAGATAATACCACTTGGGGTCTAATTTTAGTCATTAGTTAGAGTGCATGAGCCGTCACAATCAAGGTTGTCCAAACAGATACTAAATATGATTGACCAACTTCCCTGCTTCGATAGATCTGCCTGAACTGAGCAGTTTCTACCACCTTGATCTCAATCGGCAGTAGAAAC
This sequence comes from Quercus robur, assembly GCF_932294415.1. NCBI lineage: Eukaryota > Viridiplantae > Streptophyta > Magnoliopsida > Fagales > Fagaceae > Quercus > Quercus robur. Next base: position 58,120,268 of record NC_065538.1, on the reverse strand, counting down.
CATTTAAAAAATGAAACTTTTGTTGACAAGCCTGCAACAATCATAAGAAGATACACTGTAGTACAAATGCTGCATCAAATCCAGCTTTCAGTGAGAAGCACAATATAAGTACACCTGCTACAACAACAATGGAGAAAACAATAAAAGACTATGTCCTTTGTATGCAGAAGCTATGTGATATTCTGCCCTCCGGCTCATCCAATCCTCATCCTTTTTTCCAAACAACATTTCACTTATAAGGGAAAGAAATCATAATTAACAAAATGATTTATAAGTGCCAAAGATACTGGATCTTTAAACCTCCTTATATGTTGCTGTAGGATGAGTTTCAACCTTCCAGCAAGGAAGTATGTGGTTGAAATAAGGCAGCTGTGATGATATTTATTTGACTTGCATAAGGGTATATCTTTATACCAAATTATTTCTTATGTGGGTGGAGAAAGGTTTTGCAGCTTATGAGTGAAGTAAGGCATTTGGTGAAGCCTAAAGTGGGAATGGGGAAAAAGTTTCTTATTGCATGCTGCTAGGCATCCTGATGGCTCCCATTTGCAAAAATTATGGATTTTATGTGATTTATGATGCTGTAAGCGTTGAGTAAGGTCAACCATGTCGTGTTATTTTGAACGGTCATTGGAACTGGCCTCATGTTATGTCTAATGAATTGGTGGCATTTTAAGTTAAGCTGGCTTTTGTACCAACTGGGTTGGAAGATCAGGTGCAATGCTTGGCTGTGGTTCACTGTTGGTTTACTTGTAAGGACACCTGGCAAGTGATAAGAGAGAAGGGTTGAGGTTATTTAGTGGAAGATTGTGCAATTTCCTCAAGTTTTTCCTAAGCATGCATTAGTTAGCTGCTTGGCAATGAGTACTAAGCTATGTACTTTTTGCAGCAATAAATCGGGAGTCTCGTGACCATTTGTTTTTTGCATGCCGTTTTTCTAGTAGGATCTGAATAGCAATCTTGAGAAAGTAATTGTTCAATCAGCAAATTTGTTGCTGGTCGGATGAGCTTGATTGGGCCATTAAAAAGGTTAAAGGAGGAGGTGCTAGAATTGATGGTGAGAAAGTAAAGTCTGATATTGAAAGTGTCAAAGTAGTTATGCAGGAAGTTAGATATAAGTTATCTCTGTGTAGCAATATTAGAACGTATTTACAAAATAGAATGTATCATAATCTGTGGAACATTACATTTTCTGTTTCGAGTAGTTGATAGGTGTTTTGTGGTTATGGTGTAGTTGTGGTCCTGGTTCTGCACCTTAGCTGCTTACAACAACAACCACCACCAATCCATAGTGCTGAAATCAATGCGAGGCTATGAATCCTCAACACACTAGTCAGGGCCGATCATGTTTTTTTTTTTTTTTTGCTGCTTGTCATTTAAATTTTTTATAAATAAAAATAACCACTGATTTCAAAACACGAAAAATCGCCTCTACTCATATCAAAGAATTAGTCATCCTTGGTTATTTACCAACTAGTTAAGAGCAAATAAATGCACAGTAAGGTACTGCTAAAATATTGATTTAACAATTAAACTCACCATTTTCTAATAGCATATGGTCCTAAATTCACCATTTAAAATATTAAATTCATAATTTTTTACTAGGCTTTTGGGACAATCGGTAATTTGATCAAGTTCAGTTAAGATATGCACCTCGGAGTCGTCAAGTGCGCGAGCTTTTTTGGAAGGCTGATGTATGAATCCCCACATTAAAATACGTACATTAAAATAACAAATGTAACAGATTAATTATATGAATGGAAACGAGGATAGTAGTTTTAACTGGTGAGGGCACTTACTGGAGCTAATAATAAATCAGGGAATTGTAACTTTCGAACCCAATGGAGAAGGACTTGGGTCGTGGCGTAGTGGACGAAGAAGAAGAAGAAGAAGAAGTGTTGCTGTGAAGTTCTTTGATGGATTTGGGTTGGGCCTGTTAGGTTAGGTGGGCTCATATTTACTTGCATCTGGGCTCTCCACAAAGTGTCCGCTTGACACAAAAAAAATTCTGATTTTCTATTTTTGCATTTCCTCTATAGTTTTGAATATTCACCTAAAACTAAGCGGCTGGTGTGGGCATCGATGAGGAATGTATTGTTTTGATCTTAAATTTTATATATATTAGTGTTTAACCTGCGCAATGCGCGGGAACATTTTACATATTAATTATGAACTTTGCATCCTACATAAATTTAGTTATCATACTTCCACTGCATACATTCAAACTTAAATAATGTAATATATTTAAGCATATAGTGTCTAAAAGAAGAATTTGACTTTAAGCAACAACAACACCAACAATTATGCAGCTACTTAAGCCTCCAGCAGCAGCACCAACATGAGTTACGCAGCAACTTAAGTTGAGCATTATTGCCACCAATCATGAGCATTGGTTCAGCCATCATAAATCCTGAAAATCAGTCTCATTCTAGTAAAACCTGAACATAGGAAAACATTGCATCAAATCAAATCACTGCCAAACTCAAGGAGAATATTATGCAATAATAAATCATGACAGATCATATTTAACCCATGCATCAAAACTTTCCTTGTAACTTGTATTTTAAAATATAGTAAACTATTTTATTACTTTACAATATAGAATATGTTAAGAGTCATCAAGCAACACCTGTGATGTTGCTGCTGAAGTTGACTTGCTGCCATAGCTGTTATTGTTGATGTTGCCTAACATACACCTGTCCTAAGCTGCTGCATTAGAGTTAGGGAATTGTTAGTCTTTTACCATAAAAGCTGTTAACATCTGTTAGTTGCTGTCAGTTAGATAGATAGGTTGTTAGAATGCAATATATATGGCTTTACTTGGAATAGCTTTGAATACTCAAGAAAACTGGATATTAGTGGTTTGCTAGAGTGGTGATTGTAAGGACCATTGAATGAAATAAGCAACAGTTTCTCTCCTAATCTTCTCTATTCTCTCTAAATCTTATTTCTCATTCTTGGAGGCCAGTTGCCTCGAATTAGGTATTTCTCATAGATATGAATTACATATTATGTTAAAGCTCTAAGCATAAAAGTTTGTGGAAAGTAAGAGACAACAATAATGGATTGTTATAAAGTTAGTCTAAAAGGTTTGGCAATGTGTAGTAGCTAATATTTATTTGCACATAGGCTATTAGATTTTCTATCACACATTTCAACAAACATTTGGCATTCAAATATGCTTCAAAACACAGTTCTTATACATGGATAGGAGATGTTAGTTAAGAACTCAATCATGGATACCTTTATTAACACATGGTTTAATGCCACAATTCATATACTTAAATTATTAAGGTTTTTAGTTGGTCAATGAGTACATGTAATCAAATTGATAAAATCAAGAAAAAGGAAATATGTGTGGATATTTGAGCCTCAAGAGAATCAGGGCGTTCTTGATCCTCATTGAGACTATAAAGCTATTTCCATTAAAATTTAACATAGGAAGTAAAAGTTTAATTTATATCCAGAGTTCACTGCACATGATTACATGAAAAAATTGCACTGGAGTCTCCCCCATCTCAGCAGGTTATTGATAAAATTTTGGGAAAACAAAAAAGGAAAAAAAAAAAAAAAAAAATCAATTGTAGGTATCTATGCCCAATTGCTCATTCCTAGTACAAATAAGAGTAAAGTTAAACTCCATATGTTCTCAGCTTTGGTTACCTATAACCATCAGATTCTAATAAATTTAGAGGGAAAAGGGGGAAGGGGGGTGGGCAATTGATTTTAGACCTTTATAAATAAATAAAAAAACTCTAGTTCTTTATAAATGGGTTCAAAAACTGAACTTCATTTTAAATATACTCAAATTTTTCAAGTAATACTATCATGTTGACAATTATCATACACCAAGGTTTCTCTTCCAGATCGTGCCCAATACCAAGCAGTGATGTAAGCCAAGCTTACTGTGATTTTAAATGTATGTATGTATGTATGATGATGATGATGATGATTGATATATCCATACCACATCAGCAAAGACAATCTCCAGCTCATTGAAAAAGTTCTCTCTCCGATGTTCGTACTTTGCAGCAGTCTAGAAAATAATATATATATATATATATATATAAATATAAGGGTTATCTACATAAATCAAAGAAAGGAGAATTAAAGGTTTATTACTAAGAACTGAGTATGGGGATAGAACCCTATGTGCAGAGAGAGAGGGGGAAAGCAGTCAATTTACAATCTTAAAGGGAAAATAGGCATGCATTCTACAAAATATAGAAATTTCTTCCTCTAGCATGCCATAATTAGGCATCCAGTAAAACAAAATTTTTCTAGTTTGCCATAACAATAAGATGAGATTTATGGTTTGCTGAGGCTTCTTATAGATTCAACAGGCAGAGGTATACATACAATTTTCCATGTTGTCCATTTATCAACTTGATAGTTTCTGATACCAAAAAGTACATTGTATGTCTATCACAGATTCTTTCAATGTCATAAAAAGAAAATGCAAATCTTCCCTTATTTCCTTGAAACTTTAAGTGAAGTTGCCTTCAGAAAATTTTCTAGTAAAAAATCAGCTTGCACATATAACACCCATAAAAACCAAACAATTTCACCAAGATCCTATTTTCATTACCTAATCCTTGTTCATCATTCCCCCCTCCCTCCCAACTTCACACGGTCTCAAACATTTCCCATCACATTCCATCAAAGCCAGCACAACTTTCAAAACTATAAACAATCAGCAAAATAATTAATTTAACATTAAAAAAAGAAAAGAGAAAAAGAATCACCCTCATAACCCAAATACAATTTATCTCATCATCAGAATGCACAAAACCCATATTAAATTTAAAAACAAACAACACTTTCACTAACCAAAAAGCAGACTCCATTGGAACATTGACCCCAAAAAACTCCCATTTTCAAATAGCAACATCCCAAAGATAACACATTTATAAACCACAAGCCAAGAAAACAACTAACAAAAACCAAACTTTAAATAACAAAATGTGTTTTCTTATCAAAACTTTGAATAACCAAAAAAAAAAAAAAAAAAACTTTTTGTTGAGTTACACAAACACCCAATGGGTTTTAAAATCCTCCATGATCTCACCCTACAACTTGGGGGAAGGAAGTGCCATTTGTGCCAAAGCTCATTCCTACCAAAACTTCACAAAAATTGAGAATGGCACACGCATTGTCAAATACACAAAGGATTTGAACCAAGTATAACAGCTACATATACCCAAAGGCTCCAAAAGTACAAAGAATTCCCCCACCACCAAAAATAAAAATCCAAAGACAATTCATATAAAATTACCTGAAGCTTCTTGGCAAGGGCCACAACTTCATCCAAGTTTGCGTTAATTTCCTGTTACAAAGATAACAATGCCAAATGATTGGTTTTGTGGGAGATTCTTAAATTCTATTAAAAAAAAAAAAAAAAAAACTGACTATTATTTAAAAAAAAATAAAAAATAAAAACAACAAAAAATAAAAATTTTCACATCTGCTTCTGATTCCATTGATTAAATTGAGTAAGCAACAGAAATTTCACCTCCTATTAGCACAATGACCTGAAAGATGACTCACCTCCAGGTTTTTGCCATCAGGGGCTATATCCCTGTCATGGAAGCACCACCAATCAACTCCAAGCTTGTTTATGAATCCAAAATTGGTTTCACTGTTATATGCATTAAGAATTTTGAGGGGAAAAAAGTTCATATCATTTCCATTGGTAAATTATCAGTGCCAAGTATACAAAATTGGACAAATAAAGATCAGTCTTACTTCTTCTCTTGGCCATAGCCACTGAATTTGCAACATCACTTCAGCATTTTCTATTGAAAATCCACTTCATTCTTCAAAAATTTCTTCTAATGCAATGTGCTCCTATGAAACAAAGTATTTCAAAGATTTCAAAAAATAAAAACAGAACTATTGCAGGTAGTGATTTCAGCAATTTGACTGTGTGTGAAGACTCTGATTTTTCTCTCTACTTTATAATCTCAAATCTCTACATCGATATTCTAAAATCCCCAAATTTTTCCTGTTTGATATTGAAACAGTTTTTAACAGCAACTGCGGTCCTACTTTTCAACAGAAACTGCCATAGAACGGTTGCAGAGAAAAAAAAAAAGTAAGAAGAAAGAAAAGAAAAACCAAATATAATTCAGAGAATAAGAAGAAAGAAAGAAGAGAACAATAGCATTAACCAAAAAAAAAAAAAAAAAAAAGGAATATACAAATCTGAAAAATAAGAATCAGAACTGATTTTTTTCCTTAGAACTTTGAGTCTCTCTCTTTCCGTTGTGCTCCTTAAAAACTGTTTCTCTTTGTGATTGTGGTTCCGGTGGTCTAAGTTTGGCAAAGGAATGGATGGTAGAGGAAAAACCAATGGTAATGGCGGGCCTTAAATATTTATCTCTTGGCACCCTATGAACACTGTCTCTCCTATTTCAATTGCATTTTAATTTTTTAACTCAAATAACTAAATCTAAAGCAATCCAACCAAAAAATTCAACCTAAAACATATTCAATCCCCAGATTTGAAAAAGAAAGTACCCACCAGATTTGAAAAAGAAAGTACCCAAACTAAAAACAATATTTTTAGAGATTTCTGTAATTAAAAAAAAACAAAAAAACAAAACAAAAGCAAATATCTAAAATTGAGAAAAGAAAACACACATTTTGATAGAGATTCCAAAAACCCAAAACATAAACGAATCAAATCTAAACCTACCCAACAAAAAAACTCAAATAAAAGTAACGTTTTATACCCAAACCTACAAAATTGAGAAAAAATGTACCTTTGTCAATGTCGGTTCCGCTGTCTGGTGGTCTAAATTTGGCAAGGGAATGGACGGTGTATGGTTCAGACGAACTCTTCTCTCTTTTCCTTTTGATTGTAATGCACAATGGACGGCCTTAGGAACTCTGCCTCTTTCTCTGTTTCTTTCTCCGTGCCTTCTCTGTTTACCTTTCTGCCTAGGTTTTGGGTTTGCAAAATCGCGTTTTGAAACTTTTTGATTTCTTATGCCCAATCGATGCAGTGTTTACCGTTCTGCCTCTTTCTCTGTTTCTTTCTCCGTGTCGCAGGCCTCATCCTCTCTGTATTTCATCGCCTCTCTCTTTCTCTGCTTCTTTCTCCGTGTCCTCATCGCCTCTCTCTATTTCTATTTCCATGTACATTTAATTTTAATGTAACCCAAATACCTAAATACAAATCAATCCAACCAAAATTTTCAAAACTAATTCATATTTCATACTTAGATCTAAGAAAGAATGAAAAGAAAATTACCAGCGGTAGTTCTCTCTCTCTCTTTCATCGCCTCTCTTTTTCTAATTCTGTGTATCCTTTAATTTTAACCGGGTTTTGTTTTTTGTTATTTATAATGGGAGGCTTTTTAAACGGTGTTTAGGTTGCCAACCAATATAATTTATCGTTTTTTAACTTATGTACGTGTCTGATTTTTAGATAACCTTTTTTCCTAACGTGGCAACACTTCCTTAAAAATTTCTGCTATTATCTATATATTTATATTTATATTTATATATATATATATATATATATATATAAAACCGAAGTTTTTGCTAGCACCACAATTTTCCATGTCAGTATTATTTAAAAAAAAACAAATATTTTGATTTTATATTTCTATATATATACTAAAGAAATATTTTCCACATCACTAATTTATTTTCAAATTTTATATAAAAAAAGAAAAAGAAACATCAAGCTAAAATGTGAAATCCGACTCCTATTTTATAACACCAACAAACTCAAAACCCTAAAGAGTTCATTCTCTTTGCTTTGAATATTGGCATCAATGCGGCTGAGGCATTGGCGGTGCCACCTTGAAGGCAAGGTGAACCCTTTTTTTTACACCTTAAACGCAGACCAATGACTCCATTAGTATGAAAAACTCAGATTTATCATCCACTAGGAGATATAATAGATGTAAGTTTTTCTTCTTCTTCTTCTTCGAATTTTCTTCTTCTTTTCCTCTATTTATCTTCTTCACACGCAACCTAGCTCTCTCTCACTGTATTGTGCGTGAATGAATTTGAATCAAACAAGTTTGTGTCTTGCTCAAATAGCACTTTACCGAGAGAGTATTTGAGTAGCATAGGAGGGAACAGGACCAACTAAAAAGGCTGCAACCACTTTTCAATGTGTGGTGAAAAAGCATGCCACGATTTTAAACTATTTAAGTGTTTTTTTTTTTATAATAGCTATACCCATTTTAGTGTTTTTGACTACCATGCTAGCACCAGCCTATTTATTGTTTCTTTTTACTGATTTTTGAAATGAGTTTTTTATAATGCCTGCAAACTTCTCCAAATAATAACACCTGTTGCTACAATATGCTGTGCTCAGGCTTTTGGCTAAGATCAAGTGGATCCCTCAGCCCTATTTCCAACTATGGTGGTGATCAACAGATGCTCAGAATCCTTATTTGGAAGGTAGTGCAATATTTCAATTTAATTACTTCATCAAATACTTCTAATTTTTGGTCTCACTTATGATTGTATCATATGTAATTTTTTTTACCCAAAAAAATTTAGAGTAATAAATGTTACAGATATGGCTCTAGCCCAAGTCCTAATGCATTATATTGTTCTTATTTGAGTTGATATACTAATTTAGAAATATTGTGAAATTTTTTGGGGCATTTTATTGTAGATTATTATAATTTTTAATTATGAGTTAGGCCATGTACATCTATTATATTATTATTATTATCAATTAATAAAAATTGATATATCATTTATTGTATGTAATTATTTTGATACAACTGAAAAGAAACATCCAAACTGAAACATAAAACCTTGACTCCTATTGATACAACTATTCTTAATTAAATTCAAAAAAATCATTATTTGCTTTGCCTTTATATGTTTGTATCATTTTTGTTTATGAAGTTATTCAAAATTAGGTTACAACTAATTTTGTAATTAAACTTTGTCTCATATTTAATAGTTTTCCCGTGCATCGCACGGGTTGGCGACTAGTATATACTAGTCGCCAACCCGTGCGATGCATGGGATAGTTAAACAAAATTTATACACATTCACTTTTATTGGTACAATCATTTGAAAATAATTCTAACTAATACCCAAATGTAAGAGACATATTGACTTACTATTTAAAGTAGCATTTTGAAGAATTTACACATATTGTGCAACTGAGCCTTAATTTCTCATCAACGGTTAGAAAAATAAACTGCAAATATATAAATAAAGACCATGACTTGAGAAGGACGCATTAAACTTCAAATTAGAGTAGTAATGTTACTTTCTCAATCTTTACTCAGTTGCAATAATAATATAGAGGAAATTCAAAACATGGAAAAAAAAAATTACAACAATTAATTCCATTATCTTTCATGCTATACTTTGTAACTGTACGGAATTAAGTCAACTCAATTTAAGTAGTTGTAATAAAATTGGCTTCTACTATTCTCTATTTTATAGAGATATGAACATATTTGATTTCTCAAACAATTACCGGTATTACAATAAAATGATTTATTATTGAAAATAAGAAACAAAGAAAATCTCTCTATAACTTAAGAAACACAATATACTAAAATTAAAGAGAGAAAATTTTCAGAGGACAAAATATTATAGATAATTTAAAAGAATTTTGGTTTAATTCCTGAACACTGATTAGTTTAATTCCTGAACACTATAACTCCATAAAATTCATACTAATAATAATATTTTATGATAGCGCAGTTAGAATTTTGGTTTAATTCTTGAACACTGAATTGGAAATTGATTATATGAGTTTTCAATGGTGAACAAAAATGAAGTTAAAATTTGAGCATTGTAACAACTTCTTCACACAGTATTCTACGGGTAGCAACGAATTTAATTTGATTGTGTTACTATATAATCCAAACTTATTAATATATCAGGACTTTTAATTAATTCAATAAAACTATCAAAGCCTTTCCACTACAAGAACATGTGAAGATTTTGTTAATTTGAGCAAACTTAAACCCCTCCATCCACTTAAATTTTAGAAACAAATTATACACTTAAAAGGGTTAGTAATTTATAGCACTTACCCCCCACTATTAGTATACAGAAACCAAGTGCGGTCGTCGTAATCCTTTGAAAGAATCTTCCCCAATTGGACCCTATCAAAAAAAAAAAAAAAAACACCCAATTAACAAAATTGATCCAAAAGGGTCTAAAAAGCACACAAAATCAATTCAAAAAACAAAAATATGAGACAAAGTAATTACTTTCCGTTGCCAATGAAATTGTCTTCTGTATTGCTGTTCCAAACTGCAACACTTATCTCTCTAAGGCCTTCAATTAACGAAAACACAAACTTCTCTTGGAATACCGGAGTATTATGACCATCTATACACATACACACAAAACAAAATCAACATAACTCACTATAACTCTATAGAAGCCTCAAAAATATAAAGAGAAATTAAAGGGGTTGAATTTGATATTTACGTTTAGAGAGAGAGAGAGTTTGCAGAAATCGTGGCTTTATATTTCTTAACTTGAGAGAGGGGTAAAGTTGCTAGGGTTTTGAGGAGTTATAATGTTTTTATTTTTATTTTTTATTTTTTAAATATTGTGCTGATGTGGAAAATTGTGGTGCTAGCAGAGGCTTCGGTTTTATATATATATATACTAGCTTTTTAACCCGCACTATATGCGGGAAACTTTTTATTTATATTTATTAGAAAGAAATTTTTTTTAATAATATTTAAATACACTTTTACCACGTACTAAACGCCTAACACATATCTCCATTTACAAATCTAATTACAAACACCATAGGCAGATACCAAAAACTAATTTAACCAAATCTAACTCAAATATCTAAATCTAAAACAATCCAACCAAGTGCATTTGAAGATGTTGATTCAGCATCAGCTAACTTTTTTTTCCTTTTGAATTCCAATGTGCCTCTACATTGTTTTTTGTGTGGTTATGTGCTTAATGCTCATTTCATATCTCAGTTGTTCTTTTTGTTCTTGCTCCTTTCCAATCAACCAAATATTTTTTTCCCTTCTTATTTTCCACCTATCATGTCCCTTTTGTGAGGAATAAATATAGACCTTTGTAGATTTCATTCAACCCCAACACTTATATACTGCACAAAGTAAATGTATCTCAGAAGCTTGATAAGAAACTATAAAATTCAAATAAATAAAAAATCATAAATGCATATAAACCATAAAGTTTGATCATAATCTCCAGTAAATAATGCACCGATTGTTTTTTTTTTTTTTTAATTTTTTTTTTATATTTTTTTTTATACATAGATTCATTGCGTTATTGAAAGTGTATGGGGAGTTGTAACAGCAAGGCAGAATATGAAATTGCAAAAAGTGTACCCATATCTCCTTGCAATCAAAATCTGTTGCAAGTTGGACTACAAATTTGGTTATACAGAACAAAGTAAGTTTTCTTATACGTTCACAAACTTATATGCTTCTAATTCAAGGAAAAAATTCAAGTAATTAAAACATAATTAAAAAAAATATAACAATAAAGAAATGTTAGATCCATATGGAAGTTTCCATACAAAAAAAAACCTTAAGTAATACATGAATATTAACAGAAGTTCAAAGTCCTATAAAAGCTCAAATCTCTTAAAACAGTACACCAATATAAGAAATTTGAGTGGTTTACTCTATCTTGGCACAAAGTTAAAAGTAACCTCCAACTTTTTATGGCTTATCCAGACCTTCAAATGCTTTAATATGTCTATAAGTCTCTCATCAAGCTCTCTGATCCATTCAACCACAGCCTTTGATATTTCAAAATTAATATATGCCTGTCATTAAACAAATAAAGGCATTATTACTACCAGTTTTCTCAAAAGTAACATACTCAACATGCTTTTAAAAAAATGCTAAAGCTTTATTACAACAGACCTTTGTATAGAGCACCTGGCAATTGAAAGGGTGAGATACCAGCCCCATGAAATATGAATTGGCTATACTGATGCCCACCAGAAATCTATAGCATCATGTCCATACACAAAATTCCAGTTTGCACCTAACAAAAGTGAAAAGTCTAATAATGTCGAGAGAATCTAGTTCCTGTTCATTAAAGAGCACATATTTAGCATTCACAAATCCAATCAAATGTATGGTTTGCTGCTTACAGAATCTAGTTATGGACATCAGATGCTGTTAGATTTCACATACGTTGTTGCAAAATGACTTGAATTATCTATATTCATTAAATATCATGTAAGATGCATTTCAATTTTATTCACTAATCATCAAGCCCTGTAGATGTTCAGGAAGCAATATTGAGAAACAAATTCAAAACACATTCTAGCAATTTAAGAAACTCTTTTTAGCAATCAAATAAGCTTTACACAACTATCTCTAGAAGCTTAATCTATCAGAAAGCACCACAAATAGTTCCCATTCATTATAGAGTACATAATAGTTCCCCTAACTTTCAAATACATAATCTTAAAGGCCATTGTCATTCAATTTTATAGAGAAAAATATAGAAGGGTTCCAACTTGGGAGCCCTATAAGAATTAGAGTCTAAAAGTTCATTTTAAGATTAAGTTTCATATTCTTCCAAGAAGAGAAAAAAATGATTATGAGGAGATAGAAATAGTGATTTACCACCAAACTTTCTATGGATTACATGGCCAAACTGTCATGGATTTCAATAATAAATTTTTCTATTTTATCTATAAAGCAACTATATGGGAAATTAGGGAAAAAGGTAGCCAAACCTTTTGGATTTTCTTTTTTCCTCTGTCTGTTGGTCTGGAACGGAACATGCAAACAGTTAAAAAGTGGGCCAAATCATCAGAGAGAGTATCCGAAAGAGGGAAATTAACCACGCTATTCTGACCATGTGTGTATGGAGTTACAGAGAAGAAACGAAACAGGGTGGAAGAGCAAGTCTCAGTTACAGTGACTTTGAAGTTTTCATTGGGAAGTGATGCAGCTTATTTCACTAACACAATCATTCCGATTCCGAAATCTAGAATGTGAACAGTTCAGGGAGAAATACATTGAAATCGGAATATTCAAAGTAGAGTACTAACACCACCAATAAACAAAAGCAATATATTCATCCAAAGAGCAGATTACAAACCCTAGATTTGACAAAAACGAAAAAAAATCAAAGTAGATCTAAACGATTTGGAATCTGATCGATTCGAAATTGGTACCTGGTTGAACTTGAGGGCGTGCAGATGAGAATGTCAAACTGAAAAGCGAATAGAAAAACTTAATTAAAATACCAAAATCGAAAACAATCCAAACAAAATATCAAAACCTAATCATAATTAATAAACAAACTTAAATCGAAGATAAAAACTCACCGGTGAAAGAAATTAATGGACAATTAGATGAAGAAATCTGACAGGAAAGTGAGAGACTTCTTTTCATTCTTGATTGCAAACCGTGGAAATATGTCAATGGGCTTCTGTTTTTTCTTTTTCATCGGCAGGGAAAATCTTTTCTTTTGGCCGTTTGTGTTAACAAATGGAAAGAATGGATGATTGTGTGTTTTGAGTTTCAATTTTTAGAGCGTGCAGCTTTTGATCTCTCGATCTCTCTCTCCTTCTGCGTTCTCTGCCTCTCTATTTCTCTGTCTCTCGGTCTCTCTTTCTCCTTTTTTTTTTTTTTTCGTGTAGCTATCTTCCTTTTTTATGTCTTAAGCAGTTAATTTCCTTTTATACCAATAAGGGTTCCAAACAATGTTTTAATGTAGCGAAAAATTATAATTTATTACTTTTAAACGGTGTTATAGCGTTGTCAAACAATATAATGTATCGCTTTTTAAAGTTACACATGTCTAAATTTTAGGTAGGGACTTTTCCTATTTGTCATTACCTCCTTAATTCTAGGAACTCATTTTCTCTTAGCTTCTGCAATTATATATATATATAGAATATAGATATATATATATATATATATATATATTTATATCAACTAGCCATGTAGCACATGCTTACGTGCGTGTTTAGATACTCTTCTATCTTTTAGTTTTTTTGTAAAGGTTAATAATCTTCCTTCGAGGTTTGCAACTACTATTAATCACCAATAAATTTTTTAATATAGAAAATGTATATTGTTCAAAAAATATTTCTAGTGAAAGTCACAACAATTGTTAGGGATAATTTTAAAATACATCCAACAATTAACAACATTAATTTCATATAGAAGAGATGAGGTTGATAGAAATGAAGCTAAATTGTAAGAGTTTCAATTAATTGAAAAATTATAAATTGAATTCGAATGGGAGGCAGAGATGATATTTGCACAATTTTGTGTTTTAATAAAAATCTTTTATCTTTTTTTAACCAAATTCTGTCATAATATTGTAATTAAATAAAAAAATTAAAAAAAAACTTATACCTATACAAATATTAGGTAATATTTGTAAGCTTTTATCAAAGAAAGAGGAAAAAAACACAAAGGATAATGATATGGAAATGATAATGATAAGAAAATAAGGACATGAAAAAAGCTAGAGTCCAGAAAATAATAATAAGCAAAATAGTGAAGAGTTTGAATGGGATCCAAACAAAATAAAACCAAATAGAGGAAAACATCGAACTTTAAATCGAAGGCAGAGTTGGTATTTGCATAGTTTGTGTTTAAACCCAAGTTCTACCTTGAAAAGCAACCCATACAATTAGAAAGAAAAGGATAATGAAGAAAAGCTAGAGTCCAAATAATTTGAATAAAAAAAATAGTTAAGAGTTTGCTCGGGATCCAAACCAAATAAAAACCACAAAGAAACAAATAGCAAAAATAAACGTACCCAAATTCAATAGAAACCAATTGCGGTTGATTTGATTTTTTTTTAATTTAAAAAAATATATATAAAAAAGAGCCATGTACATTAACATACTGTTAGCATGAGCAAATAGAAAAGCATGATGATGATGGTATAGAGAAGAATGACACAAAATTGAGATAACTGAGGAAGAAGCAAACAAAATAACCTTGAAGTTGAGTTTTAAAACCAACATGAGTATGGTCTTATTTTGTAGGCAATATTTACGTAGGAATTAAAAGATATATATTTTTTTTTTAAACTCTAAATCATTTTAAAAGAATAATGTTTTTTTTTTTTTTCCTAAGCTCTAAGTCAACATTCAACTAAAACATTTTTTCTTAATGCTAAAAAAATGTAATTTGAGTTCAAATAGAACTCATATGTGAACTTTGAACAAAACAACAGGAATGCAAAAAATAAGAGTGTTTTTTTTTAATAAAATGTAAAAAACAAGTGGCCCCAATGTGAGAAACAATCTAAGCTTGAAAACCAACGTAAGTGTATTGGGAGTGTGGTGAGTGTGGTTCTATTTTGTAGATAGCATTTTACATGGGAGTTAAAGAAGAATTTTTACCAAATTTTGCCCCTACTTAAACGTAGGATGTAGGGATATTTTGAAACCAAAAAAAGTCTAGTCTAAATAGGGGAAACTCCTTAAATAGTAGTATAGATAATGTGCTACTACATTCTTATCATCAAACTCACCGTTTTTACTCCAAGAGAAAAGAGACAAGAAAAAGTCTTAGAGACCGAGAAAGAACAAAGAGAGAAGAGTGAGAAAGAGAAAAGAGCCAGACACAGTATTAGGAGCTTTACTTGTTGCTAATGATGGCATGAGGATTGAGGGTAATTGGGCAACATTAGGCCAATCACTTGGCTTCATGTTTTCTTAACACATTAATGGCTCTTCATGTTAGATTTGTAATGCTTCTAAGGGCTCTTTAAGGGGGACATGCCACCCAATCTCCCTACTCGAGTTGGATTGATAAGCAATGCAAAGGGGCAACATGTGGAGGCACCTTACTCCTCATGATGCCCCAAGGCCATGGTAAAGAGGGGCCATGGTGGGCAGAGTCGGTTTTCATGAGGAATGGCAGTAGGTGGTGTTGACCCTTTGTGGTGGTGCATGGCATTGGTGGCTTAGTTACTTGTTACTTGTGAATGAGCTTGGTGGCTTGTGTGCAAGGTAGGGTTGGGCTGCCATGATGATAAGCAATTAGATGATGTGTGTAAGGCATTGAGCTGGTGGGTGCTGGCTAAATGCATGGATAAATGCTAGTAGGCTTATGGCAATTACTTAGTGTGTGCTGTATGTGGGCATGCTGTGTGGGTTGTGTTGTCTGATAGGGGAGGGCTTGGGCATGGGCCAAGCTTCCCAAAATATGGGAAAACATGTTGTGTGGGCTGTTGAGTGATGGGCAAAAGCCCTATGATCTGTTGAAACATGGGTTGTGCATGTGTTGATGTGCAGGAACAGTTATCAGGCAGTTATTGAACAATTATCAAGCAGTTCCTAGTTTTCCTAATGTTCAAAACTGCTGTGTAGGGTCTAAAAACATGGAGAGTAAATGAAGACAATATCAATTCAAGATGTCCTAAGTTGGACCCAAGTGGCAAATTGTCCAAGACCTAGGCAGTAATTGCCATAATAGTTATTTCTATGTATATGACCCTAATGCTATCAGGGGTGTCAACAACAAGTACTTTGCCTTAGGGAGAATTTTGTGTGTTTCTCTAGGCTTGTACAGGGTGTCCTTTGTATTTGAAATTGAGTAATAAAGTTTAGGAGTGAGTTCCTTGTAAACATAGTGTGTGTTGTGTGTGTGAGTCCCTATATAATCCATTCTAAGTATTTTTTGCTGCGTGTGTGTGTGGTGTTGGTTAAGACTAAGTTAGGAACATAGGACCATCAAAGGCAGAAAATTGAGTGAAAAATTTGAACCTGTGACACACAGAGAGACATGGGCATGGCCTCTTACATTGATTGAGACACCTTTACTAGTAATTATCTTTGTTGCCATATCTCTTTGTTCTCTCCAAAATATAATTTGCTCTCAATTTTTTGGGTTTCAATTCTTTTTCTTTTTTATTTGGCAGATAAGATGCTTTTTTGAGGGAAATTTGATTTTTGTTTTCTCTGGGACAAATTTCTTCAATTTAGGATTCTACAAGGTCAACAATTTCAAACCTTAAATTTGCAGGATTGAAATTTTCTCACTTTAATTTTTAATTTGAATAATTGAAATTGGTGATATGAGGAAACGAAAATTACACTAAGCCTAATCTAAATGATGAAGTCTTACAATTTTCGTTTTATTTTGAGGTTGCTTGTTCCGTATTAATTTCCTTTGGATTGTGTTTAGTGGTTAGGTGTCAATACTCTCTTCTTTTCGGAATCTTTAATCTTTTGAATTTATTATTTTTAAATGATTCATTCTAGAACTAGAATTAACATCCCTATAGCTTTATGTGTAAGAGTGACTACTCATACATTTAGAATTTGCATTCCTAAAAAGGTGCATGAAACATGTTTTTACAAGATTTTCTGTTTTGATTGCTACACATGAGATATTTATAAAATGTGTTGTATTTTTTGAATTGATTTGGTGTAAACCTCTATTGATTCATTAGCACACCCCCTCCTTAATAATTGTTTTACTTTTTACTAAGGATGGTTATATGAAAAAAAATCATATTTAATCCAAGCATATAATCTATGATGTCATATGGTTTGTACATCTACTAATGAAATTTCATTTGTTAGGATTCAATTAGAGTTTCACCAGCCACATGGAAATGCTGTGAAGAATTTTTTTTTTTTTTTTTCTTTTCAAACCAAATAAAGAGTAAAGATCCTCTTAAAATAGGGTTGCCTATAATATTATGCATTATGTTGGTATTAGTATGCACTTATTATGTTACTTATATGCTTCTTATATGAAAGGTTTTGCTCATCTTTGCCACTGTAGTACATTTCTAGTGTACTTGGTTGGCTTTTATTCTTAATAAAATTTCTTACATTATTTATTAAAAAAGAAATTGTTCTCTCCAAAATCTTTCTTTAGTCCAAACCAAATAAAATTCTCAGGTAGACACCCAAGTATTCTTGCTTGTCAAATGAGTTTCCATCAAACTCAAGGTCCTAACCTTTCCCTCCCATTTTTTTATATTTATATATAATCATGTTGTATCTTTTATGCTCTCATTTTTTAGAGTTTTAGTTATTTTTCTTTTTGATTTCACTACTAAGGTACTATTTGGTTTGAGGTAAATTTGATTTTTCTTTCCTCTGGAGATTTTTTTTTTCAATTAAAGTTCTACTAATTTGGGATTTAAACAGATTTGATTTTGGTGTTTAATTTGGGTGTTCAATTTGGTATTTTAGTTTCACATTATGTCTCATTGTAAAATTAATCTTTTTATTCCTATCACACACACAAACACATAATTTCGTACATGCATATTATTATTAGCTTTGTTTTATGATGATATTTGATTTGAAACTTTGGATTTGGATGTAGATCCAACATTCATTAATGTAGCCGCAATGGATAACTAGTACTATATATTCATAGTTTGCTTTTGTTTACATGCACACAAACTAACGGGTTTAGCTAATGTGAATATCCTATCTAATTATATTGAATATCTTGCTAATGGTTTAGCTAATGTGCAGCTCATGGAGGAGACAATTCGACATGATTGGGTCATGGAGGAGACAGTTCGACATGGTCAGTTCTTGGAGGCTGTGGAGGAGACTGTTTAACATGATTAGGTCTTAGAGGTTGTGGAGGAGATAGTTTGACATGATCAAGTCCTTAAGATTGTGGAGAAGACAGTTTGACATGATCAAGTCCTTGAGGCGGCCGTGGAGGAGACTGTTCAACATGATTAAGTCTTAGAGGTTTTAGAGGAGATAGTTTGACATGATCAGGTTCTGCAGGCCATGAAGGAGGCAGTTTGACATGATCAGGTCCTTGAGGCGGCCGTGGAGGAGACAATTCAACATGATTAGGTATTGGAGGCTATGGAGGAGATAGTTCGATATGACTAGGTCCTTGTTTTCTATCAACATTCACACTTCCCAAAAAGGAAAAAAATTACGTTCGTACTAATAGTTGTGTGAAATAGAATTTGTGCTGATCATACCAATTTTCCTTGGAGATAGGTATCATGTAACTTTTCTAATTTCTTCTGTTAAGGCCAAAAGAATAGTAGGGGAACTTGGGCCCTATAAGGTTTGGCAACATAGAACTTAAGTACAAAAATATGTCACTCACCCAAAAAAAAAGTACAAAAATATGTGGGGCATTTCTATAAGATTCTATTAGCTTAGTTTTGTCCTGCTACATTACTAAAGCACTAAAAATCAAAGAAAAGCAATCAAACAGCCATTTTAGGAACACATGATTCATTTACCCTCTTTGCAATCAATTACATTTAAAACTCTAGGATCTTGAAGGGATGGTTTTATTTTTAAAAAATATCTAGCATTGTTGAACTGATTATATTTGGAGAAATTATAAAGTTGACATAAAGTTAGTCCTCGACTAATTTTCATATAGGGTTTTGGAGAAATTTATTAGATACTCTAGGAATATAGGAGCCTACCCCTGTGTAAGAGGGAGAGATTATACTCCTGGAATACCCAGTAATCACTCCTATTTTGGATAAGATGTGCATCTGACAACCAAGCTAACTTGATGCCAATTGATTTCTTGACGTAGTTGCTCCATTGGTTTCTTCTAGTCTTTTTTCTTCAAATTGGAGATTGACGAACAAAAATAAAAAAAATGCTAGAGATATTTTTATGAAGTGCTAAATGAGAAAGAATTTGTGTAAAGTTATTTGTTCATTTTATAAAGTTAGCATTATGACATTGGTCATTTTTTTTTAGTAATATTAGTGAAAAAACGTGTAAACCTCAAATTCGGTTAAATAGAAAACTATAATACTAAACCAAGAAATGCTTTGTATTGTATTCAAGCTCACTAAATGAAAATACATACACAAAATTATCTATTTATAGAAATCCATAGATTAAAACTACCTCTAGAAGGTTCATCTCTAACAACATCTAACAAATCTATAACAGAAAGTACAGCTGTACACAAAAATATCTGGATTCTAGAAAAGAGAAATATCTAAGAACATTGTTAGCTAGTACAGGGCAAGTACAGAATTCAAGCTTAATGAAGAAGAACTGCCAAAACGACACCGTCTTCAATTCTGAAAAATAGGCTAGACTTGAACCAAAAACGATGCCGTTTATATTAAATAGAACGTCATCATTTTAGGCTTAAGAGATCTTTGAACAATTGAATCCAAGTCAAGGAAGTCACTTCCTACCGTACTGGCCGGTATGGCCGATATATACCGTACCGGTCAGTGTACCGGTACAAATACACCCCTTGTTTCGTACTGGAAAAAATACCGGCCGTACCGGCCTCGTACCGGTGAAATCCAGCCATTTCGACCGGAAAAGATGTTTCAGACCGGTACAAACAAGAAGAAAAAAGAAAAAGAAAAGGAAGAAGAAGATGAGAAAAAGTGAGAAAGGGAGAGAAAGAGGTAGAGCAAGTAAAGGCCGAAGCTGTGAGAGAGAAATAATTTGTTGCTTTACTCTGTGTTTGAAAAATTGGGGAAGACATCCAGCCGCTTCTTCTTCTTCAGTTTTGATCGAGACTGAACTCTCTTCTTGTGCTTTCTGTTTTAGCTGTGTGTGTGTGTGGCTCTTGTTTAATTGTTTTGTGTGAGTTTTAGTTTTGTGTGTGTGGCTCTTGTTTAGTTGTTTTGTGTGAGTTCTGACACACCCACGTGAACTCTAATGAGTTCAAATTTCCAACATACTTTGACTTTTTGGCTGGCTGCCAATCACATTTGGTAAGCAATTTTTTTTTTTTAATAATTAATATAATCTTTTTATCTTTTTATTATTATTACAATCTAGTATGTCAGTTTACATTATTGGGTTGATATTTGAGCAAAAATTAATCATATTAAAAATAAGCAATTAATTTAGAGAAATATGCTATTATAAATTTAAGGATTCTTATATAGATTTATAAATAATTCTAAATAAATAATCAAGTATGTATATATATATATATATATATATGTAAAATAATAGTGATAAATTCGAAATGGTATACCGGTATTGACCAGTATCCGAAATATATCGTACCACTGGTCAAACCGGTATAGCCTCTGGTACGGTATTAACTTCCTTGATCCAAGTTGCTGTTGGAACAGTGCTTGTTGATCTTTGAATCCAAGTTACCATTTATTATTATCTTCAGGGGTCTCTCTCTCTCTTTAGGTGTACTTGAGGCAGCATACAGCAAACAAAAATTGAATCCAAGTTACCGTTGGAACAGTGCTTTCCTCTATTTCCTTATAAATTCACACAAGTTTACTCCTTTTATAATCGATTCTCAAGTCCTTCTCACCATCCCCTCTACCCTGCTGGTATTTCAATCCAATCCTACGAACCCCACCGGAAACTCTAATGTGAAGTATGAAATTGGACTCTTTTGCACTGTTGGTGCATCTGCTGTTGCTGGGTACGGATTGATGCTTTCCCTTACACAGCTCTCCTTCCAAAAGGTTTTAAGAAGATAAACATTTACAGTGATTTTGGAAATGATAATCTATCAGTGAGTCACTCACTGAGTCACTGGTAGCAACTTGTGCTACAATGGTGGGGCTCTTTGCTAGCAGAAAGGTCTAAAGACAGAGATGGAGGACTTTGAACTGGGGAAGTTTATTTATGTCGGTTCTTTGATTTGGACAGCTATAGCTTGGCAGATTTTAAATATTGGCGCAGTAGGCTTGATACATGAGGTGTCTTCCCTGTTCTCCAATGTCTTATGTGTGTTGGGTTTGCCTGTTATTCCAGTTCTGGCCGTAATCTTCTTACATGACAAAATGGATGGGGTAAAAGCGATTTCCATGGTGTTGGCTATTTGGGGCTTTATTTCATATTTTCTATCAGCACTACCTTGATGATTCTGAGTCCAAGGCTGAAAATAGAGATGTCAAAGAAATTTCAATGCTTCCCTTGTTGAAAGAGGTTACCGATGAACAAGATGGGCTAAAGAATATCTATCAAAAAGTTCCACTTTCCACAGAAAACAATTTCCAAAATTATGAGCACTGAAGCTATTCTTAATCCTTCTCTTCCTCTATCTCGATTCCTAGAATGGTTTACAATCTTATATTTTCAAATGTGTAGGTAAGCCCCAAGCCAGTGTTTTTCCACATGGTGTAAATCATGGTCTTGTTCATTCCATTTCCAACAATATTTTCAGATTCCAGTAACTATAATTGAAAAATTATAAATTGAATTTGAATGGGAGGCAGAGATGATATTTGCACAATTTTGTGTTTTAATAAAAATCTTTTATCTTTTTTTAACCAAATTCTGTCATAATATTGTAATTAAATAAAAAATTAAAAAAAAAACTTATACTTATACAAATATTAGGTAATATTTGTAAGCTTTTAGCAAAGAAAGAGGAAAAAAATCAAAGGATAATGATATGGAAATGATAATGATAAGAAAATAAGGACATGAAAAAAGCTAGAGTCCAGAAAATAATAATAAGCAAAATAGTGAAGAGTTTGAATGGGATCCAAACAAAATAAAACCAAAAAGAGGAAAACATTGAACTTTAAATCGAAGGCAGAGTTGGTATTTGCACAGTTTGTGTTTAAACCCAAGTTCCACCTTGAAAAGCAACCCATACAATTAGAAAGAAAAGGATAATGAAGAAAAGCTAGAGTCCAAATAATTTGAATAAAAAAAATAGTTAAGAGTTTGCTCGGGATCCAAACCAAATAAAAACCAAAAAGAAACAAATAGCAAAAATAAACATACCCAAATTCAATAGAAACCAATTGTGGTTGATTTGATTTTTTTTTTTTAATTTAAAAAAAAAATATAAAAAAGAGCCATATACATTAACATACTGTTAAGCATGAGCAAATAGAAAAGCATGATGATGATGGTATAGAGAAGAATGACACAAAATTGAGATAACTGAGGAAGAAGCAAACAAAATAACCTTGAAGTTGAGTTTTAAAACCAACATGAGTATGGTCTTATTTTGTAGGCAATATTTACGTAGGAATTAAAAGATTTTTTTTTTTTTTTTAAAACTCTAAATCATGTTAAAAGAATAATTTTTTTTTTTTTTTTTTTTTTTCCCTAAGCTCTAAGTCAACATTCAACTAAAACATTTTTTTTTTAATGCTAAAAAAATGTAATTTGAGTTCAAATAGAACTCATATGTGAACTTTGAACAAAACAACAGGAATGCAAAAAATAAGAGTGTTTTTTTTTAATAAAATGTAAAAAACAAGTGGTCCCAATGTGAGAAACAATCTGAGCTTGAAAACCTACGTAAGTGTATTGGGAGTGTGGTGTGCGTGGTTCTATTTTGTAGATAACATTTTACATGGGAGTTAAAGAAGAATTTTTACCAAATTTTGCCCCTACTTAAACGTAGGATGTAGGGATATTTTGAAATCAAAAAAAGTCTAGTCTAAATAGGGGAAACTCCTTAAATAGTAGTATAGATAATGTGCTACTACATTCTTATCATCAAACTCACCGTTTTTACTCCAAGAGAAAAGAGACGAGAAAAAGTCTTAGAGACCGAGAAAGAACAAAGAGAGAAGAGTGAGAAAGAGAAAAGAGCCAGACACAGTGTTAGGGGCTTTACTTGTTGCTAATGATGGCATGAGGATTGAGGGTGCTTAGGCAACATTAGGCCAATCACTTGGCTTCATGTTTTCTTAACACATTAATGGTTCTTCATGTTAGATTTGTAATGCTTCTAAGGGCTCTTTAAGGGGGACTTGCCACCCAGTCTCCCTACTCGAGTTGGATTGATAAGCAATACAAAGGGGCAACATGTGGAGGCACCTTACTCCTCATGATGCCCCAAGGTCATAGTAAAGAGGGGCCATGGTGGGCAGAGTCGGTTTTCATGAGGAATGGCAGCAGGTGGTGTTGACCCTTTGTGGTGGTGCATGGCATTGGTGGCTTAGTTACTTGTTACTTGTGAATGAGCTTGGTGGCTTGTTTGCAAGGTAGGGTTGGGCTGCCAGATGATAAGCAATTAGATGATGTGTGTAAGGCATTGAGCTGGTGGGTGCTGGCTAAATGCATGGATAAATGCTAGTAGGCTAATGGCAGTTACTTAGTGTGTGCTGCATGTGGGCATGCTGTGTGGGTTGTGTTGTCTGATAGGGGAGGGCTTGGGCATGGGCTAAGCTTATGACAAATTCAATGCAAGCAACACTTTCTAAGGCAGTTATATACACTAAACAACCAACTAGAGAGGGAGACTATAGTGAATGTTGGGCTTGTATGAGAGTTAAGAGAGGAGCAACGTTTTACTACTGAATGTATATGAGATATGAGAGTTGCTGAATGTATATGAGAGTTTATGAATGTATAGGAGAGTTGTATGACAGTTGAGAGAGTTTTGGGAGAGTTGTTGGGGGAGGAATCAGTCAAAAGAATCTCTGAACCCCGAGTGGCTGGACCAGACAGATGAGACTTGATGGGAAACAGAAATGACCAGCCCACATGGGTGGTTTGACCACAATTAAAAATCGAGTCTTTGTGACTCGGTTTTTACTTTTAGTAAATCGAGTCTCAAAGACTCGAGTATCGAATGATTTACGTGACATCCAGGTCCACGTGGATGCCATGTGGAACTTGAGTCTTAAAGACTTGAGTTCTATGTGGCATCCAGGTCCACGTGGCGTCTACGTGGAACTCGAGTCTTAAAAACTTGAGTTCCATGTGGCATCCACGTGGACTCCATGTGGCTTTTTGCCAACTCATATCAAGCAAACCGAGCCTCAAAGACTCGATTTACAGGCCCAAAATCAAGTCTTTGAGGCTCGAGATGTTAAGAAAAAAATTTCTTTCAAAACTGGACCTACTAACTAGATAGTTGGAAAATTAGGGTTAGTTACCTATTTTTCCTGAATTTTGAGGAGAAAATGTTTGATTTGTTTATTGCAATTATAGATGCTCAAATTTGGACAGAGAAGCAATTTGACCATAAAATGTTGATTATAACTACCAATTAAAAAAATACTTACAGATTTGTCAGGTTGATACAGAACTATGGTACGAAAAAGACAGCATTTTCAGATATCACAAGCCCACATATTGGATCTATGATACTAAACCACTTTACAGTTAAATGTCCTACAAAATTTTAGGGCCCGTTGGATAACCCTACTCAACACACATTTTTCACATTTCAAACACACTTTCTCACCCAAAATACCTTACTCAAACTTAGTTACCAAACGGACCCTAATGTTTTTTTATTTTTATTTTTTTATTTATTTTTAAATTAGCAAATTCATATTAGCAATGAATTTATCTGTCAGAAAGATATTTAATCTGGTTGCATTTTATACAAAAGAAGATTTTGAATCCTTCTAATTGTATAGAATGACTAAGTAGTATAATAAGTCAAGTAAATGTTCTTGAAAGACTAATTTCTCCCATGTCTCTCGCTCTTCTTTCTTATTTTTCGTGTAGTTATTAATTAGCTTGTAGCTTAGTAGTATTATTTAATTTCATTTATAAGGAGAATTACATTCAGATTTTCCTCCTCACTTATTTATAACAATTATAAATAAATAAAAATAAAAAGACAACATATGATTCAAATGATATGGTGACGAGAATGTTTTAAAAAGTTACACATAAAAGCTCAAAATTAAAAAGCCTAAGAACAATAACCAATCCGACTAGATTTTGGGCACATCAATTTCCTGTTTCTCTATACTTTAATCAACATATATTCAAGCAAAGTTGATCTCCTAATTAATCTCTAAGGCAAGGCTAAATAATTTATTATTCTCCAAAAATTATTGAGATAATGTGAACCAAAAGTAAAAAAATTTAATGAAATCAGGGTTCTTGGAATCTACAGCAAATACGTAGTTATAGAGGGGGTAATAAAACATAGGTAATACTATGTTGACTACTTTGCAAAAACTTGGAGGTTGAAGTGAAGGTACCAATGTTAGAGGCTGAATTCATTCAACTACATGAGACAGCCAAAATAGTGAGCTCATGAATATTGCACAAAGAACTCATTAGCTATTCGTCACTTGAAAAGAAGTAAGAGAAGCTACAGTTTACCAAAAAAAAAAAAAAAAAGAAGCTACCAAATATATAATTTTAGTAACTTTAAAAGATACTTTACCTATTTTAAAATTTTATTTTACAATACACTTCTTAGAGCATCTCTAACAGCCACTGTAAAGCCATTTTTGGACCACCAAATGTTACTGTTCACGCTCCAGCAGCTTCTCCAAATGCGCAGGTTCTCCAAATTTTTTTTGAAGTTGCTACTATAGTTCTCTAAATCTAGAGAACATTGTAGCACCTTCAAATCAATTTTTTTGCTTAAAAAATTATCCCAGCTACTATTATATCAATTCTTTCTCTCTACTCAAGATTTCTTTTTTTTTTTTCTCTCATTCTCTTCATTTCTCACATAATCTAAACACAAAACTCAAAACAAAATCTAATTCTTAAAATAAAGTTGAATCAGAACAAGCAAATATGAAAAAAAGAAAAAAGAAAAAGAAAAGAAAAGAAAAGAACAAGCCGATATATCTCCATTTCTCACATAATCCAAACACAAAACACAAAACAAAATCCAATTCTTAAAATAAAGTTGAATTAGAACAAGCAAATATGAAAAAAAAGAAAAAAAAAAGAATAAGCCGATCTGACCCAAGCCGATTGGTGGGGAGGACGACGAGCAGCAGTGGAGATGTTGGAGCGGTGGCTGGAGTGGCGGTGGAGATGCTGGAGCGGCGGTGGAGATGCATGCAGTGGAGGCCCAAGCCGATCTCTCTCTCTCTCTCTCTCTCTCTGATGTGAAGCGCTGGAATGTTCTTGAGGTAAAAAAGAAAATAAAAAGAAGGGGGGGCTGTGTGTCTTGTGTGGAGGAGAAAAACAATAAAAAGAAAAAGAAAAAAAGAAATGAAATTGGATGAAAATGAAATGAAAGGAAGAAAAATAATATAAAAAATAAAAAATCCTAATTGAAAAATACTACCACAATATTTTTTACAATATTTTCACAATAAATTTTAAGTAATAGATTAATTGTTATTTTAATATTGGCGAGTAAAAAAATAATTTCAGTGGTGGGTTCAAATTAGAACTAGTAACTACTTTCCACATAAATTTTGTCGTAAAAGTATTGCGTAAAATATTGTGAATATAACACTTCTCATTGAAAAATATAGTTGTTAAAAAAAGAATAAATTATGATTAAAAAAAGAATAAACAATGAATAAAGAAATAATATTTAAATGAGATAGAGAATGTGATAGAGAATCTGTTGAAAGTGTATTTGAAAAAGTGGGTGGGTAAAAGCTAAATGTCATTGTTCATTCTCCAAACAGTACAAAAATTTGGAGAAGCTGCTGGAAATGCTCTAAAATATCTTCTCTTAATTTGTTTTTTCACGTGACTCATTAAGATAGTTAATTTACTTTAAGTAAAATTTTGTTTATTTATTTTAAAATGACTCACAAATTATAAGAATAGTTTCAATTTATTTATATATAATTTCAGTTATTTCATGCAACACACATGCATAATACTAGTGTGTGTGTATATATTAATAGTCAAAACTCAGAAAAAACCCAATTGGATTTTAATTGGATTCTCAATTTTGTGTCATGTGTTCCATTTAATTTTTAATTTTGTGTTAAGAGAATTATTGAGTATAAAAATCAAAGAGTCTAAATCTAAGTTGGATTTCAATTGGAGTTCAATTTTTTGCCACGTGTTCATCTAAGTTTCAATTTTTGTACTAAGTGAATTATTGGGTGCAAAAACCAAAGATTCTAAAACCAATTAAATTCTAAATTTTATATATATATATATATATATGTATATATATATATATATGTATATTTCAATTGGATATTTTCCAAACAAACTATTTTTTGAGTTAAACTTTGGAGTAGACACATTGAAATGGGGAGGCTATGTTTTCACTCTGCCAAGTGATAATGCTAGCCCTCAAATGGGTAGTGGATGATTTGATAATGGTATATATCAATGACCTTCTTACTTGACTAACGTACAATATCTAGATGACAATAATCAACTAGTTCGCTCGCCAAATGATATTCAAACTGCTAAGTCTTTTTGTTACCTTGAAGGGGATGAATCATACGAAGACGACGCAATAGGTTATAC
Organism: Quercus robur; assembly: GCF_932294415.1. Classification (NCBI taxonomy): domain Eukaryota; kingdom Viridiplantae; phylum Streptophyta; class Magnoliopsida; order Fagales; family Fagaceae; genus Quercus; species Quercus robur. The sequence goes on along the minus strand of NC_065538.1, from coordinate 58,092,241 downwards.
CTTTTTTTTTGGCGGGCAAGATGGCACACAATATGAATGTACATAGTAAATGGAAAGGTGATGTCGATGGATCTAGATGAAAGCTAATAAGAAGTTGGCTACATCAATAGTTTGGAAAAATGTTGTAATTAAAATAGTTTAAGGTTGTAACATTACTCATCTGAATAATAAAAAATAATTTCAAGTAATATGTTATCCACAATCATTTCATGCTAAAATAATGGCAAATTTTGAATTTTTTTCCTTTCCTAATGGTTTTTTTTTTTTTAAAAAAAATTGTGCCCTTAAAAAATATTTTTATTTTATTTTAGTTCCTGGAAAATCAATACCTGAGGAATTTAAAAAATATTTTTAGGTAGAAAATATTCCAAAAGCTCTGAACTAGACTCATGTTACCATTATCCCAAATTACATATAAATCCAATTAAAACACAATTAAATCACCAAATTATATTTGATAAACTAGTAGTGGTAGCTTTGCTTCCATCCTCCCAACTCTTCTCCATGATATTGCTCTTCTACCTACAATATTTAAAAAATGAAAAAATCACAATAATAACACAACAAGAAATTGTAATTAAGATGTCATGTACTCCTTTGGCTTATGGAACTCAATGCATCATTTATCACTCCATGCACCAACCATTTCAATCTCAAGCAAAAACATAATTAACGGCATTTTTCATCACAAAAAAAGAAAAAAAAGAAAAGAAAAGAAAAGAAATGAAAGCACCATGTTTATTTATTATAAGTATAAGAAGTATACATCTTAGAAGCAAATATGTAATTTTGTATTAGAACTACATTATAAATTAGCAATACTTAAACATAGTTCCTAAAAGGTTATACCTTATATTTCACAATTGAATTGAATTGTACCTAAAAACACTTTTCTAAGTTTAATTTATAGACACCCTGTTAAGACTCTTTAAGCTATCAATGGTTAGCACTAAGAAAGGAATTTTCTAGTTGATTTCAAGGACAACCGGGCCTCCTCAAGAAAGGTGGAAGATAAGGAATGATTAAGAACTAAGAATGTTTATATTATTCATCAATACCTTGCTTCCCATTACAGTGCTCTTTTATACACTCATGCCTTGCCTTTTAACTAACTACCAAGTAACTAACTGCCTAACTGCCAAGGACTATAACATGCTTAATACAATGCTTAGCACATGTCTAATTACAATTCAGCACATGCTCAAATCCAATACAAATGCTATACAATACAATGCAGCATGCTCTCTAACACACTCATTCAATAGGTTTTGAAATGTAGAAGGTGCATATATACAACACTATGCTGATTACTATTCTCATTGTAATAAACGAAGCAACCAGCTCATAGCTCATATATAAGATTCAGAAATACCTTTGGGGTGAAAGTGACACCAACTTCAATCTCTCCACAATAACTTTGCTCTTTACAAACCACACTATATTTGCGAGGGTGTAACTCAGCAATTCCATTCTCCACTCCTACTGCCATTAAATCCTCCACATAAATGCTGCAAATGGAAAAATTTTCTAGTATGCGAGGAAAGACAATCAAACAACAAAGATATATATATATATATATATATAATGCACATCAAAAATAGCTTTTCATGCTCTACATTATCCCTCCAGTCCCTCCTATCAATTACTCTCACCTTTTAAGTCTAAATGTCTTTTCTAATGGCTTCAAGCCACATAAAAAATTATACCTTTTGGAGAAGTATTTATGAAAGTCTTAATTAAGTATATAAAATGTAACAAAAAGACATGATGTTATGATGTCTCAAGTGGCTTGCCCAAATGAAGTCATCAGCAGAGAATGCGTCCTTATCCATGATGTTTAGAATAAGTTTGCATTGGTCTCCTTGTCCGGATACTCTACCCTGAATGTAATTTTCTCATTCCACACTGGAGATCCACCTTGACCTGCACCAATATTGATATATATCTCATTGTTTCTATAAAAGAGGCTACAACTATAAAAGCAGTATACCCTATACATATTTGGTTTGGTGCATTCATCAAACAATTTAAAATTTGAATTTTAGAGGCAAAATCTTAAGGAATAAATGCAAGACTTAGAATTGAAAGCAAGCCACGAATCCTAAGTTGGACCGAGTTATCATAGGCTGAAACAGAAATTAATGTTAAGTTCTCTTGTAACTCTATAGTTCGAGAGGTGTCGAGCCAAGTATCGAGATTCATTTATTCTCAATAGATCAACAGGTAGAGAGTGGTATCGAAGTCTTGATTTCTTGAACAGTCTCTTATACAGTCTTGTGCCTTCAAATCATACCACTTGGACATTCCTTAATCACACTTAAACTAAGACTCAATTACATATAAAGTGCATTTCATCACATGTTTGCCAATACACAAAAATATGACCCTAACAATCTCTCTATTTGAAAATCTATTGACAAAACCACAAGAGTACATTGAATGTCCTAGAATACATTCTACTCAAATTACAAGAAAAATAGCCTAATCTAAACATTTAGTCTCACGAAGAACTTTGCAAAAAAGAGAGCTCTAGTATTGATCTAGCTTAGAAACCTATCTTTCAATTCGTTGAATTCAAGTTATACTTAGTGTAACTTTAAGTAATACTATACCATTGAATAACTTGATATCAAATTCATATTTTGAAAATCTCACCCTTAAATTATATGTTCTTAATATTCATTCCAATTTTCATGTTAATTGGATGTTATTTATCATTCGATTCATAAACTCATATTTTATGCATTATTTTAAATTACAAAAACTTAAATTTAAACAATTGATTGCTGATATGACTATTAATTTCTGATTAGCTTAAAATTTTACAAGTATGAAGAAAATATAAGGATAATGTAATCTAATGGTTGATTAGTCAAAATTCACATCTAATTAAAAAAATATTGATTAGTGTAATATTGCTTAATCCAACCATATATATAATAGGAAATTATTTTAAGAGGTTGCTTCAAGTTCAAACTTCAAAGTAAACATTGCAAGTTGAGTCCTGGAGAAAGTAAAAATAAACTACAGTTGGCCTTACATACCCCTTTTCCTCAACACAACCACGTCACCATTCATCTAATCAAGCCTTAGGTCGGTTTATAACTTTAATTATGCAGGTCTCTTCCTATTTATTTTATTGAATTTCATCATCCAAACAAATTCTTCTGGAGAGGACAATTTTATAGCGAGAATGATGATTTCAAACTTTTTTCATTTTGATGCGATGTTTGATGCAAAGTTCACTAAACTTTGATGCAATGTTTAAACTTCAAAGTTTGAAGTAAATCATGTTTAAATATGAGTAAATCATATTTTTTGTTCAAGTTCAAAGTTCAAAGTAAATATTATATATATATATATATATATTTACTTCTACATTCATATCAAAGTTATTCTGGTCTATATGATTTATTTATATTTCTCTAAAGTAAAAAATATGATTTACTTCTTCAAAGTAAACTTTTTTCATTTTTTTACTTCAAAGTAAACATTGCAAGTTCAAACTTCAAAGTAAACATTACCCATCTTATTAACATTAGGTTGGGGTTTAGGTTAAAGCTATTCATATTTGATATGAATGTAGTTGCTTCCATAACATTGTCAAAGTACAAGACTTATATCTCCAAAATCAGTAAGTGTCGGTGAAATATGAAGGATGAAGTAAAGCTACAAGTCACACTGATGAGCATTGAAGTAAAATGCAGTCGCTTTGTAGATTAGCAGATAGTTTCTTAATACATGTACAAAGTCATTAGGATTACAATTTCTAGGTTAATATTTGTTGTTTAGGTAATTGGTTTAGGTTTGTCTATTTTTTTTTTTTGCTATAACTGAATTTGTCAACTATATAGCCATGGATTAGTCTTTTGAGAGTAGCCACATCTTTCTCTTATATTTCTTTGTTGTGTGATCAAATATTTTTGCAATGCTTTAATAATATTAGCTTTGAATCTTATACATGATAAATTATACATTTATGCAAAGTTTTCTGTGCATTGCACGAGTTAGCAACTAGTTATTACTATTTACAATTCAAATCATTAAGAATGTAGTATAAACTGGAATGGGACTTACATACATACACGAAAGAAGAATAATTAGATGCTTGAAGAGCTTTGAACACCTACCAAATATATATATATATATATATATATCATTAAAATCCCTTAAACTAAGCTTGCCAGTCCCCTACTTTTAATTTGACTTCTTTGCTTTAACCTACAGAATGGAGGGGCTACCCTTGGGCATAGAGGAAGATGGACTTTTTCTATTTGAGCCTAGCGAAGGAGGAGCACGGTGCCATTTTTGGAGGAGTCCAGGTGGGCGCATTTGGTGCAGATGGAGGGACTAACCGTTGAGCAGCAATCAGCGTGTTAAAGGAGAGACATCAATATTGTGATCAGTGACAAATAAGGCCTTTGGTTGATCATTGAAGAAGAGATATCCCCGGTTGTTGCCGGATTCAGCACATTTAGAGAGGCTTCGCCTTGGTGTACTGCGCAAAACAACTTGTCCTCGTAATTTTTCGTCACATTTTTTGTTGTCTGAATAGAGAATTCTCCTATAGCTCCATGTGCTGGCATGCACATAAGAAAAAGCACCTGCAATGCTATGACTATGAAAAGCATATTTATAAGACCCATCTTTTTCTCTGAGTAGAGATGAATATTCGGACGAGGAATTAATGCCTTGGGGCTAAAATAAGCAGGCAGTCCGTGCAAGTGGGGTTGGAAATTGATTTGAAACAACGCTAAAATACAAATATATTTTTAATTTGTAATTATTTGTGGCTAAAGTTACCAAAAATTTGGCTTCTTAACAAATTTATCAATTCAATGGTTATAAATGAAGAAATTGTCTAGAGTCTAGACTCCTAAATTCAGGTTATTATTCATTTAAGCATGTTCATTTATATTGAGTTCATCCATTGCACACTCTTGGTGTGATGGTTACTCTCCAAGTATGGTTGTGGGGGGCAAGAACCGGAGTCTAAGTCTCAGGAGATAACTTTATACACATGTAATTGTTCTAACTCTTTACTTGATAAGGATTTATTGATCATTACTTAATGACGTCAATCAAGAAGCTCCTATTTGGCACAAAAATAAAATTAAAATAAGATATATTAAAAGAATAAAGTAAAAGATGTACTTAAATAAATATAAACTCTTATTTCAATGAAATTTCCACTAAAGCTGCGTTTGGCAACATGTAAAATATTTTCCGACTATAAAATATTTTTAGGTGAAAATATTTTTGGGAAAGAAAAATATTTTCAAGTGTTTGGCTACATTCTAAAAATTTTTTGGAAAATATTTTCAGGTGTTTGATTGCATTCTAAAAATGCTATTTTTTTTACTAGTTTCTCACATTTTTTCAGCTTCCAAACAAATTTTACAATAGAAAATTTCAATATATATATATATATATACTTAAAGAAAAAAAAATTAAAACAAAACCATTCATTAAACTAAAAAATTTGGTCAAATTGAAAGAGGGAGGAAGAGAGAGTGATCGAAAACTGAGGGAAAGAGGGAGGTAGGTCGAGAAAGAGAGAGACCGATCATGGGTGACCAGATCAAGACAACAAGATCGGTCATGGGTGATGAGATGGAGACGATGAGATCGGTCAAGCAGCGGTAGGCTTCAAGCAGTGACAAGATCGAGATGATGAGAGTTCGATCTAGAGGGCAGTGGTACAGGCTTCAGGTGGCGGCAGGCTTTAGGCAGTGGCGACGAGGTTCAGGTCTTACGTTCAAGCTCTCTCTCTCTCTCTCTCTCTCTCTCTCTCTCTCTCTCTCTCTCTCTCTCTCTCTCTCTCGGTTCAGGTAGGCTGAAAATGGGTGTAATTGGTTTGAAGGTAAAATAGAAGTGTAAACTATTTTACACTTTAGGGGTTTACATTTTACAATCAATAGAAATCATTTTCCCTTTGACTGAATTTTCCGACCAATCCAAACACGTCCCATGGTGTAAAAGATTTTTCGTATTCCTTTTACAGCTGAAACAAACACAGCTTAATATACCTACTCAGCAGCTTCTCTCAATCCTTGCAAGTTCATGTTATTTCTAGTGTACCACTCATAAATCAATTTGTGCCACATGTATAACCTTGGAACGATAGTATAACTACTTTCATAATTTTTTGTAGACAACAAGGTATACCTCTCTCTCTCTCTCTCTCTCTCTTTCTCTCTCTTTGTGTGTTTATATATATATATAGGTATAACAAAAAATTTTCAATGACTATTTATAATAATGTGTCAATCAATTTATTTTTCCTTTTTTATGAATAAAACGGTGTCATTATATCAACTATATATTACCATGAAAGGTCCATTTTCATTATAAAATATCAATTAACCTTTTCAAAAACAAAACCTACTAATATTGTCTATTTTACGCTAGTCTAGTCAACCCTTTTTTTTTATATATATATTTTTTAAGCTGGTGTGGCCAGATCAAAAGCTAATATATTTCAACCAAATGATAGGACTAAGTTGTGTAATATTTAAATATGTTTTGAAGGAAAAAAAGACATATACTTATCTTTGTATCTTGTATCAAAAGGTCCAAAAATAAAATGCAAAAGAAAGATGCTTAGATGCAGTACAGTCCAAAAATATCATTATGTAAACTTCCTAATGCAAGTTCAATATTATTTTTCAAACAAGTCATTGAAACCCTATATTTTCCATATTGGGTTTGAAGATTCAAATTCCTAAAATGGATTTCTAAGGAAAGAAACATGCTTTGTCAACTACATTCACGGAGGAAAGAAAACATAATGAATTATAGCTACAAAAAAAATTAAAAAGAAAAAAGAAAAAGGAAGAGACTCGACCCCGAACTGAATGTCCAAGTTTTGGGAGAGAGTTATTTCAGGTCAATTTTTTGGGTTGGATTTTGGGTTGGGTCTTAACCCGACCCGAACCGGATAATGCTTCTCCCTAATGCCAAGGGTGCACGATGGTATGAGTCATGTTATTAAAATACATGTATTTCTCTCTTCTTTTAGAAACAAAATAATGAAATATACATGAACGCTAAAGATTTGGATAACCTCTGTGTTATTTAAGGGAAATTTTATCTTTATCATTTGCATTTATATTGTATGTAAATAACCTCTTATATATTTTTAGAATCTACAGACTATATAAATACAAATGATGAGGATAATTTTTCCCCCAAGTTATACAAGGTTATCCAAATCTTTACCGTTCATGTATATTTCATTATTTTGTTTCTAATAAAAGGAATTCATGCATTTTAATAACATGACTCATTAAATTATCAAAGCAATTCACATGATGATTAAATAGGTAATATATAAGGTTGTAAATAAACCAAGTTGTTTGTGAACAACTTGAGCTCAACTTGAAAAAAATATTGTTTAAATTTTATGTTTAGGCTCGATTATTAAATGAGCCAAGCTCAAACATCATAATGTGTTCGTGAACAAGCTAACATAAGGGCTCGATTTAATTATATATATATATATATATAATATTTTATATGTATACTGTCTAAAAATATATTAATATAGACTTTGTGGGGCCAGAGAATTTATGACCCCGGCCCACTTTACATTAGGGCCCAAAGCTCGAGCCGAGGAGAGGCATTGTCGAGGACACACATTGAAGGTCCAAATAGCCTAGGGATATAGCCGAGGACGATTTTGTCCTCGACATCCCAGAGCGCTCCTAAAAGAAAGAGCGAGCACAGTTTAAGAGCGGCCCAAGTAAAAAGGCTGCCAATACTGCAACTAAATACTCTACGCCTGACAGGTCCATACTCTTCACCATACTCTTCAACTTTTACAGCTACCCCCAACCACTTTGGGTATGGGCTGAAAAGACAAGTACCATCCCTAAAAAGCGAAACCTACACGTGGACACATAAGAGAGGGGAAAAGCCAATATAAAAAGAGGAAGAAGCAACCAAAGAAGTGGGGGGACAAAACGTCTCCCGGATCATGGAGCCCTAAAAAAGGAGGATAATAAGAGCATGAAGCTCCATGAAGCCCCACGGACGAGGTTTAAGGACTGGATCCACTCAGGCCACGTTGAGAAAAAGTCTTATCAGATACACTATGTTTAACTCCGCGCGTCCACCATGAAAACCATGACCAACCACCGTTCGGTGACCAAGGCCTAGCCTTTCAGCCCACTCTCTACAAATTTTATTGTTTGGGCCTTTAACGTACGAACCCAACACACCAACTTGGAGTTGTTACAAATTGAGTCCTTACAGACTTAAAATTAGATTGTATAAATTTGTTAATAGGTTCATATGATATTAAATTATTATTTCTACCTTATTAATGGCATAAACAAGCTATACGCAGTAAAAATTCATAAAGTGTGAGGAGATAAAACATTTTAGTCATGATTTCATAATATATAGAGAAATAATAAGTCAATCAAGTAGCTCATAAACAAGCTTGAGCTTACTTGACAAGAAAATTAGTCAAGCTTGTACATAAAATCTTGTTTAGTGATGAGCTCGAGCTCAACTCGTGTCCGAAAACAAAAATGAGCAAGCTTGAACTTTTAATACTCGACTCATTTGCGACTATATATATATATATATATATATATTAACAAGTTTACATTAAAAAAGAAAACTCAAGTACTAAGGTCCAAGGATCCATGGCTTTCAAAGCGTTTGTTATTTTATATGTCTTGTCATATTTTGGTTCATTCCATAATAGAGCCATGATAAAGGGTAATAATCTCAACGATTTGATTTCAAAAATACAACTTGATCAACCCATCAAAAGTATTTTGGTATTATCTATTATATATTTATTAATAGTTTTACTTGTGCAAGTAATTTTTATTATTCATATCAATTTTTTATTTCTTCTAAATATTCCATGTCAAATTAGTGCAAAACCAATTGCGATTTTCATTCTAACAAAGTATTTTCATTTCCTTATAGCTTGAGATTTAGTCTAACAATAATAAGTGTAAGGTTGAATTTAATCAACCATTTTATTGGCTTTATTCCGTGCCAAATTTGCTTGTATTTCAGCATTTAGTAACCCTGTATTTAGGTGGGTTTGTTGTAAGGGTAGTGAGTGAGATAGAGTGTTGATTGCTTAAGAGTGTGCAAGAAAACAGAGACTCACGGCTTGTTCTCGCGGGTGGCTCGCAGCTTCAAGCCGCCAGACGCAGCACACATGCCAAGCGTGCCAGAAGGTGAACAGTCATGCTAGCTGGAGCACTACAGGACAACTAGCCATACGGTTATCTCGCGACTGGATCTTGCAACTTAGTCAAGTCGCGAGGTCAAGCCGCAAGCCACCCCTGTTTTGTGAATCCTGACGTTTCACATTCTCCTCTCACTCCAGTATAAATACCCCTTATACCCACAAATGAAAGAGAGCTTCTAGAGAGAATTTTGAGAGAGAAACCCTAAAGAAAAACAAGATTGATTCACCTACAATCTATACATTAGAGTCTCTTCAAATTCCTCAACTCTCTTTCTCTCCATTGTCAAATCCTTGAGAGGCATTTTACCAAAACCTTGTTTTCACCATATTCATCACTATGAGAGGGCTGTTTGGTTTTCTGGGAAGCAGTTAGGAAGGAACCAATTTACATTGGTTGATGCTACGGTTTAGTAGTGGAATCCGGAAAGCTAGAAAAGAAAAAGGTTCGGCGCAACCTCGTTGGAGCAAGAAGCTTGGAGGGCTTAGGTGCATTGGGTAGATTAGGCTTGGAGGGTCTATTGCTGTCCATGTATCCCAACTACATTTTCTAGTGGATTGTTTACCACTTGGAGGGCGGCAGAGAGGTTTTACGCCGAGGGCTTCAGTTTCCTCTTCGATAACACATCGCGTGTTATGTTCATTTTCCGCACACTAGTTGTTTGACATAAAGCTTGAATTGGTTAATTTGTAAATTGGGGGTCTAAACGTTCAAGGGTGTTTATACATATATTTGAACTTTCAATAGGTATCAGAGCAGGTATACTTGTTGTGGTTTTATTACCATTGTGTGATCCCTGACTCCCTATTGAGATAGATCGGTCTCAATCCCTAAATGCACCTCCATATTTTGATGGTAGTAACTATGCTTTTTGGAAGGTTCGCATGAGAGCTTTTCTGTGTTCTATTGATGAATCTGTTTGGGATGCTGTTGAGATAGGTTGGACCAGGCCTAAGGAAGCCAAATCCACATGGGATAAGGCAGTACTTGCTACATCTAATGCTAACAGTAAAGCACTCAATGCTATTTTCTGTGGTGTGTCTTCAGATGAATTTCACAGGATCTCTCACATTACCTTTGCTAAAGAAGCATGGGATATATTGGAGACCATTTATGAAGGCACGAAGAAGGTAAAAGACACCAAGCTGCAGATGCTAACCACTCGGTTTGAGGAATTAAAAATGAGTGAGGAAGATCCTTCGATCATTGCCGAAAAGTTTTCGTGCTAAAGTGACAGCGATTGAAGAGAACAAGGACCTTGATGACATCAAAGTCCAGTAGCTAGTTGGTTCTCTTCAGACCTATCAGATGTCGTTGCCTAATCAACGGAAGAGTAAATCTCTTACTCTTAAGACCATTAATGAGAAGGTGGAAGATCATGACTCATCGGGAGAAGATGTGGTTGACAAAGATGTTGCTTACCTTGTAAAAAATTTCAGAAAATTCTTAAAATTAAAAAATAATGGCAAATTTGGTGATAAAGGAAAATTCCAAAGTTCAGGAAGGGAGAAAAGGGAATTCAAAAAGAAAGATGGAAAAGAATCCCAACCTACACAAAGTGTCACTTGTTTCGAATGTAACGGGCATGGACACTTTAAGAAAGAATGTCCGAATTATTTGAAATCGAAAGGCAAAGTATATGCCACGACATTGAGTGACTCGGATTCATCTGACTTAGAATCTGAAGAAAGCTGTGATGGAGAGGGGAACTACTCAGCTTTTATGACTATTGCTCATGTTGAGTCTTTAGACGAGTTGAATCTGCTTGTACGAGACCTTGGAGAACATAGTGATGAAGAATCACTGGGAATTGTTGAAGAATCAGATGCTGAGGAAGATGAAAGCATAGCCAATCTTCAAGAGAATTATAACTCACTCCTAGAGAAGTCGGGTGAGTACACAAGGGTGGCCAAGGCAGCTGTGAGAAAAATGAAGAAGGCAGAGGAGGATTATAAAAGTCTCCTAATCCGATATAGGGAGGCCAAATGTGAGATAGAAATACTGAATGGTGAGCTGTCAAAAGCTTACACAAAATTGAGATTTCTTGAGCAAGAGGTTGTGCAAGCAAATGCTAAAATTGAGAGGGTCACCACCAAGAAGCTAGATGATGTTATTTCATCGCAAAAGTGCTTTTTAGACAAATCCGGGTTGGGATATACCAGAGGAAGTAGCTCATCTGGAAATGTTACTAAAGAAGTGAAGTTTATAAAGGCCAAAGAATCAGCTGATGTTGGTCCTATTGCTGAGAAGCCCAAGATAGAGGAGAAGAGAAATGTGGGGAGCGAACGGCTGTTGAATTCGCGTAATCAATTTGTGGGCAGGTTTGAATCTCGAGCCAAGTCTCGTCCACGACCACAAAGAGGTCTTAGATCAACTTATGCGTGTCATCATTGCGGACTTCAAGGGCATACTCGACCAAATTGTCAAAAGCTGAGAGCAAAGAATAGTGCAACTCCTCAAAGGTCATGAGGACCCAGAATTGATAGAAGAAATTGGGCAGGAGAACCATCGAGAGATCAAAATGGTGATCCCGGAATGATGAACATGATGAAGATGATTGGTGCATTCACCAACTGCTTGGAAAGCTTCTCACAAAGGTTTGAAAGCCCTAACTCCCGTACCTAATCCTATAAGGAAATCACCCCAAACGCAAGTGACGTATGGGTGAAAAAGGGTACTCATGCATAAGCATTACAACATGTCCTTGCATTAATACTTCCTATGCTTTGTGATAATGTTTGAGTGTCTGCTTGTTGTTTATGTGATGGTTGTTTGTTTGTCTATTTGTACATACTTTTGCTTTTCTTTTTGATTTTGATCAATCTTTTTCTTCTTGTGTCAAAAATCCAAAAATCACATAAAAAATTAGAAAATCAAAAAGTTTGATTGATATTGTTGAGCTTTTGTCTCAAAACTTGTTTTGCCTTGTACCTTTGTGCTAATGGCTTTGTGCATTTTCGAGCATTGCTTGTTTCTTTGCACTCATATCACTGTGGGAGAAATCTTGACATCTATGTGATTGTTGTAAATAGATCTTCAAACTTGTCATGAATGATTAGTGAATGGTTATGATGGTCTTGAGACATGCATAGACTTGTGTCTATATATCTTCCCACTCTTTATTTTTGTTTTTGCTAAAAAGAGCTCACCAAATGTAAATCTCCAAATGAAAAGAGATATTGAGCTGCAAAAGCCTGTCGCACATTCTAGTATTCAACTAGGAAAAAGGGTAAGCGACCTAAAATTAAAGTGAATGTTTATTCAAAAAGCCAAAGGCTAGTTCATTAAAGTGAAATATCAAATATCATTTTCACAATGAGAGGTGATTGTCTCAAAAAGGATCTGTAAGGTTGAATTTATTCAACCATCTAATTGGCTTTATTCCGTGCCAAATTTGCTTGTAATTCAGCATTTAGTAACCCTGTATCTAGGTGGGTTTGTTGTAAGGGTAGTGAGTGAGATAGAGTGAAGATTGCTCAAGAGTGTGCAAGAAAACAGAGTGTCGCGGCTGGGACTCGCGGGTGGACTCGCGGCTACAAGCCGCCAGAAGCTGCACACGTGCCAAGCATGCTGGAAGATGAACAGTCATGCTAGCTGGAGCACTACAGGACAAAACAGGACAACTGGCCATACGGTTAACTCGCGACTGGATCTCGCGACTTGGTCAAGCCGCGAGCCACCCCTGTTTTGTAAAACCTGACGTTTCACATTCCTCTCCCACTCCAGTATAAATACCCCTTTAACCCACGATTGAAAGAGAGCTTCCAGAGAGAATTTTGAGAGAAAAACCCTAAAGAAAAACCAGATTGCTTCACCCACAATCTCTACCTTAGAGTCTCTTCAAATTCCTCAACTCTCTTCCTCTCCATTGTCAAATCCTTGAGAGGCATTATACCAAACCTGGTTCTCACCATTATCATCTCTGTGAGACAGTTGTTTGGATTTCTGGGAAGCAGTTAGGAAGGAACCAATCTTCATTGGTTGATGCTATGGTATAGTAGCGGAATCCGGGAAGCTAGAAAAGAAAAAGGTTCGGCGCAACCTCGTTGGAGCAAGAAGCTTGGAGGGCTTAGGTGCATTGGGTAGATTAGGCTTGGAGGGTCTATTGCTGTCCTTGTATCCCAACTGTATTTTCTAGTGGATTGATTACCGCTTGGAGGGCGGCGGAGAGGTTTTTCGCCAAGGTCTTCGGTTTCCTCTTCGATAACACATCGCGTGGTTTCTTTGTGTTTGCATCTTCCTTCCTCTCTATCTTTGCCTTTACATTATCTGCTGTGGTTTTATTTTGTTATGACTTAGATAGTTTATAACCAATTTCATATTATAGCATGTGTTAAGTTTCCGCACACTAGTTGTTTGACATATTGCTTGAGTTGGTTAAGTTGTATTTTGGGGGTCTAAAAGTTCAAAGGTGTTTTGTACACGTTTTTGAACTTTCAATTGGTATCAGAGCGGGTACACTTGTTGTGGTTTAAATACCTAAGTGTGATCCTTGACCCCTTGTGTTTATTTGCCATGGATTGTGCTTTGTATGACTCTTTGCATGATTTGGTTGGTGATGAATGTAACATGCCACGTGTTTGTGAAAATGCCTCTATGAGTGTTAATCCTCATAAGTGTGATGACATGTTATTTGAATCCATGGGTGTTGTTGACAAACTCTTGAAGAAAAATGCTAAGAAGTTTCAAAAGAATTTGAGCAAGTTATTTTGTGAAAAGGATGATTTGATTGCTAAGCTCAATGAATCCAACAAATTGGTTGAGAAATATAAAAAACTTGCTGAAATTTCTCTTGAAAAGCTGAAAGAGTTTGAATGTTTGAATATGGACTTGGATGCTAAACTTGTTTTGTCTAACAAACTTATTGATGATCTTAAATGTGAAAATGAATCTCTTAAGATGCATGCCAAGTGTTTGATTGCTGAACCCATTGATAAAATGGATGATAATATGTGTTGCAATCATGTTGTGGTACCCGATCTTGTGCCTAATGTGTATTCTACCTCTAAGGACAAATCGGTGTACGTTCCTCCACACAAAAGAAATCAAAATGTGGAGAGAAAGACTGTTAAGTCAAAGCCTCTGTTTAGGTCTCAACCTAAGGCTTTGGATGGATCTAAGTTTGTTCCAACTTGCCACCATTGTGGTGTGATTGGTCATATAAGACCTCAATGTCATAAGTTGAAGATGGAACAAAATCATATTGCTAGATCCCTTCCCAAAAGGCCTAGTGGACCTAAACACATTGTGTGTCACCATTGTGGTGCCTTTGGTCATCTAAGACCTCAATGCTCTAAGTTTCATGCTTTTAAAAGAATCAAAAGAAAAGAAAAACTTGAGCTTCTTGGAAGTTGTGCTAAAAAGGATAAACCGGATGTTAGTGATAATAGCATGTTGTTAAAGAAAGTGTTTAATGCTCTTATCTCCTTGTCTATGTGCATCTCCGGTTCTCATTCTTCCAACCCTCGTCTCACTTCTCATGAGACACTCATTCCAAACAATTGTTCTGTTTGGATGAGGAAGGGTTCCTATGGTTGAGCTTTTGTTCCTTTGGTCCTTGATCTAATTCTTTCGATCTTTGTAGGACCCTTCATGTATTAGATGCTTCATTGTCATGCATTTGTGCATCATGCATATCTTTATATGCATTGTTTTGTTTTTGTTTTGATCTTACTTTTATGTCTTTGGTTTGTGTGTGTAAAAATCCAAAACCACATAAAAAGTAGAAAATCAAAAGGTTTGATCGACGTTGTTGAGTTTTGTCTCAAGACTTGTTTTGCCTTGTACCTTTGTGCTAATGGCTTTGTGCATTTTCGAGCATTGCTTGTTTCTTTGCACTCATATCACTGTGGGAGAAATCTTGAAATCTATGTGATTGTTGTAAATAGATCTTCAAACTTGTCATGAATGATTAGTGAATGGTTATGTTGATCTTGAAACTTGCATAGACTTGTGTCTATATATCTTCCCACTCTTTATTTTTGTTTTTGCTAAGAAGAGCTCACCAAATGTAAATCTCCAAATGAAAAGAGATATTGAGCTGCAAAAGCCTGTCGCACATTCTAGTATTCGACTAGGAAAAAGGGTAAGCGACCTTATATTAAAGAGAATGTTTATTCAAAAAGCCAAAGGCTTGTTCATTAAAGTGAAATATCAAATATCACTCTTACAATGAGAGGTGATTGTCTCAAGAGATCAAAATGATCAAATGTTATGGAGTCAAATGTAAAGCTCCAAAATATGTTATCAAGTTTTGTGGGAGGTCATATATACATATTTCTATAATTGAGATGGATCACTTGATCTAGTGCTAATTGTGTATGCCTTGGTTGAATTGATCATTGAAGCTTCACATTAGACTAAGGACTATCTCATTGTTGATATCCACACACAACACATAAGTTTATGTTCAATAAATGCCATATTCATTTGTGTGATTGTACTTGATGAAATGTGTTTTCACATGCTCAATCTTTGTTAATTCAAGCGCAAAAAGATTTTTGAGTGTTTTAGGTGTTTTTGGAAAGTTTTTTGTTAAAAAATCTGAAATTTTTTAAGAATCCCAATTTTGCCCTGTTTTGGCAACTCAGTCGCGGGTAAGTCAAGTCGCGAGACTCAGTCGCGTCTTCGCGGGTCATTTTTGGCAACTTGTTCGCGAGTGGAAGGTCCAGTCGCGAGGGTTACTCAGAGATTTTGGCGGCTCAGCTCGCGACTCTCTCGCGGGTAGACCCTCCAGTCGCGAAAAACACTTAGAAAATTTTTCAAAATTTTGTTTTTGAGTGTTTTGGCGGCTTGCCCTGGCGACTTAACTCAATCGCGAAAATCGCGTGTTTTGCATATTGAGAGTTATTTTCAAAGTTGTTTTCCAAAATTTTTTCATTTTCCCTCCTGCATCATTCTCTTTGTTCTTACCTTCATCTCTTACCCTCGTTTCTCCTTGACTCTTTGTCTATTCCTGACAAAAAGGGGGAGAGTATACTCTAAAGAGTATGTCGGAGTGTTTTGTCATTTCTATATGACTCTTGTGCACATCCTTAGGGGGAGAAATTCTATTTCTCATGCACATTTGTAGGGAGAGAGATATTCCATAGGGGAGATGCATATACCAAGGGGGAGAAGACATTGTGTTAACTAGAAAACCTTGTTCTGTTTGTTTTCTTGTTGGCTTTATGGTGCTTTGTGTTATGCTTTGGTGTTCTCATTGCATCATGTTTGTGCTTTGGACAAGCATATATCCCTATGTTATTATGCTTCATTGAATGCATGTTCAGATGATCATTTGCTACTTGTTATACTTGTCATTTATTACTTGCTTTACCTTGAGGGTCTAATGTGTTTTGTGCAAGTGTTTCAGGGTACAAGTATATATATGTTCCAAGTGCATCACAGCTTCTCATCACTTTGAAGGGGAGAAATTTTAAACACTTTTAGTTTATATTGTTTAAGTTTTTATTCAATATAATGTGTTTGTACCCATGTGCTTTTGTAAGCTTTTAGGGTTAATGTTTTATGCATAGTTTGTAGGCTTTATGGTATGTACCTTGCTTAGTGCAGCCTTTATGTTATGTTGAAATCAGTACTTTAATCTAAATGTTCTGCATTTTGGTTTATGTACTGTCACTCTTGTGCCCTTGTAGGATTGTTCCTAGATGCATATGCCTTGTGTGCTATGCATTGGTTGAGTGTTGAGCATACAAGTGTCTTGCCTTGTGCTTGTTAACTTGTATGTTCTTGTGTTCATTCCAAGTGAGAATGAGCACTGTGATCACTACCTTGTGGTGTTCACTTGGTTGATCAAGTCATGGTTTGTTTATTAACTCCATCTTTGCTTGATCTCATATTGCCTGTTTCATATGCATTTATAATTTTCTGCTTACAATGATCATGGTGTATTGTTGTGTTTCAGGAGTTTATGTTCATATGATTCAAGTGCTTCACAGCTTCTAGAGTTAGGTGTGAGTGAGTTTTGTTCAACTGTTCCCAACTCACATGTTAAGTCTAGAGTCTGTTTTAGGGTTTTGTCACGGAATAGCCAAAGGGGGAGATTGTAAGGTTGAATTTATTCAACCATCTAATTGGCTTTATTCCGTGCCAAATTTGCTTGTAATTCAGCATTTAGTAACCCTGTATCTAGGTGGGTTTGTTGTAAGGGTAGTGAGTGAGATAGAGTGAAGATTGCTCAAGAGTGTGCAAGAAAACAGAGTGTCGCGGCTGGGACTCGCGGGTGGACTCGCGGCTGCAAGCCGCCAGAAGCTGCACACGTGCCAAGCATGCTGGAAGATGAACAGTCATGCTAGCTGGAGCACTACAGGACAAAACAGGACAACTGGCCATACGGTTAACTCGCGACTGGATCTCGCGACTTGGTCAAGCCGCGAGCCACCCCTGTTTTGTAAAACCTGACGTTTCACATTCCTCTCCCACTCCAGTATAAATACCCCTTTAACCCACGATTGAAAGAGAGCTTCCAGGGAGAATTTTGAGAGAAAAACCCTAAAGAAAAACCAGATTGCTTCACCCACAATCTCTACCTTAGAGTCTCTTCAAATTCCTCAACTCTCTTCCTCTCCATTGTCAAATCCTTGAGAGGCATTATACCAAACCTGGTTCTCACCATTATCATCTCTGTGAGACAGTTGTTTGGATTTCTGGGAAGCAGTTAGGAAGGAACCAATCTTCATTGGTTGATGCTATGGTATAGTAGCGGAATCCGGGAAGCTAGAAAAGAAAAAGGTTCGACGCAACCTCGTTGGAGCAAGAAGCTTGGAGGGCTTAGGTGCATTGGGTAGATTAGGCTTGGAGGGTCTATTGCTGTCCTTGTATCCCAACTGTATTTTCTAGTGGATTGATTACCGCTTGGAGGGCGGCGGAGAGGTTTTTCGCCGAGGTCTTCGGTTTCCTCTTCGATAACACATCGCGTGTTGTCTTTGTGTTTGCATCTTCCTTCCTCTCTATCTTTGCCTTTACATTATCTGCTGTGGTTTTATTTTGTTATGGCTTAGATAGTTTATAACCAATTTCATATTATAGCATGTGTTAAGTTTCCGCACACTAGTTGTTTGACATATTGCTTGAGTTGGTTAAGTTGTATTTTGGGGGTCTAAACGTTCAAAGGTGTTTTGTACACGTTTTTGAACTTTCAGGATCAAAAAGATCAAATGTTATGATTGAAAGTGGAGTAAAATGTAAAGCTCTAAGATATGTTATCAAGTTTTGTGGGAGGTTATATATACATATTTCTATAATTGAGATTGATCACATGATCTAGTGCTAATTGTGTATGCCTTGGTTGAATTGATCATTGAAGCTTCACTTCAACTTGGTGGCGACTCACTTCAGTCGCGAAAAACGCGTGTTTGGCAAAAATAGGGGCAGTTTTTAAATCCTTTTCAGTTTTCCCTCGAACTTTTGTGACTATTCATCTTCTCTCTCAACTGTCTCCTTCCCAAACACTCTGTGCTCCCATTTCCAAACTCCATTGTTGCTTAATTTCTGCTCAAAATCTTCAAGTAACAGGTATGAGTTTTCATTCTTGAACTCCTTTCTACTTGATTTTGTGTTTTTCCCTCTTGATTATTCGCATTTATTTATGTTTTTGAGATGGGTTTTTGTTTCGACTGTTGCTCTATGTTCATGCTTAGCTTGTGGATGTTGTTGCTTGAGTTTGAAATTAATTAAGTTGTTGATTTTGTTCTTCATCATGTGCTTAGCTAGGGTGTATTTTTTATTGGTTACTCATTTTATCTGATCTTGTACTGATGAGTTGATTCAAAATGTTACTATTGTGGATGTGAGGTTTACTGTGCTGAATGTGCATGTTCTATTGTGTGCATCTATTGGAAGCATCTGTGACTTTTACTATGCTGATTATGAGTCATGTCATTCTCATCACATTGTATGTCTCATTGACATATATCTGTCTTTAGGATGTTTTCTATCTCTGCTGCTTTAATACTCCCCTGCATTCTCCCTGTTGTTCTTGTGTTTCCTCTTTTAGGATTGTTCATCCATGTGGCTGATTTAAGTAGCACAAGGTTTAAGTGTTTGAGTTCATCTGTGTGGTTGCATTTTTTTTGTTCATTACATAGTACTGATTAGTTCTGCACATGTGTTGCTCTATGAAAGTTCAAATATGTGTATAAAACACCCTTGAACGTTTAGACCCCCAAATACAAAATAACCAATTCAAGCTTTATGTCAAACAACTAGTGTGCGGAAAATGAACATAAGCTATAAACAGAATTGGAAATCAATCTAAGCCAATTATAAATCACATCCATAGCAGAAAATAAAAGGCAAAGATAAAGGGAAGAGAGATGCAAACATAAGAACAACACACGATGTGTTATCGAAGAGGAAACCGAAGCCCTTGGCGTAAAACCTCTTCGCCGCCCTCCAAGCGGTCAATAATCCACTAGAAAATGTAGTTGGGATACAAGGACAGCAATAGACCCTCCAAGCCTAATCTACCCAGTGCACCTAAGCCCTCCAAGCTTCTTGCTCCAACGAGGTTGCGCCGAACCTTTTTCTTTTCTAGCTTCCCGGATTCCGCTACTAGATCGTAGCATCAACCAATGAAGATTGGTTCCTTCCTAACTGCTTCCCAGAAATCCAAACAACTGTCTCACAGTGATGATGATGGTGAGAACCAGGTTTGGTATAATGCCTCTCAAGGATTTGACAATGGAGAGGAAGAGAGTTGAGGAATTTGAAGAGACTCTAAGGTAGAGATTGTGGGTGAAACAATCTGGTTTTTCTTTAGGGTTTCTCTCTCAAAATTCTCTCTGGAAGCTCTCTTTCAATCGTGGGTAAAAGGGGTATTTATACTGGAGTGGGAGAGGAATGTGAAACGTCAGGTTTTACAAAACAGGGGTGGCTCGCGGTTTGACCTCGCGGCTTGACTAAGTCGCGAGATCCAGTCGCGAGTTAACCGTATGGCCAGTTGTCCTTGAAAGTTCAAAAACGTGTACAAAACACTTTTGAACGTTTAGACCCCCAAAAATTAACTTAACCAACACAAGCAATATGTTAAACAACAAGTGTGCGGAAACTTAACATATGCTATAATGTGAAATAGGTTAAATACTATCTAAGCCATAACAAAATAAAATCACAGCAGATAATATAAAGGCAAAGATAGAGAGGAAGGAAGATGGAAACACAAAGACAACACGCGATGTGTTATCGAAGAGGAAACCGAAGACCTCGGCGAAAAACCTCTCCGCCGCCCTCTAAGCGGTCAATAATTCACTAGAAAATGTAGTTGGGATACAAGGACAGCAATAGACCCTCCAAGCCTAATCTACCCAGTGTACCTAAGCCCTCCAAGCTTCTTGCTCCAACGAGGTTGCGCTGAACCTTTTTCTTTTCTAGCTTACCGGATTCCGCTACTAGACCGTAGCATCCGCCATCCTTGGCATCCTCCAATGCTTCCCAAAGCTCCAAAAACACTCAACACTCTAAATTGGTGTGGGTAGTGTTTGGATAGAAATCTCCTCTCAATAGGTATGACAATGAGAGAGGGAATGAGAAGAGACTACAAAGGTTTCTCTCTAAGAATGAGTAGCTCTCTCTAATTGGGTGGGTGTTTTGAAGAAACCTCTCTTAGGGTTTTTCTTTCTGAATAGCCACACATATCTTGTGGGAATGAGGGGTATTTATACTGGTGTGAGAGTGGAATACGAAGAGTCAGTTTTTCCAAAAATAGGGTTGGCTGGCGACTTGACCTCGCGACTTGACTGAGTCGCGAGTTTAAGTTGCGAGCTAACTTAATGGCCAGTCTGGATTTTTGTCGTGTAGTGCTCCAGGTGGCGTGACTGTTCAGCTCCCCTGCATACTCTGCACGTGAGCAACTTTTGGCAGCTTGCAAGCCGCGAGCCACCCGCGAGTCCTAGCCGCGAGTCTCTGCTTCACTGCACTGTCTTGAGCATTTCTTCACACTCTCTCACACACTACCCTTACATGATTCCCACCTAAATACAAGGTTTCTAAGTGCTATATTACAAGCAAATTTGTCATGGAATAAAGCCAACACATGGTTGATTAAATTCAACCTTACAGTCCTGTTTTGTCCTGTAGTGCTCCAGCTAGCATGACTGTTCATCTTTCAGCATGCTTGGCACGTGTGCTGCTTCTGGCGGCTTGCAGCCGCGAGTCACCCGCGAGTCCCAGCCACGAGTCTCTGTTTTCTTGCACACTCTTGAGCAATCTTCACTCTATCTCACTCACTACCCTTACAACAAACCCACCTAAATACAGGGTTACTAAATGCTGAATTACAAGCAAATTTGGCACGGAATAAAGCCAATTAGATGGTTGAATAAATTCAACCTTACAATCTCCCCCTTTGGCTATTCCGTGACAAAACCCTAAAACAGACTCTAGACTTAACATGTGAGGTGGGAACAGTTGAACAAAACTCACTCACACCTAACTCTAGAAGCTGTGAAGTACTTGAATCATATGAACATAATACTCCTGAAACACAACAATACACCATGATCATTGTAAGCAGAAAATTATAAATGCATATGAAACAGGCAATATGTGATCAAGCAAAGATGGAGTTAAGAAACAAACCATGGCTTGATCAACCAAGTGAACACCACAAGGTAGTGATCACAATGCTCATTCACACTTGGAATGAACACAAGGACATACAAGTTAACAAGCACAAGGCAAGATCCTTGTATGCTCAACACTCAACCAATGCATAACACACAAGACATATGCATCTAGGAACAATCTTACAAGGGCACAAGAGTGACAGTACATAAATCAAAATGCAAGACATTTAGATTAAAGTACTGATTTCAACGTAGCATAAAGGCTGCATTAAGCAAGGTACATACCATAAAGCCTACAAACTATGCATAAAACATTAACCCTAAAAGCTTACAAAAGCACATGGGTACAAACACATTATATTGAATAAAAACTTAAACAATATAAACTAAAAGTGCATAAAGTTTCTCCCCTTCAAAGTGATGAGAAGCTGTGATGCACTTGGAACATATATACTTGGAACATATATACTTGTAACCTGAAACACTTGCACAAAACACATTAGACCCTCAAGGTAAAGCAAGTAATAAAAGGACAAGTATAATGTAATAAGTAAATTACGATCAAGTAAACATGATGTAAAACATATGAGCAACTTGATCAAACACCAAAACAGTCATATAGAAATGACTACAATGAACACATAGCAAAGCAATTGATCATCCGAACATGCATTCAATGAAGCACAATAGCATAAGGAAGTATGCATGTCCAAAGCACAAACATGATGCAATGAGAACAACAAAGCATAACTCAAAGCACCATAAAGCCAACAAGAAAACAAACATAACAAAGTTTTCTAGTTAACACAATGTCTTCTCCCCCTTGGTATATGCATCTCCACTATGGAAAATCTCTCCCCCTACAAATGTGCACGAGAAATAGAATTTCTCCCCCTAAGGATGTGCACAAGAGTCATAACAAGAGTCATATAGAAATGACAAAACACTCCGGAATACTCTCTAGAGTATACTCTCCCCCTTTTTGTCAAGAATAGACAAAGGGTCAAGGAGAAAAGAGGGCAAGAGATGAATGAACGAACAATAATAATGATGCATGAGGGGTGCAAGATGAATGAGAAAATGAAGCTCAAATCTAAGACAAAGTAACATGCTACAAAGCATAAGGTAAACATGACATGCTAAGATGAAGAAATAAGGTAAAGACCAATGCATGACAAGGGTAGCAAAGGTGTGTGCAAGAGGTGGCTAAGTGCATGCATGACCAATGCATGAAAAATGCACATGTGGGGCAAAGTGTGTTAAAATACACAACCAATGAACTAAACATGTTCCTAATGAGGAAACATGAGAAACCCCAAAATTTGGTACTCATCGGAGTCCAAACAAGCGAGAAAATGTCTAAGAGGCATTTTATCAAACACCTAGCATGCACACTATGAACAAAAATGTGATACAATGCATGAACATCATGAAATCCACCCTTAATACATGTTCTTTCTGCTACAAGGGGCCAACATCCAATGCATATCAACAAAAGAAACCAATCCCATGAAGAAAATTGACAAAAAAATAAGTTTTCTCAACCCCTATGATGAAAATCCCAACCAAGAGTACAAAACTCTCCAAAACATAATCTAAGGATCAAAATCAATGAAAAGAGTTTATAATTACCTTAGAGATGTTAATGGATTGAAAAACCATTCAAATTGGTTGGGTTTTGATGTAAAAATATTGAAAGAGGGGTTTTAGAGAGGATGGGAGAGGTTTAAAACAAGTTTCCCACGAAAAAGCTTGTTTCACGCAAGTAGCCAAAATGAGTGGCCAAAAATTCTGACACTTGTTTTTCAAACCAGAACATGTTTAAACATTGAAAAACAAAGTAAGCACTAAATATAAACACAAAAAGTGATAAAAATCACTTCCAAAAACATATAAAATGATCAAAAATATTTTTGGATTAATCCATATAAGATTGAGCACACACACATCACATTTAGACAAGTACAATCTAACAAATGAATAAGACATTCATTGAACATAAGGTAAGTGTGTTATGTGTGTGTATCAAATGTGGAATAGTCCTTAGTCTAGAGTGAAGTTTGAATGATCAATTCCATCAAGTCATACACAACTAGTACTAAGTCAAGTGGTCTATCTCAATTATAGAAGTGAACATATATGACCTCCCATAAGAAAATGATTACATAAGATTGAAGCTTTTCATTTGGCTTCTTACAATTCATATCATTTGATCATTTTGAATCAATACAACTCATTTTGAGTAATACATCTCATTTTTAGTAATACATCTCATTTTTGAATTGATGCCTGAAATTTTTGATATTTCAATTTGATGAACAAGCCTTTGGCTTTTTGGGCATCATACATTTTCATATAAGTCGCTTTCCCTTTTTCCTAGTCGAATACTAGTATGTGCGACGGTTTTTGCAGCTCATTATCTCTTTTCATTTTGAGATTTACATTTACTGAGCTCTTTAAGCAATAAAAATAAAAGAGTGGGAAGAGATATAAGCACAAGTCTATGCATGTATCAAAACCAACATGACTATTGACAAATCATTCATGACAAGCTTGAAGATCGATTTACAACAGTCACACAAAGATGTCAAGATTTTTCCCACAAAGATATAAGTGCAAAAATAACAAGCTAAGCTCGTAAATGCACAAAGCCATTTGTACAAAGGTACAAGGCCAAACTCACATGTGATATGTGCTCAAACAAATATAATCAAACTTTTTGAATTTTTCACTTTTTATGTGGTTTTGGATTTTTACTCATACAAAACAGAAACATAAAAGTAAGATAAAAAATGAAACAATGCATACAAATAAATGCAAGATGCACAAAATGCATGAAGATATGACATTTAATGCATGAAGGGTCCTACAAAGATCGAAAGAATTAGATCAAGGACCAAAAGAGCAAAAGCTCAACCATAGGAACCCTTCCTCATCCAAACAGAATGATTGTTTGGAATGAATGTCTCATTGGAAGTGAGACGAGGGTTGGAAGAATGAGAACCGGAGATGCACATAGACAAGGAGGTAAGAGCATTAACCACTTTCTTCAACAACTTACCATTTTCCATCCAATTCGGTTTAGCTTTCAAAGCACAACTTCCAAAAAGCTCAAGTTTCTCTTTTCTTTTAATTCTTTTAAGAGCTTGAAACTTAGAGCAATGGGGTCTTAGATGACCAAAGGCACCACAATGGTGACAAACAATGTATTTAGGTCCATTAGGCTTTTTAGGAAGGGATCTAACAACAAAGGTTTGTTCTCTTTTTAACTTGGGGCATTGGGGTCTTATGTGACCGATCACACCGCAATGGTGGCAAGTAGGAACAAACTTAGATCCACTCAATTCCCTAGATTGGGACCTAAACAGAGGCTTAGGCTTAAGAGCCTTTCTCTCTACTTTTTTATTTCTTTTTTGTGGAGGAATGTACACCGATTTGTCCTTTGAGGTGGAACACACAATAGGCACAAAATCGGGTACCACAACATGATTGCAACATATATTTTCTTCCATTTTAGCAACAGGTTCAGCAATCAAACACTTGGCATGCATCTTAAGAGATTCATTTTCAGATTTAAGATCATCAACAAGTTTGTTAGACAAAACAAGTTTAGCATCCAAGTCCTTATTTAAACATTCAAACTCTTTCAGCTTTTCAAGAGAAATTTCAGCAAGATTCTTATATTTCTCAACCAATTTGTTGGATTCATTGAGTTTAGCAATCAAATCATCCTTTTCACAAACTAACTTGCTCAAATTCTTTTGAAACTTCTTAGTTCCTTTCTTCAAGAGTTTGTCAACAACACCCATAGATTCAAGTAACATGTCATCACAATTATGAGGATTAACACTCATAGAGGCATTTTCACAAACACATGGCATGTTACAATCAACAATATCCATAGAAGCATACAAAGCATTATCCATGGCAAAACACACAAGGGGTCAAGGATCACACTTAGGTAATAAAACCAAAACAAGTGTACCCGCTCTGATACCAATTGAAAGTTCAAATATGTGTATAAAACACCCTTGAACGTTTAGACCCCCAAATACAAAATAACCAATTCAAGCTTTATGTCAAACAACTAGTGTGCAGAAAATGAACATAAGCTATAAACAGAATTGGAAATCAATCTAAGCCAATTATAAATCACATCCATAGCAGAAAATAAAAGGCAAAGATAAAGGGAAGAGAGATGCAAACACAAGAACAACACACGATGTGTTATCGAAGAGGAAACCGAAGCCCTCGGCATAAAACCTCTCCGCCGCCCTCCAAGCGGTCAATAATCCACTAGAAAATGTAGTTGGGATACAAGGACAGCAATAGACCCTCCAAGCCTAATCTACCCAGTGCACCTAAGCCCTCCAAGCTTCTTGCTCCAACGAGGTTGCGCCGAACCTTTTTCTTTTCTAGCTTCCCGGATTCCGCTACTAGACCGTAGCATCAACCAATGAAGATTGGTTCCTTCCTAACTACTTCCCAGAAATCCAAACAACTGTCTCACAGTGATGATGATGGTGAGAACCAGGTTTGGTATAATGCCTCTCAAGGATTTGACAATGGAGAGGAAGAGAGTTAAGGAATTTGAAGAGACTCTAAGGTAGAGATTGTGGGTGAAACAATCTGGTTTTTCTTTAGGGTTTCTCTCTCAAAATTCTCTTTGGAAGCTCTCTTTCAATCGTGGGTAAAAGGGGTATTTATACTGGAGTGGGAGAGGAATGTGAAACGTCAGGTTTTACAATACAGGGGTGGCTCGCGGCTTGACCTCGCGGCTTGACTAAGTCGCGAGATCCAGTCGCGAGTTAACCGTACGGCCAGTTGTCCTGTTTTGTCCTGTAGTGCTCCAGCTAGCATGACTGTTCATCTTCCAGCATGCTTGGCACGTGTGCTGCTTCTGGCGGCTTGCAGCCGCGAGTCACCCGCGAGTCACCCGCGAGTCCCAGCCACGAGTCTTTGTTTTCTTGCACACTCTTGAGCAATCTTCACTCTATCTCACTCACTACCCTTACAACAAACCCACCTAAATACAGGGTTACTAAATGCTGAATTACAAGCAAATTTGGCACGGAATAAAGCCAATTAGATGGTTGAATAAATTCAACCTTACATTCTATATTGTTGAGGCCTCTTCTGATTGTTCACAGATGGCACCTTCATCCCCAAAGAAGAAAACCCCTGTAAAGAAGGCAGATAAGAGAATGAAAATGGATCCTAACTTGTTCAGGTCTGTTTCTCACTTTGAGAGATACAAGGACTTCTTCTTAAAAGCAGGAATTATTCAAGAAAAGTTTGTGGATTTGGAGGATTTAAGGAACACTTTTATCCCCAGCTGTTTTGAAGGGAGAGGATGGGAAAAGCTTTTGAGTGATCTCCCTGTTGTGTGTGAACCCCTGATTAGGGAGTTTTATTCCAATGCTGTGATAAGGAAGGATGATCTAAGCTGCTGGGTTAGAGGTAAAGAGTTCACTTTGGATGCACATGACATTGATGATGTGCTAGGTCTTGAAGGATTAGAAGATCAGGATTTTGTCAATTACAAAGATAGGATTGTGTCTATTGAAACTGTTCAACAGAGGATAGGTGAACAGAGAGAAGGGAAATTTCTGAATACCATAGCTTTTCCAGTGGACATGAGGTGTCTAACTATAATAATGATGTTTAACCTATATCCCATAAGGAAGTTGACTACAATCAACTGTGCAAGGGCAATTTTTCTGATGGATCTCAAAGAAAAGACATTCATTGACATCAGTTCCCACATATATGACACTATTGTGGATGAGACTAGAACCACTTCTAGGCCAAAACTGATCTTCCCTAGTTTGCTGATGAGGATCTTTAGAAAGAAGGATGTTCCAATCCCTCGAGACATTAGTCCCATGTCCACACCCTCTGCAATTAACAAGCTAACCTTCAAAAGGATAAGTGTTCGGCTTCCAGGTGAAGAAGATAAAGGTGATGAAGGAGAGGGTATCCCAATAGAGACTGAGGCAAAGGCAGCAGGGCATGCATCAACCTCAACACCAAGAGGAGTGGCAAAAGGAATAGAGCATCAACTTCTTCAGATACACCTCCAGATGCTTTTCAAGTCATTCTGGAACAACTTGATGGAATCAGAGGGATCCAGACCGAGCACTCTGAGAGGATGAGAGCCATGTAGTAGGACCAGATTGATATTTTGTCTGCCAAACTTGACAGCTTCACCACCCAGCATGGACAGTGACTCTTTGGCCATTCTGGTAAAAAAGGGGGAGATATTATTTTTGTTGATGAGAAGCAGAAAAGCAACTCTTAAGGGGGAGTAATATGTTGAGGGGGAGATGCTAAAATGCTACATTGTTTATATGTGTTTATGTTATGTTTTGGGTATTTAGTGTTTTTATGAGCTTGATACACTGTGGTTTTTGGTGTATTCTTGTTTCTAACTCATAACTTATAATCTTGGTTTAATCTTTTATATACATTGTTGATGTTATTCAGGATATTTTGTGTTTTGTACCCATGTTGCTTATGTAAGCTTTTAGGGTTATGTTTTTATGCATATTACGTAGGCTTTATGGTTTGTACCTTGCTTAATGCAGCCTTTTATGCTTTGTTTAAATTAGTACTTTTATCTAAAATGTCTTGCATTTTGTTTTATGTACTGTCACTCTTGTGCCCTTGTAGGATTGTTCCTAGATGCATATACTTAGTGTATTATGCATTGGTTGAGTGTTGGACATACAAGTATCTTGCTTTGTTCTTGTTAACTTGTATGTTCAAGTGTTCATTCCAAGTGTGAATGAACACTGTGATCACTATCTTGTGGTGATTACTTGGTTGATCAAGCCATGATTTGAATCTTCACTTCATCTTTGCTTGATCACCTTAAGCTTGTTTCATATGCATTTCATGCTTTTCTGCATACAATGATTATGGTATATTGTTGTGTTTTAGGAGTTTCATGTTCTTATGATTCAAGTGCTTCATAGCTTCTAGAGTTAGGTGTGAGTGAGTTTTGTTCAACTGTTCCTAACTCACATGTTAAGTCTAGAGACTGTTTTAGGGTTTTGTCACGGAATAGCCAAAGGGGGAGATTGTAAGGTTGAATTTAATCAACCATTTTATTGGCTTTATTTAATGCCAAATTTGCTTGTATTTCAGCATTTAATAACCCTGTATTTAGGTGGGTTTGTTGTAAAGGTAGTGAGTGAGATAGAGTGTTGATTGCTCAAGAGTGTGCAAGAAAACAGAGACTCGCGGCTTGTTCTCGTGGGTGGCTCGCAGCTTCAAGCTGCCTGACACAGTACACGTGCCAAGCGTGCCAGAAGGTGAACAGTCATGCTATTCACACTAAGCATTCACACTAAGACATTGACCGGTTATTATGCATTCACACTAAGCCACAATTGTTGACTGGTTATTTTGCTTTCACACTAGTTCAACCGTGTAATAGATTTTGGGTCTTTGGAGTGATGATTATAATATTATAATAAGAATTGTTTATATAGCCGTATGGTCCAGGCTTTGAAATTTGATTATGTATGAATAGTATGTATAGTCATACCTCTATTGGCTCTGAGATTGATTGAAGTTTCATGAATATTCTAATTAGGCAACAATATTTATAAGTCCAAAAATCTAATCAAAGTTGAAAGTAAATTGGATAGTTAGGTGAATAAATAGAGGATTTTGGATAAATCAATGTTGTCTAGGATAAAACCATTTTAAGTGTGAAAATAGATTTTTAAGTGGGAATTTGTGTATTGATGAACCTATTTTTGGTATTGCTAGGTTCTAATTCTACTGAATTGTTGTAATTCAAGGGAGGTTGATTTCCTTTATTTTTGCAACTAAGAGGTAAGTGGTGTTTACTAATTTTGGGGGTTTTCCCAAAACAGTGTTAATTATTAAACTATTTTATATGAAAGAATATGTTGATATTCTATATATAAATGAATATTTTACAAATGTTTGATGTGCACATTGGCTATTCGTTTTATGAAAAACTTGTGGGACAACCTAATTTTATTTAAACTTGTATGTGTGAATATGTATTTTGTGAGCATATTGAATATGTTTTGAAAACCTATGGCAAGTCGTGATTAGAAGCTCAGTATGATATTTAGTCCTTAGCAAGGGACAATCATGCTGCAGCTAGTCCTTAGCAAGGGACGGTCCCAAAAGGGGACAGTGCACATTTGATAGCTCCTTAGCAAGGGAGCATACTATTGAGGATCCAAAAGGAAGCTCCTTAGCAAGGGAGTGTACCTTTAGGTTCCAAAGGAGCCATCCTTGAGAAATGGGATGAAAGGAGGTTCCAGTCCCAAAAAGTGGACAGCACAACCCTGTCAACGTGGCGTAAACGTTGACCACGAGAAAAGCCTAGGAAATTGTTTATGTGATGGTATCAATATATATATATTATGATGGCTCACAATATAAAGATATTATTTTCTTTTACATGAAATAGTTGATGACAAAATATTGGTGAATTATAAGTTGTGAATCTGTTGAAAGAATTATTTATTTGAAAGGTTTGTTCCCACACCCCAATGTTAGTGAATTCCACTTGTTGAGTTATCTCACCCCCCTTTATTTCCCATTACAGATACATTAGGTGGATTACTGGAGTAGAGATTCTTGGGAGACAGAAGTTACAAACTGTTTTTGTGGAACTGAGGATTTTATTATTATTTTATGGCATTAAACTTTGTATTGGAGAATTATTTTGTGGATGTTTTGTATTTGGTGAATTAGAGCTCTGACTTTTGTAATCAGATTCAAGGTTGCTAATTCCTTTTATTTAATATTTTTTATGGATTATTCAGATTAAATAGACTTTTATTGCCTATGAATTTTGGGGCATTACAGCTAGATTACATTATGTTTGCAAATCCGACTATAGACTTAGCTAAGGCTTTGGAGGATAATTGTAATGGTGTCTTTTTTAATAGACTTTGTACTAATTTGGATGTAGATTTTAACAAAAGTGAGTTTGATATAAAACTCAATATCCTCAAAATCAAGTTATATGTAAATTTTTAATTGAAACTTGACTTTAGCGAAGTCGAGGTTCCCTTAATTTATTTATTTTTTTAAATTAAGTGGAAAAATATGCATAGAACTCAACATTGCTAATGTTGAGTTCCACTTGTAACTCGATTATTTAAAATCGAAAATTGAGTACTAAAACAAAGACACAAACCTAAATAGTTTCAAAACAGGGACATTATGCTAGATTTTTTACAAAATAAGGGCAAAAGCCCAATATCCCCTATATATATATTGCACATCAAGATTTGCTTTTCATGCTCTACATTATCCCCTAGTCTCTCCTATCAATTACCTCACTGTTTAAGTCTAAATGTCTTTTCTAATGGCTCCAAGCCACATAAGAAATTATACCTTTTGGAGAAGTATTTATGAAACTCTTAATAAAGTACATAGAATGTAACAAAGAGACATGATGTTATGATGTTTCCCGTGGCTTGCCCAATGAAGTCATCAGCAGAGAATGTGTCCTTATCCATGATGTTTAGAATAAGTTTGTATTGGTCTCCTTGTTTGGATACTCTACCCTGAATGTATTTTTCTCATTCCACATTGGATATCCACCCTGACCTACACCAATAATGGTATATCTCATTATTTCTAAAGAAGAGGCTGTGACTATAAGCAGCATACCCTATACATATTTGGTTTGGTGCAGTCTTCAAACAATTTAAAATTTGAACTTTAGAGGCAAAATCTTAAGGAACAAATGCAAGACTTTGATTTAAAAGCAATCCTCTCCCTTACTCTCTCTCAATCAAATTATATGTTTTGGAACCCTAGTGCACGAATCCTAAGTTGGACCAAGTTATCATAGGTTGAAACAAAAATTGCTGTTAAGTTTTCTCGTAACTCTATAGTTCGAGAGGTGTCAAGCTAAGTATCGAGATTCATTTATTCTCGATAGATCAACAGGTAGAGAGAGGTATCAAAGTCTTGTTTTCTTGAATAGTTTTTTGTATAGTCTTGTGTCTTCAAATAATACCAATTGGACAATCCTTGAACACACTTAAACTAAGATTCAACTACATATAAAGTGTATTTCATCATGTGTTTGCCAATATGCAAAAATATGACCTGAACAATCTCCCCATTTAATAATTTGTTGACAAAACAACAAGAGTAAATTGAATGTCCTAAAATATATTCTACTCAAATTACATGAAAAATAACCTAATCTAAACATTTAGTCTCTTGAAGAAATTTGCAAAAAGAGAGCTCTAGTATTGATC
This sequence comes from Quercus robur, assembly GCF_932294415.1. Classification (NCBI taxonomy): domain Eukaryota; kingdom Viridiplantae; phylum Streptophyta; class Magnoliopsida; order Fagales; family Fagaceae; genus Quercus; species Quercus robur. Next base: position 58,060,186 of record NC_065538.1, on the reverse strand, counting down.
TAGTTTAAAAACCTATCTTTCAATGCGTTGAGTTCAAGTACACTTAGTATAACTCTAAGTAATATTACATCGAATAACTTGATATAAAATACATGTTTTAAAAATCTCACCCTTAAATTACACGCTTTATATGTTCTTTATATTTATACCAATTTTCATGTTAATTGGATATTATTTATCATTCAATCCATAAACTCATCTTTTATGTATTATTTTAAACTACAAAAACTTGAATTTAAACAATTTATTGTTGACATGATCATTAAAGAATTAGTTATGCAGGTCTCTTCCTATTTATTTTATTGAACCTTATCATCCTAACAAATTCTTCTGGAGGGGGCAATTTTATGGTGAGAATGATGATTTAAAACTTTTTTCATTTTTTAGCTGTGCGGCACTTGAGTTACTTCTTCAAAGTAAAAAAATACGATGTTAAAGTTATAAGTAAATCATAATTTTTTAAAAGTAAATCAAAGTTATACCGGTCTATATGATTTACTTCTTCAAAGTAAACTCTTAAAAAAGTAAACTTGATGCAATGTTTGAAAGTAAAAAAATATGAGTAAATCATATGTCGATGCAAAGTTTACAAAACTCTGATGCAATGTTTAAAAGTAAACATTTCATATCAAAGTTATTGCGGTCTATATGATTTACTTATATTTCTTCAAAGTAAAAAATATAATTTACTTCTTCAAAGTAAACTTTTTTTCATTTTTTTACTTCAAAGTAAACATTGCAAGTTCAAACTTCAAAGTATACATTGCCCATCATATTAAAGTTATGTTGGGGTTTAGGTTAAAGCTATTCATATTTTTCTAAGCGCATCAAACTTCTTTTATATGGACCGGTATAACTTTGATATGAATGTAGTTGCTTCCATAACATTGTCAAAATAAAGACATATATCTCCAAAATCAATCAGAGTCGGTGAAATACCTCCCATTAATAATAGTGCAATATAAGGAACAATTAAATTTGAGTTTATTTATATGTTATGAAGCACTAAGGTACAAGAGAATAGATAGCATGTTCTCTCAGTATTTGCAAGTATACATAGATTTCTTCGTAAAAAGTATATTTTCTTTAGCAATCAACTATTGGAAGTTTTCCCTTTGAAAATCCTTCCAAGTCCATAAAATGTTAATGGTCCCCTGTAAATAAAGGTTGCCACCATACCCAGTCCTTCCTTTTCCGCATTGCATGAAATATGAATTAAGAAATATGGAAGTCAATGCCTTTTGTTATAAGAAATAGCCTTTCTTGCCATTGCGTTAATGAATTTCTACATCGTAGACAATCTTTATAAATGGATTGGGCACTCCTTTTTTTTTTTTTTTTTTTTGAAAAAATATGCTCATTTACCCATCCATTGGATCTCTCATCAATCAATTCATTGACAATTTCCATAGCTTTCGAGATTGCCAGTTGCCAACTAGTAGTGATGTTTGAAAACATTGTCAAAATGTCTACCACTAATCTTGAACTGGGAATACGAAGTTGAAATATAATTAGTTTCAGTTTTACTCCTCCTTAGGCAGGTTTGATGAAGAACTGATTGATTTACAAAAGGGGCCAGTGATATTTGATATCATCCACATTTTGCTTGCTTTCTTAAATCTTATAATTAGGGGAATGATTATTTGATTATTGCATGCAAAGTTGCATATCTTTGATTAACTTTTTCCAATGAGTCCATCTTGATACAATTGTCGCCATATTCCTGCCCCATAAGTATTTGGTGTACATAAGTTGAAACAGTCCATCATCGATATAACGAGAGTACTCTCATTGTAGCCTTTTACTGACAATATGTAAATAACTAAAAAATTTATCCCAAGTCTTAAATTAACAAATGCATGTCATTTTCATAAAGACAAATGCAAATATTTTACTTTTTTCACGTTCCCATGTCCCTTCCGTCTGGCGAGATGGGGGCGACAAAAAGGGATAAAAGCCATGAATTAGTTCAATACCTAGGAAGCAACAATCTTTCAATTGAGTTCAATAATAACAAATCTAATTTACTTCATACGTTTTAGCAGTAGCATTCTAGCAAACAGAGACAAAGTAAACATTGTGTTTTTTTTTTTTTTTAATCCAATTGTTATAACAAGTGAAGTAGAGAGGGGTTGGAACCTTGATTCTCCTCATAAAGGAGAAAAGGTAATGTCAATCACTAAGTTACAAGGCTGGTAGCTAGACATAGTAAACAAGGTAGAAAATCCAAACGCAAAGAGCTGATAATTCCCCCCTCTGAACTTGTAAGTTGTAAGCCATTATGAACTTTAGAGATGGTAAGAATATTACACCTGCAATTGAAAAGGTTCTCAAAGGATATAGTCAGTGTATTAAGTTTTAATCAATTATGACTGCAATCAATTAAACCTTATTCCAAACAAGTAAAAATATTGTTAAGAAAACCAACTTCAAAAACCTCCTGGACTTCAAGATCACAATGTACCTATAATCGTTAATTGTACATCACTCTCTCTTTCTCTCTCTCTCTCTCTCTGTGTGTTAAAGTTTTCCTTGACTTGAAATTTTGACACAAACTAAGCCATAAATAAACTACTTCTCACCATTTCTAGATAGACCTCCCCAAAACCTTTTTTTTTCCAATCACTTTTCGGTTTCCATCCACACATCTTTGCAGTAGCAACCAAAAAGAGCCCCACCCAATAAAAATAAAATAAATCACAAGGTTGCAATTCATAGGATTAATTGGAATGAAACAAGAAAAAAACAGAAAACAGCAAATGAATCATTAGGTAATGTAGACAATATATTGCAAAATTAAGGTTTGAACCAAATATTTAAGCCTGAAAGATATTGAATATCATAGGACCAAAAAAAGAAAAGAAAAAAAGCTCTATAACACAGAAAGACAGTTGATTGAACTGTAGAAGTGCTTACTTTTTTAGTCTTAGCTAATTAGGACATAAGTCCAGGAAAAGACACCAAAGGTAACTTGTTATTAGTATTGTAAAGCTAAGTAGCATCCACCACAAAGCCTGATCAAGATAAGAGCAACAATTTAGAGTGAGAAACCACATAAGGCTCTTCTTTGAATATACATAGCTTCACATAATTCATGTAATTAATAAGGTAACATAATTAAGATATACTAATCTCCTTTCATTCTCTCATACACTTCACTCTACTCAACCATGAATGTATTAAAACCCAAACCGACACAATGTGCTATTCACAAAAAGAAAATTTGGCCACTTTGTGAAATGAGTTAATGATTATATGGCAAAGGCCATTAGAATTAGGATATGTAGTAATTAAGTGCCTTTCTTTTTATAAGTAACTAGTTGCAGACCCGCGCGTTGCGCGTGATTATTTTTTATGGTGATCTCATTATTATTATTATTATTTTGTAATTTGAACTAATTTAACGAAAAGTAATGCATTTTATAATCATATTTATCACAAAATAATTTTTTATTATTGTAGAATTATTTTATTTAAAATTTGAAACCTTAATTCTATCATAGTTGGTTGACTAATTTTTACATCTCTAAGTCAATTAAACACGTTTTGCATGCTACATGTAAACCTTCTTTTCCATAAGGGTTGAAATAATGTGTGCAATATTTTTTTTCTATGGAAGTTAAAAAGAATAAAATTCACCTTGTCTTGATGTTCTCTAAAAATTAAATTTGGAGATTCTCTTTCAATAATTGTGAAAATTCCAAGCAATAATTCAGAAGGTATTACATGTTACATGTTCATGCTTTGATTGTGCAATTGTATGATTGATTTGGGTTGTTATTTATAAGTTGAATATGGTGGTGTATATCCAAAAGGGCCTAACTATATTGTTTAGAATATTGAATATAGTGTTGTGTGTGATATATAGAGTAGTGACGGTTGTAGTAATTAAAAATTGGTTTTTCATTGTCTTTTAAGTTAATAAAAACCTTACATCTACTTTTTTTTTTCAAAAGACCTTTACCTATTTTTTTAATGTGAATCTTTACATATACCTTAATAAGTAAACCCTATACATTTCATTTTCTTAGATGCATAAAAAAAAAAGACATTTATTCCATAATATTAATGGCTAATTAGTTTTTTCATGTTCTCATTTATAACGTTTTTTACTATTATCATATTTTACTGGCTGTTGATTTTCATAGTAGAGGCATTAAATGAGAGTTAAATTCTTCGAACCTTTCATTAAATTTTAAAAGTCATGGTGTGTGAAGAATATAAGCATTTAAGGACTTTATATATATATATATATATTTTATTATTTATAAATAATGTTAAATGAAATGTCAAAAAAAAAATATTTTGAAAATTTTCATCTTTATTTCTTATATATTTCTATTATTACTGAAGAATGTTTTCCTTTTAGTTTTGATAATAAATATGATTTTCTAGGTTAGTGTTTGATTAGTTTCAAGTTTAAATTTTGTATGATTTAATTTAATTGTTGATTATATGATTTAATTAAGTGAATTTAACGATTTATTTATTTGCATTGTAAAGTTTATAATAACATTCGTAGGGTCATCTTTAATTAATTTTTTACTCCTTTAGCCGTCGGTCTCTTTGTTTTCCAATTAACGGTTACTAATTAATTTATTTAATTGACGTTTGATTTCTTTTACTAATCTCTTTCTCTCCCTCTTTGTTAACATCCTATTGTTTTCCCAAATTTGATGATAATTCTAATGTACTAAATATGCATATTGTAACGTTTATTTTTATTTTTATTTTACTCCATTTTGCTGCCATGAAGTTAGTACATCCATAACTATTAGTTTATCATTTTATGATATGTTTGGTTTGATATTATTATAATTATTATAAATTTAGTGTTTCTAAAATAGCATGTGTTTTGTATTCTCTTTTTCTATTAATGCATTGTAACGTTTTATGGGAATACTTTATAAGAAAATTGTTTATTCTTTTTTTTTTTTTTTTTAAATTGAGTGTTTCTAAATTGATATTTGTTTTGTATTTCATTTTTCCATTGATGCATTGTAACATTTAGTGGGAAGACTTTATAAGAACAATTTTTATTTATTGAATAAAATATTATACGTTTAATTTTTTTTGAAAATGAGACAAAATATAAATAATTATGATATGGAGGATGTTTCTAAATTTAAATGTTGAATAAAATAATAAAAATGAAATGTATAGCAATAAACACCATATTATTTTAGTTATGCTATGTAATAAAATAATATTATATTTTTATATACTATCTTTAAAATGCAATAATATAACATTTAACAACCAATGAGAATAAAAAAGATAACAACATAAAATATAAAACTAAATCGTATCAAGCTGGATTACCTGTCAATTCCAATTTTAGCAAACTAACTGGCTTCTAGTAGTCTAAAACTGATTTCTGCGATGCATTTGGTGGAGCTTTCAATACTGCACAGTATGTTTTGATGGTCAACTTGTTACAATAAAATTAAAAAATATATATATATATATATACCAAAAATTGAAGGAATATATATATATATATATAGAGAGAGAGAGAGAGAGAGAGAGAGAGGGGGGGGGGCTTTTGTGTGTGGAAAAATAGAAATTATGCATGGAATAAGAGGGAGAATGACAATTTTATAGCATGAGGATAAGAATAAGAAGAGTCAAAAATAAAGGAAGATAAAAAGATAGAATAATATTAATATTGAGAGTAGTGGGGATATGAAAAGTTGAAATGGAATGAGAAAGGTTGAAGAAAGTTAAGGTAGAGAGTAGTGGGGATATGAAAAGTTAAAATGGAATTGAAAATTTAATAATAAATAAGAATAATTAAAAATAAGATAAATTAAATATGATATTTTGATTGTAATATAATAGAGTTTTTAATTCACTTTAAATGTTAAAAAAATTTATAAAAAAATTGATAATGACATGGCTGCTGACGTGGCTCAATGGGAGCATAGCAACATTATATGTTACGCTTCAGCTTTTAGTAATATATTGATAATATTCCATTATATTAGTGGAGAAACATTATGCACGAGTGTGCACACAAAGTTCCCCTAGAGAATTACATGATCCTTACGTATGAAGAGAGAGAAAATCAATAAATCTACAACAGAATTTATATCACTTGTGCCAAGGGCGAAAGACCACTCAAACACTTATACAAGGAGGGAATAAGTGTACTATGACAAAGCACATAAAATGGTTTTGCCCCTTTTCTTTACAAAGAGCTCTCATAAATTAGCACATGAGCAATGATAAATCAAGTTTAGGGAAATGTACACCCAAATGGAACATTAAGAGCATGAATTCTCAAGAAAAGTACCTTATAAATCTGGATCCTTCATTCTGCTCTTCATCAGTGATCCAAATTCTTTAGGAGGCCATATCTACATACAAATGAACACATATCTACAACTTTGCAATGATAAAATTTAACAGATTGACAGTGATATTTTCAGGATGATAATTATGAAGGGTTGAATATCAAACACCAACCAGTGACATTAAAGTCCTACAGGTCATGACATGAACGTGAACTTGATACATCTTGATAACAGTTTCAGTCACCCACTCAAATGTTGGGGATAATAAGAATAATAATAACAAATATTTCATTAGCTGTCCATACTTTCAGGACTTCAATTAAAGGCTATAACCAATGGCTTCTGCAACTGGCTGTCAACTTTATGCAATTATCCCCCTAGGCTTAGGACTCAAGAAACCAAGACTCTGACAATTTCACTGATTTTCATTAAGGTGAACCAGCCAATCAGAACATTAGCATTATAACTGTTAAAGCATTAGTATAAAGTGAGGTATATGATCTTATCAGGTTATTCACACATAGATCACATCAAATTCTCGTCCCAAATGCAATGATTTACCATGCACTTCATATGGATGCTGCGTAGAGTGTGGACAAGTGCATTTTATGTGGAATCTGAACTATGTTGAATTGACCACATAAATCCTTCTTTCACTTGATGCTTCGTCATCCTATAAGTCTTTTGTTCATCTTGTCTTGAATTGGTGAACTTCTAAAGCTATGTAGAATTCATTACAAGACTGCATGTATGTTTTTCTTACATATGTCTTGCATTGCCTCTCAAGTCTGATCCATCTTAGTCTTTATCCAGCTACTCTGAACTTTACTTGATAGCTTAGCATTCCATATATAACAACTGAAGTTGTACAAGGATTGCTATTGGTGAAATTGATAAAATGAATATCAAGAACAAAGAACCATAAAACAATCTTTTTACAAATTTTACCCATTCAGAACATCATATATACCCTTTCTTTTATTTAAAAAAAAAAAAAAAATCCTATTCAGAAATAAATTTTACAAGAGAATGATTTCCAGACAAAAAGCTTCAGATCCATCCAAACCATTCTGATCCAAAATATCCATCCAAAACATAAAATACATGTAGAAATTTAAGCAATCATCCTCCTAGGCTTAGGACTTCAGAAACCAAGACTTTGCAAATTCACTGATTTTCATTAAGGTGAACCAGAACTTAAGAAGCACAGATGCGTTTCGAGACTTGGGTGCAGGTGCGGGACTCCGCAATTTTTGAAAAAGTAGGGTGCTGGTGTGGCGGGACTCGGTGATTAAAAAATTATTAAAAATATTTTTATTTATATTTTCTATATATTTTTACTATTAAAATATTCTTAAAAAACACATTACTATGCCTTCATTCACAAAACAAAGAAAGAAGAAGGCAAGAAACACATTACTATGCCTTTCAGGTGAGAATTTCGGCTTTTTCGGCTAGATTCAAGGCCTATTTTGGCTTGTTTTGGCCGTTTTGGTCGCCGGTCGATACGGCCCGATTCTGGTTGAATCAGTCCAGTTCGCGTGAATCAAAGCCGATTTGGCGCGAATCAAGCCGCGTCGACATGAATTCTAGGAAAAAAAAAAAAAAAAAAACTCAGACACGGCACTGACACGCGGGCAACCGCATCAGACGCCGCTTCCCATGTTGGGCCTCGTCAGACTCAGGTGCGTCACCCTCCTAGCCGCGTCTGTGCTTTCTAGACCAGAACCAGCCAACTAGAACATTAGCATTATAATTGTTACACCATGAGTATAAAGTGAGCTAAAGAGGTTATTGGTGTTATTCGCACATATATCATATCAAATTCTCTTGTCCCGAATGCAATGATTTACCATGCACTTCATATTGATAGTATGTAGAGTGTGGACAAGTGCATTTTATGTGTAATCTCAACTATGTTGAATCAACTACATAAATCCTTCTGTTAGTTGATGCTTCCTCATCCTAGAAGTTTTTTCTCCATCTTTTCTTGAGTTGGTGAACTTCCAAAGCTACATAGAATTCATGACAAGACGCATGTATGTTTTTCTTACATACGTCTTGCATTGCCTCTCATCCTCTCAATCTTTATCCAGCTACTCTGAGCTTTTCTTGATTGCTCAGCAATCCATATATAACAATTGAAATTTTACAAGGATTGCTATTGATTGAAATTGATAAAATGAATATCAAGAACAAAGAATCATACAACAATCTTTTTACAAATTTTACCCATTCAGAACATATATACCCGTTTAAAAAAAAAAAAAAAAAACACCTATTCAAAAATAAATTTTACAAGAGAATGATTTCCAGAAAAAAAGCTTCAGATCCATCCAAACCATTCTGATCCAAAATATACATTCAAAACATAAAATCGAGGTAGTACTTTTTTTTTTTTTTTTTTTTTTACCGCCTTTGAAAATACCTATTCAGAACAAATATTGCATGTGCTAGAAATCTACACTATATCATCTTTTGAGGTTTCATTAATAAAGAATCCACACCACAATAGAGAAAAAAAAAATACAATGATCCATATAATCAAACAACATAACAAGACCTGAGACTTACCCCAAGTAACTATGAGGACGAAATTTGTATAATTGAGGCTTACGATGAATCTTTAGTGAAGAGCAAGGGATAAATAGAGATAAGGTGGTTAGGATCACCACAGATAAGATGGATGCGTTGATCATGCTTGAAGGCAATCTAGATTTGGTGCGCTCAGAAGAAAATCCCACGTTCAGTGAATCTATCAAATTACGCTTATTTTGATTGGATTTAAACCCAGAATTTGTCACCCCCGCAAACCCCATTTTTATTTCCCCCATTAATTTGCACCTTATTGTTTTATCAAGCGAAACAAAGGAATTATAAAATTCCATTCCTCAAATTCTGGCTCTCCCTCAAATTCCCTTTCCAAATCCTCTAACCAAACACACAATAAAGGTATTAATTGGTTACTAATTTTAAGTAGTTCTTCACTTCTACTTTTGACTTCTGTTTTCTGTCTTTAAGCCCACCTATCCAAACATTCTTCAATGCTAAGTTATATCTTCATAGTTTTCATTAAATTTAACGTATATGCTAGTTCTATCAACTAGAATTTCAGAATGACATATTCTAGGTTTCTCATCTTGCTAATAAATCTTCCCTATTATTGATCCCTAAAAAAATTGTCAATTAGAAATGTACCATCCATGATTTAGGCCTAGTAAATTCATCAAAAACCAATGCAGAAAAAATGTACACTTAATCACACTATCTTTGACTACAAAACCATATGCACTGACAGGAACTTAATTGAGCATCACTTTCAATTTGCCCCCAAATGTAAATTGAAAGAAAATCGTAGGCAATTACCATACGTTCCATTGCCAAAAGAACAGAATTTCTTAACAGAAAAATAACTTAAATTATACCCTCCTTTTGTTTTCTTGCTGGGACAAAGACAAAGTACAATTAACAGCATCAAAATTCAACATTAAATGGGCTAAAGAAAGAAATGTAGTCACCTTATAGAATACTTTGCCTTCAAGGAGGCCATAAGGAACAGGACCAAATTGTCTTCAATCTCTGGAATTATAAATGTTGTCTCCCTCTACCTAAACATGTCCCTTTGGAACCTATGACAACACTAACACTAGCAATAACAAAGCATAATCTATAACTAAAAGCTTTAGCAACAAAATCCAAATTCCAAAAGAACAAAGTTAAAGTGATGAATGATAATAGATACCACATTAGTGTCACATCTATCACTTTTCATGGGGTCAACAACATAGGTGACAGAATGAGACTCTAATCCCAACATGCGCTTCACCATGACTTTTCTAGGAGATTCAGGAAAGCGTAAGAGGACAATATCTCTGGGGCCCACTTTGCCAAATTTGATGGAGAGCCGCTCCGCCAGGAACATATCGTCGGTTAGATTGAAGGTCAGGACCATGCTGGGACCATAGGCCTGCAACCACTCAATTATTATCATTTCTTTCTAAAACATGTTTAGTAAAGTTTAAGGAAAAACGTTTTACGAGGGCAAAGGTGTAGAGGTAGGTGTTGGTGACGTGGAGTACACAGAAGAACTTTGCCACTGCAAGGATTTTTCCCGATGCTTCTTTCACTATGTTCTTATATTGTAAGTTCCACAGTCTCCCAACAAGCCCCACCATGTCTGATATCTCTCTGTGTCTCAAGCTAAGCTCTTTTCTACTTCAAAGTCTTAAGTTTTCAAAATACGATTAAGCCAACAGCTATGGATGAGTCTACTCACTCCAGTTTCCAGCAACGAACACTGCCTCTCAGCCTCTACTCCTAGGGGTCTCTCTCTTCTCAGAATACCTGTATTACGGACAAAGAACTTTGTGCTCACATACCCAAGTCCAACCCAATTTTAATCTGAAAATCAAACCCACTTTCTTATTATGGGTCCATTAGATTTTATGAGACCAAAAACCAAAAAAACAACATCACACATAGGAATACACTAGTGATAAACCTCAGGACTATATATATATATATATATACACACTTGTTGCTAACGCATGTGATGCACAGGATAGTTAAATAAATATTAAAACTATTTAGTTTACTTGAAGGTACTATGACTTGAAAATGATAACTAAACTTAGGCTACATGAATGCAATACATATATATTTAAATCCATTGCTATAAAAGTTCTCTTATTATTTTCTCTGATAAGTACTAATAATTTTAGAAGACAAAAGAATTACTACATAGTATAAACATATAACTACCCTTAATGAATTGACTTCTGATAATTAAGCCTGACATCTACCTAAGCAATTGTGACTCCAAAAGTTCTTACATGTAGGCACTTTGAACAATCCTTTTTATATGAGATTATTGAAAAAGGTTCAAATCCATTATGTGCAAGGATACAGTGGTAATGATACGGAATATGGATGAAAAACTTCTTCAAGTTAGTTAATGAATATAAGCCCAGCATAGTAAATCTAGAAGACATTATATCCTCATATTGCAATAAGCAAACTAAGATTATGATAATTGGTGAATGGCAAATGAATGTGGTGGCACTCGGGAAACTAATTATCTTCAAATAAGAGGCCATATTTAATTTGAAAATTGCAAAAGAAAGTTTAGTGCGAACCTTATTTTAGGTTCTTGCATCTGTTGGACCTGATTCTCAAAACTTTCATTTCCTACCCAACCCTGCAAGTCTGATTCTAGAGAAGAAAACCTGTACCCCATTTAAGACGAAAAATTGTAAGTTTAAGAAAAGGTAGAGGGAAAAACAAAGCGAACATGAGATAAATGGAAGAGGAATATGCTACCATGTCTGCACTATCATATAAAATACCAACCCAAGTTGAAGCTTAATCCTATTTATGGGGAAGATGATAAAATAACCACTACTTGCTGGGGCTAAAAATAAAAATAAAATGAAATAAATAAAACCCATTGCTTAGAGCTTTTTAAGTTCCAAAAGTGGTGTTTCCCCAATAGCCCAACACTATCATGACATCCCACAACTTGTTAATCATCTACTGTTACAAGTGAAGAAGCATCATTGAACTTGTGATTGATCAAGAAATTAGCAAGTGAAGAAGCAGGAGTATGCTAGAGACTGTCACACTGCAACAAGTACAAGCCATCAACTACCTTACCCACCCAATCGTTTTCCAAGATAAAAGGTCTTGGATAAAACAGTAAGTGGAAACCTAAAGGAAACTAATAGATAGGGTTGAGAATGTGTAAGGGTACTAACAGATAACAAATTAAAACTAAAGGAAGGAACACAAAAAACATTAGTGAGAGTGAGGGAAGAAGAAAGAATAACAGTGCCAATGTGAGTGACTTGTGCTGATTCCCCATTAGGCAATTAAACCAAGGATTGCATTGTAGCAATAATTGAAGTTAACAAATCAACTGAACAGACAAAATGGTCAGCATCTCCAGTATCAAATACCCAAGTACACCTATCATAAGCCCTTCTATTGATCACTTGTGTAGAAAAAACACTATGTGAGAGATCAATACCTGTCATTGGCACACTTGCAAAATTGGAAGATGCCACATTAGCCACTGAGGTTTCTTTGGGCTGAGATGGTATTGCAAGAAATGAGTTTGAAGCACCAAACAAAGCAAGAAGTTGTTGGCATTGTTCAGGTGTGAAGGTAGAATTCTGGTGATGCGTTGGAGAAGTAAAAGGCAAGAATTCTGAAGAGACTTGATGTGCCATGGAGGGTTTGTTCTTGAACTTAAACCCTGGTGGAAAACCATGAAATTTATAGCATTTATCCACTGTGTGATCAGTCTTGCCACAGTGAGTGCAAACTGGTTTGTCCTTTCCTTTGCCACCAGAACTAGTACTTGCAAGATTTGTACCATGATTATCATTTGACATTTTGATAGCTAAAACAGTGGAATCAACCTTAGCAATAGAAGCATTAGGAACTGATCTTTGTGTGTCCTCTTGAATTAACAAAGAGTAAACCTTACTAAGAGATGGAATTGAATCCATAAGCTAGTGTTGAGTCCTAACTTGGGAGGAAGAATCATTGAATCTCATGAAAAACTTCATCACAGACTCTCTAACTTGTAAATCAGTGAGCCACTTGTTAATATTGCAAACATATTTTCCACAAGTGCATGAAGGAAATGGACTAAGGTTTTGCAATTGATCCCAAAACACCTTCAACTGAGCAAAGAAATCAGTGACAGACATCTCACCTTGATGAAGTTCTAAAATTTCCTTTTGAAGATTGAAAACCCTTGGTCCATTAGTTTGAGCAAAACGATTCTTCAAATCATTCCAGATCTCTAAGGCAGTGTCTTCATAAATGATACTTTCTTGAAGCTTTGGTGAGACTGAGTTGGTTAAACATGTGCCCACCATATTGTCACACCTAATCCATGCTTGTACAGTTGAGAGAGTAGATACCAATGGTGATGAGAGAGTCAAAGTCCCATCGATGAACCCTAACTTGTTCTTAGTGAGCAAAAATTTCCTTACAGCTCGAGCATAGGCTGAGTAATTTTCTCCACCTGTCAAAGGCTGTGTAACAAGAATAAAAATTTTCTCAAGAATAAAAAATAGACTGACTTTCTTGAGAAAAATTGAGAAAGAAAATTGAACTAAAAGAAATGCAAAACCCTAGAAAGATTTGGCTGTTACCATATCACGAAATGAAGGAGAGAAAAATTGTATTTTCATTAATTAGAAAGACTGAGTACAAATTTGTATATATATACAAGCAATGAACCAAGTAACTACCTAACTACAGAAATAGAAGTAACTAACTTGAAACCAATCTTCACACGTCCACTAACAAACTCTCTCACATGTCATCACTTAAGTAAAACAATACATCTACTAAAGTACATATTATATATACAATAAAACTAATACAACTAAGCTGTCGTTTTACTACTCTATTTTGACTTGATCAACCTTTTTCCTTCCTACTCTTGCTCCCTGATCTTGTTGGTCTCATCTTTAGTTTGATACACTCCGAAAATACAAGTATAAAGGATTTTCTTACACAACCATGAGTATTGAATACCTGTAATTATTATTAACTTAATACCATCTTGAGGCAAATGAGACAGGTAGGAGAGACCCACATAATACATGAAGCTTAATTTAGAAACAGAGTTCAGTCCCTTACCATGGCAGTCTTAAGACAAATTCTTTAGATCCCCAACTTCGAGCTTCTATAATTCAACCTTGAGAGACTTGAGGTACCTAACAGCTTCATCTAGTATAGCTACAGTATTCATTTGATCGCCACCAGGTAGTATTTAGTGCCCTCACCATCTTCTTCAATTTCTTTTGTTTCCTTTCACTACTGCAGCTATCACCGCTGCTTGAGGATATCTGATTAAACAAAGACAATCTATTCTTCTTTGGTTTTGAACCATAGTTCAAGAAAGAATTAGGAGACGCAGTTTGATAATTTTCATCAATCCGTGCTATGCTAACTACTTCGTCATCATATTCTTCTTGCTTATCCTCTTCCAAACTCAACAACGCATCAATATCATCTGAATCTTCTTTTAGTGGAAAGAATATTTCTCTTTCTATATGATCAGCTTCTTTTACCTTAAAATTGTCTTCAACGTACATAGCAACGATGATTACACTAAAAGCACTAAATTTGTGGGCTATTGCAGGGTGGAACATAGCTTGGCTTCGTTGATTAGTTAGATCAAAGATGATAAAATTCTTTGGACAGACCTCAGAAGGTTGAATTCAACACCATCAAAGGGTGTCAAGTGCTTAGCAGTTGGAGTTAGAACTGCACCAAAGGCAGATGCAATTGGATTATGCATGTAACCATTCCCCACTATTTTTTTTTTTTTTTTGAGAAGTGAATACTTGTTGTATTAACAATCAAGAATGGGGAAAATCATCTAAAACAAAAGACTTAATATCCATTGGAACACACTCCAACCAAATTTGAGAATGTTAGGTTCTAAGAAATTAGGAACTAATGTATTAGAACTTCATTTTGTAATGTTGGCAAACCATGATCAAAACGTTTTAGTCTTGTTTAGACTTGCTACGAGTATGTTTTTATATAAAGTTGGAATTGAGTGTTCTACAAGATTTATTGTGTAAATCTGCCTGGCTCGATCAATCGATAATTAGACTCGAATGATCAAATCTTGTGCATATCGTTTTTCTGCAGAATTTTCCAACTTAGCCCAAGCCCGTTTGACGTGTAGGGTTTTATGTTTTGCCTTAAGTATAAAACGGAAAACCCTAGCCACGTTTTAGGGTTGCTAGGGTTATCAAGGATCAAGATTATGTCAAGAGCTTGATGATCGTTTCATTTGCTATTTTAAGAGCTTAAGGATATACAAGTGTGAGTGCTTGTGCTTACTGTAAATCCAAGAAAGAGGTAGTCTGTGGACTCAGAGCTGTCACGTGGTCATGGTAGTAAGTTTCCTACTTGAGGTAGCAATAGGATGTTAGTTGTTTAAGTCGTTATTTTGTAAACTTCAATTCTTTCATAGTGGATCTATTTTACCTTGAGGATAGCTAGGTTAAATCCTCCCTGGGTTTTTTACCGGTTTAGTTTTCCTAGGTTATCATATCATTGTATTATTTATTTTCCACACTTTACAATGATATGATATAATTGTGTTAACGTAGATTTGATAATTTGAATAAGTAATCACTTGGCTAATTCACTAGGTTAATCTGATTGTGTTTTAAGGGGTCTAAAAACATACAAAGAAGAAAGAGATAGTCTCGCTCGCTAGGCTAAAGCATGCGCAACTACATTGCCTTGCCGACCTATGTGAGGGAAAGAAATACTCTAAAAAGAGTTTGAGTGAGATATGATATCCTTGATGAGATGCCCTCCCCGAGAATTTTCCATGCTTGATCCCTTTACGGAGTTGGCAACAGATTCAGAATCGCCTCTGCAAACACATTGAGCATGGCTCGACTCTGCAGTAAAAGTGATAGCTCACCAGGCAAAACGAAGCTCTAAGATTTCCACTATTGGAGGTTTCATAATCTTCTCAGATAGGGCAGCCAACACCTGACCCTTACAATTCCGAATTACCACACCTATTCCCAGCTCGTCTGACTCTCTGTACATTGCTCCACCATAATTTATCTTTACCAAGCCTGCTGCAGGAGGTATCCACCTAAGAGGAACAACCAGTCTTCTGTGGGTAGAGGGACTGTCTAGGCCCTTGAATTCACTGAGGTAGTTCTTAGCAAAACCAACGATATTGAGAAGGGGCAGGGGATTTTCTTGGAGGCAAGATTTGTTTCTTTGATACCAAATTGACCAAGTCGTTGTTGCAAATAAAGATAATAAGGCAGGTTTGGCTCGGATTTTTTGAAATACATCCGAGAAAGAATTGAAAGCCGCTGACCTCCTATCCACCCAGCTGAAATCCATTTCCCAAACCACTTTGATGCAGGCACAACTCCATAAAGCATGCACGACAGTCTCCGAATCTCTAGAGTAGCGAGGACAATCTGATTCATGAAGAATCTTTTGCTTTAATAGGTTTTCTTTTGTGGGCAGCGAATTAGAGCAAGCGTTCTAGAGAAAATGCTTTATCTTGCCTGGAACCTTCAATTTCGGGATGCTTTTCCAAAAACCCTTATGAGAATCCGAGGCTTGTGGGCGGTTCATGTCAAGAATATGAAGCTCGCAAAGAAGTTTATACCCTAACTTCACAGAGTAGCTACTTGATTTTTTTGAACTCCAAACCAAGGTGTCGGTTTGTGGGATAGAACACAAAGTCAGAGACTTAATAAGTTTTGCTTCAGGTGGATAAAAGCACAAATCAATGAGATTGATGTTCCACCAACCCGTTGCAGAATTTATCAAAGAATCCATAGTGGACTCCGGTGCTAGGTGCAAAACCGAGGAGCTGATTCTGCCTTCAAGACTTGGTAACCAAGCATCTTTGTATATCCGGACTGATTCACCACTACCAATTCTCCAAATGGATCCTTTTTCAATTAAATCCCTGGACCACAGTATACTCTTCCAAGCGAAAGAGGGAGCACTGCCTTTTTGCGGAAAAAATGTTGGTCACTCTGCATCTGGAGTCCTATTTTCTATTTAATTAAAAAGTCCACGAAACAATGGAGTTCACACTTTTGCACTGACAATTATTTTATTATCATTTGGACAAAGGTTCCTAAGGTGATGATTAAATTAAGGTATCGACATTCTGGTACAAGAAATCTATTTTTCCAAATAAATACTTACGGAGCTGCCACCATTAAATGCTCATCTCTATCATTGCCTTCTTATGTATGAATGCAACCAAAGGCAGTCAGTCCCAAATCCAAATGTCCCAAAACTCGGAAATAGTAGACTATGTAACAGGTTTAAGCAACTGACGGAAAGTCGGAAATAGTCAGCCTGTAACAGATAATAAAAAGTCATTAAAGTAATGACCCATTAAACATACAATCAGACAAAGGAAACACAGTGTTTGGAAGGTGTTCTCATAAAGTCCATGAATGGAGAAGTGTAAAAGATACTTACTAAAAAGAAATAATAAAAAAACCCTTTATAAGTTAAAGATGAACTTTCTAATAATTAAATGAAACAAATAAATGGACAAATCCCAAGTGCAAATTTCTTCTAGACTGCTCAAACTCTTCCATGGAGTTAAATGGACAATCTAATTTTATTTGAATTTTGAAAGTAAATAAAGTTTTAAAACGTTTACAGGATTTAAATCTTCCACCTTTGGTTTCAAATAGAGAGGCCCCAAACCATTCCCAGCAAGAATCACAGGTTAATTTATCACAGTAAGTTTGTAGCATTAGGTAAAAGAGGGAGGCGTGATGTCATTCTTTTACAATCAGGTCTCTTAATTTCCCCCATTCTTATCTAAATGCAATTGAAGTTTGCTTCACTTAAACTTTCAATATATATATATATATAGAGAGAGAGAGAGAGAGAGAGAGAGAGAGAATTGAAGAACTAGTGCACATGCATTCTGGAATATTCATTCATAATCCCTTAATAATACATCTACTGGATAGCTGAAATAATTATATCAATAAACTCCAATCTATAATCGCCACAACAACATATATAAACTTTAATGAAAGTATTTAACATATTATCATGATAGGACACTAGCAATTCGCATGTAACTAGTTCTTTAATGAATTTCATTTATTATCCCACGCATAGACCAGAACATGGTTCCGATGGAGGTTAGAAATGAAATATTACATGGAAACTAAACAAAGCTTGGAAATACTTTTCCATAGAACACAACCATAACCATATTAAGATACACCAATCCCATATCACAAGCACCCCAGAAGCTTCATATAAGGATTAGAACGAGACAAGGCAGAGTAAATCACTAAAAGCTATATAGATTTATGCTTTAATCAACTTCACAACAAGAAAATAGGAAACCACTTTCACCTGGCAAACTTGTATCAGTTGATAGTATGTGATGATCCCAACACTCATTTTAATCTTCCCAACTTCTTTCACTGCTTGATATCTTTTTATAGTTACTCCAATGTACATTCTCAGATCAAATAATAGAATGATTTTTCAATGCATACATAGGATAGGTATTAACCCATTCTACACTGGCAAAGGCTCTATCTAGTCTTTCCATTACAAAGTCATCATCCTCTCTATTATTCATTCATGTAAATTTTGACCTGTGACAGCTAAGTCACACAGTTGCAACTCAGCTATCACTTGCTAGAACATATCAGCTCCCACAATTGAGTGCTGATTAAAGGAGAATTCCTCTTCCCTTGTGAGAACTTGGTTGAAGTCCCCAATACATAGCCAATTAGGGTGAGCTATTTGTTTTAGGTTTCTTAGTTGCTGCCAAACTTCCATCCTATTGGAATGCTAAGGGTGGCCGTAAATAAGGGTAATAGATAAAGAATTACCTCTGTTGTCAACTAAATCAGTGTGAAAAAGGTGTTTTGATTCATGTAGCATCCTAAGACTTTGTTTAGGCATCCAAGCTAATAGCAAGCCTCCATTTAACCCCTCCCTAGGAACTTCCCAACCCTCAAAAAAGCCACATTTAATCCATACATCCTTTCCTTTATCTCTCACTAATTGAGTCTCCATGAGAAACATTATGTCAGGTTTAGACTCAAGGGCCTTTTCTGGCATTGCAGAATTGCAGAGGGTTAGCCCAAACCTCTACAGTTCCAACTCAAGATCCTCATGATTGTTGGGGAAGCTTATTAGTGCCAGCTTCCCATCGCGCATGTGAGTGGACAATAAATTCATCAACATTGGACTCTTTATATAGCAAAGGAATATAATCAGTTTCATCTTCAGGGGGATCAGCATTACCTTCCTTTGAAAAATATCCACTGAGTACTCTTTTTGTGGTGTTCCTTCCCAGCTTCCTAAAATCCACTCTGAATCGTTTCCTTGAAGTTCCACTTGTTTCACCACTGCCTTCAAACCATTCATTGTAGTGTGTACAAGATATGGGACACAGATCTGATTGGGTTAATACAAGAGATGATGGACCTGGGCCGAGAGCATATAGTTTAGAAATGTAAATTTCACCTCAATCTAGTGTCCAGACTACCCGCTTGGTGATGACCCACTTCTTGGGTTGTGGTTGGTACAAAGTGTGTTGCATTGTGGGTTTGGTCTGTTTCCAAAGTATTATGAAGTCCACTTACATAATCAGTCTTATGGGCTGAGGCCTGGGTTCTCCTTATACTAGGCCCATTACTTGGGCCCCCAACTTCAAAATTTGATAATCTTCGTAATGGCATTGGTTTCAACCCATTCTAACAGCCGGATCAAAATTAAGGTTTTTGGGACCTGTCGGGAGTTGACTCTGGGTCGACTCGGTTAAACTTAGTCAAAATTTCCAAAAATCTCTGAGAAGCTCGGGTTTGATGTAAAACTATGAAAAGTGTTGTTTTGCGAGGATTTTGACCTCGTTTGACCTTCGGTCAAACCTAGGTTGACTAGGAGCATTTTGGCCCTTTTAGTTGAAAAAGGCACTTTGGGTGCTCCGATGTCCGAATGGGTTACGCTACATCATTCTGGATGTCCTCGTGGCCCCATGGAGAGAAGATAATATTTTTGGATTTTTCGGGGTCTAGCATGCAAATCGAAGATGAACAAAATACGATATCAACACTACATACTCATAAAGATGTATCTATACTTAATCCTGTAGTGTAAGAAAAAATGGTGAGTAATTTCTATGAGATTTGTATCTATGAGAACCTAAATAGATGATTGGTATGTATGTATTTTATTTTTATGATTGCTCCTTTTCTGTCTTTGTATAAGTGGGACTCTGGCTCCATAAATTATCACACCCTTAGAACCAGTGAAAGGACCACTCACTCACATGGTTGATACTTTTAAAAAAGATAAAAAGCACCAAAAACAATAGAAGAAAGAAAGAAAGAGAACAAAATATTGTCATGTACTTTGCCACATTATAAAACGAAAAAGATGATCAAATTAAATATAAGAGTGGGAATTGAGAATTGTACCTTTGTAATTAGTAAAAAGATGATCAAAATATTGTAATGTGCTTTGCTACTTCCTCACTACAATATGTACCTTTGTAGCTGATTCCTTTAAACAAGTTAGTTAACTTAACACAAAAAAATTAGTGTATGCCTAACCAAAAACAAGAAGAGTAATAGGTGTATGTGTGAACTTACAGGTCACCATATGAGAATTTGTTTGTTTTGTTAATGTAAGAGTGGCATTGGGTGTATAAAGGTTTTGAGATTGTGAGTCTTGTTTATGATGTAATGGGATTTGGGAGAGTTTTTGTTTCTGACATTTGTGTCGATGCTTGTGATAGTGTGCTAATTTGATTGAGGTTTTGTTGAATGTGGTTGTAATCCATATTATTGATAGTGGATTTCAATTGGTGTTGTTGCTAGTGGACTACATGGAGTTGACTGAACCATGCTCAATATTGTTATCTAGTAATGATTTTTTTTAATATACAAGATATAAATTATGGTATACAGGAAAAGGTAAAAGTAGAAATAAAGTTAGTTCATCGGTAGCCGAAATG
This sequence comes from Quercus robur, assembly GCF_932294415.1. Classification (NCBI taxonomy): domain Eukaryota; kingdom Viridiplantae; phylum Streptophyta; class Magnoliopsida; order Fagales; family Fagaceae; genus Quercus; species Quercus robur. The sequence continues at coordinate 58,039,351 of NC_065538.1, read as the reverse complement.
GGAAACTTGTCATTGGTTGTAATTCGGTTGAGGGACTTGTAACTAAGCACACGGGCCAAGACGTATCTTGTTTTTAACAAAATTATTGAAATAAATTTAAGTCAAACTTAGATGGTGCAATTTACATTTTAGCCTTGATATGACGTATAAGGATACCACTTAAAACCAAAAACTTAGACTTATAAGTTTGGAGTCAACTATATTATATTAGCCTAATATTTTATTGATTTCACCCTTTATATAAAGGCTCTATCGCATTATAAAAAGGTCCAAAATTGTAGAGTGAAGATGGAGATATTACATTCATTGCTACATCAATTTATGTGCTTTATGTGGTAAAATTTATAATACCTTTAGCATTTTTCAAGATTATATGATAATAAGTGTTTAAAAATAAATAAATAAAAAAAGGTTGTACAATGTTGATTTTTATCTCACCTCCAAAAAGGTCTCCAAAATATTATACCAACAAAAACTAAACCCAATTGAAAACCAAACTATTTTGGGAAAAAAATTGTTTTGATGTTGTAATTGTTGTCAGACAATATTCTACACAACATGTTGTCAACAGTACTTACCTAATCTTTCATATGGCTACACATCAAACAATCTCTATCTCTATATGAAATTAAAATTTTCTTTAAAAAAAAAATGAAATTAACATTATGGTCCGTTTGGATTGAGGGGGAGGGAGGGCGAGTAGAGTAGAGTTAGTTCAGCCTATTTTCAGCCAACTCTGCTTTACTCTCCTCCACTCCTCCTCCCTCCCCCCTTAATCCAAACAAACCCTTAGTTTGGTTAGTATTAATTCATAAAATTTCCAATTCATCAAATTAAGATTGATTATTTCATTAGTATTAAATAAATTTTTTTTAATTGATATTTAAATATAAAGGTTCCACTTAGGATTATCACCTTAAATGTCTCTGTTAAAAGGACCAAGAAATAAGAACAATTTGAGTTACAAATCTCTTGACTATTCATACAAGGCATCAAAATGAGGTCTTTTGAGATGAAGTTTCATCCATAAAATTATGAGAAAGTCTGTAGATGCAAAAAATTTCATACCTAACTGATGTGGCAGATCATTAGTGGTAGGTGATACATGACGTTAGTAATAGGTCTAGATAAAAACCAATAAATGCTTGTCCACTCAACTATTGTGATTTTTATTTATTTATTTTTTGTCTATAGCATTGCTATGAAATTAGTAAGTATCAATATTTGATGAGAAAAGAAAAAAAAAAAAAAAACATTTTTTAAGAAATTTTTATATTTCCATAAAAGTGATTTTAAATTTTTTTCTAAAATTATCCATTAATCTGACCCCTCTTTAATATGAATTATATCTCAAATTTGTATAATAATTTAATTATAATAAGGGAAATGTTAACAAATGCTCTAAGGGCATTTGGTGCAGACACAAGATACAAGCCCCCAATTATACATGTATGGGAGGAGAAGTAAAAAGAAGACGGCCCAACCTGTGGCCTTATGGATGGAGCCTGTTAGTTATTGGGCTTGAGATTAAGCAAGCCCAAGAATTTAATAATTAAGGTTTCTTTATGCATTTTATTGTTAGCTATTTATGCACTTTTTTAGATTACTGTAAGATGACTTTTGAGAATTATTAAAAATGTGTGTTTCTTTTACATTGGTGCCGACTATAATTTTGCTCGGTGCTGACTCCTAGGGTTTATCCTTTGTTTAATTGCTCCATTGAAATACTGTGGTTGTCCTACGTCAGTTTTGGTATTAGAGCTGGGTTTCGTTCCATACAACACAACCGAAAGCAACCACTTGAAAGCAAAACCATCAAAAGAGCAAGCCAGCCAAATATGATAGTATCTTTCAAGTTTTTTCCCCATGATATCTTGAACAAGCCAAAACCAGCCCCTGCAATCCGTATATACCCCCAAGCCCCATATGAGTTTTTCACCCCCAAGCCAACAGAGAAGCTAGCAACGCCTCCCAAGTCGGTGACCACCATCTGTGCCCGCCTTTAATCACAGAACCCACAACCCATAAAAAAAAAAAAAAAAAAAAAAAAAAAAAAAAAAAAAAAGAAATGAAAAAAAAGGTGACCCACGTAAGCCCATTAGCCACTAGCCACCGAAGCCCATCATTACCCTCGACCACCACTGCTGAGATTGATGAGCAACTAACATTGTTGAGACCCGAGACAAGCAACCACTGGTCTTCCATGTTTCATGTCGCCGCTGTCCGTGCCTCCTTCGCGGTGCCACCAGGCGTTGGTCTCCAATGCCGGCCGTAGACCCTTATCGTTGAGACAACCTCTGTTTCCAATTTAAATTCTTTCGAGTTTTGTTAGTCAGTTTTGAGTTTCTGTTCTCTTAGTTTATCGTGTTTGACTTTTTATTTTGTTATTTTCATTAAAAAAAAATCAAAAGGAAAAGAAATAAAGTGTTGTTTCTATGACAGCCCATTGCATGTGTTGGGCCCTTAAGTTGCTTACCCACAGTTCCATTTTGTCCAAACAGACCCACTCACTTGAGGAGCCATGCCCGTGACTGTAGTGCAGTATGTTGGCCACTAACAAGGGTACAATTCTTACTCTCTTTTGGTGGATTCAATTTTGTCTCATTAAAAAATATTATCTTTATATTTTTTATGTGCATATCCTACTATACTCCATTGGCCTACCCATTTTGTGCTCAAGGAAGCTATTCTATTATTTGTTATTTCTTTCAGTACCCATTCAAAAATTCAAAAAAAAAAAAAAAAAAACCAATTTCTTTGAAATATCTGATTCTCATTATTAATTGTGGAGCTTATTGGAATTGACTTTTATTTAGGCTTTCTCTCAATATTGTGAACACTGTCACTACTTGACTGCAATTTATTTCTTTGATTCATTGATCTAGTCTCTACATGCACTCTTGTTTGAACTTAATTTAAATTGAGAATTGGTTACTTGAAGTGTCCATAATTTACTCGATAGGGTAGAGCGAATTGAAGCATCTAAAAGAGAGACCATTAACCATCAAGGAGATAACATGCTTACGCAAAAAACCACGGTTACTTTAATAGGGCTCCAAACTTTGAACATGATCACTATAATCACAATGGCCTTAGGGATTATGATGATTGGATGTCCAAGGAAAAGATAGAAGCACCCACCTTTGATGGCTGCCTATACCCATGGGTTTTCACTGATTAGTTACATCAAATTGAGAAATTTTTGACTATTACCATTGGGCTGAGAATAAGAAAGTGAGGTATGCTAGGATGAAGTTACTTGGTAGAGTCGACCTTTTCTGGGAGGACCATGAGGAAACCCTTAGGTGACGACGTGACCCCCCATTACTGATTGGCTTGACTTGAGATGAAGCATGCACTCTCGAGGAATTATCTTCCTCCAACTTATAGGAGCTCCTTCCTTGAGGAATGAGATCACCTAAAGCAAGGCACTGCTCCTGTGGCTGAATATATAGAGAAGTTCATGGAGTTCAAGAGGCAAATTCGAATAGTCGAGGAAGAGGTTGTCACACTCAATAGGTTCAAGAAAGGTTTAAATGCAAACCTACTAGGCGAGATTATCACCCGAGGAGTCACTACCTTAAGAGAAGCATATGACCTTGCTAGGAATTTTGAACTAGCATCCAAATCTATCTTTTGGCAACGTTCTGAGCTCTAGAGTGTTCCCACCAACCTTCAACCTTTTGGTAGCAAATCTAGACTTGCCTTACCCCCAAAGGTTAACCCTAATAGCACCCCAATAGAAAAAGAGGATAAGGGAAAAGGTGCGGTCATTTACCACCCATGCGTGACATACAACACGTCATAGATTTTGTGCTCGAAGAGATCCCACCTAACTTGCCTCATTATAGGATGAGCCCTGTAGAGTATGCTGAGTTGTAAAGGTAAGTAGAAGAACTACTTAGGAAGGGTTTTGTTTGTGAAAGCATGAGTCCGTGTGCAATCCCTGCACTCTTAACTCCAAAGAAAGATGGAACTTAAAGGTGTGTGTTGATAGTCGTGCCATCAACAAGATCACTATAAAATATCGTTTTCCTATCCCTCGATTGGATGACATGTTGGATATGATGGCTGGAGCAACAATCTTCTCCAAGATAGACTAGAAAAGTGGCTATCATCAAATTTGGGTTTGTTCTGGTGATGAGTGGAAAACTGCCTTCAAGTCGAAGGATGGTTTATATGAGTGAATGGTCATGCCTTTTGGATTGTCCAATGCTCCTAGTACTTTTATGAGAGTGATGACTCAAGTCCTCAAGCCTTTTATGGGGAAATTCTTAGTTGTGTACTTTGATGACATCCTCATCTATAGTTAGGGAGTAACACTTAGACCACCTAACTCAAGTTTGTACTACCCTTAGGAAGGAGAGTTTATATGGCAACCTCCAGCGCTCTTTCTTCACTGATAAAGTAGTCTTCCTAGGTTTCATAGTATCCTCTGAGGGAGTTTCTGCCGACCCCCAAAAGGTTTAAGTGATTATGGATTGGCCCAAGCCCAAAAATATCCATGAAATTCGAAGCTTTCATGGGCTCGCTTCCTTTTATCGCTGATTCATCGAGGGGTTTAGTACCATGTCCCCCATCACTGATTGCATGAAACAAGGGGAGTTTGTTTAGACTAAAGCTGCTGTTAAAGCTTTCAATGAGGTAAAACAAAAGATGACTGAGGCACCTGTCATGTGTCTCCCTAATTTTACCAAGCCTTTTGAAGTGGAATGTGATGCCTCAAGTATTGGTATGGGGGAGTACTTAGTCAAGAGCGCCACCCAATTGCTTATTTTAGTGAGAAATTGAATGATGCTAAGCAAAAGTACTCCACATATGACAAAGAATTTTATGCCATTATTTAAGCTCTTTGGCATTGGCGCCATTACCTGATGTCTCGAGAATTCATTATCTACTCTAATTATGAAATTTTGCATTGTCTCCATTCCCAAAAGAAGCTAAATTTTAGGCATGGTAGTTGGGTTTAATTTCTGCAACGCTACTACTTTATGGTGAAACATAGGGCGGGAGTTGAGAATAAGGTTGCTGATGCACTAAGTTGAAGGGTGTCTTTGCTATCCATCATAAGTGTTAAGGTTACTGGGTTTAAACAACTCAAGGGTGACTATGAGTCATGCCCAGATTTTGGGGATTTCTACACTAGCCTAATTGATGCCCTATAGCAATGCTGTGTGCTCACCCCTAAAGGTGGACACCAATAGCAGTGCACATAACCCGCCACAATAGCCTCTTTTTCTCATAGTGTCTATTATACGCTAGTCTAGTCAACCCTTTTTTTTAAGGTGGTGTGGCTAGATCAAAAACTAATATATTTCAACCAAATGATAGGACTAAGTTGTGTATTATTTAAATCTGTTTTGAAGGGAAAAAAGAGATGTACTTATCTTTGTATCTTGAATCAAAAGGTCCAAAAATAAAATGCAAAAGAAAGATGCTCAGATGCAATACAATCCAAAAATATCACTATGTAAACTTTCTAATATAGTGAAATCAAGGGCGTTTGAATTTGAATTTTTTTCTCATTTGGAAGAAATTAAATAAAGGAGATAATAAAATTTCCCAATGCAAGTTCAATATTATTTTTCAAACAGCTCATTGAAACCCTATATTTTTCATATTGGTTTTTAAGATTCAAATTCCTAAAATGGATTTCTAAGGAAAGAAACATGCTTTGTCAACTATATTCATGGAGGAAAGAAAAAAATAATGAATTATAGCTACAAAAAAATTATTAAAAAAAAGGAAAAAAGAAGAGACCTAACCCGAACTGAATGTTAAGTTTCGGGTGAGAGTTATTTCGGGTCAATTTTTTCAGGTTGAATTTCGAGTCGGGTCTTAACCCGACCTGAACTGGATAATGCACAACCCTAATGCCAAAGGTGCATGATGGTATGAGTCATGATATTAAAATACACGTATTTCTTTCTTCTTTTTGAGAAACAAAATAATGAAATATACATGAACAGTAAAGATTTGGATAACCTTGTGTAATTTAAGGGAAATTTTATCTTTATCATTGGCATTTATATTGTAAGTAAATAACCTCTTATATATTTTTAGAATCTACACTCCATATAAATGCAAATGATGAGGATAAATTTTCTCCCAAGTTATACGAGGTTATCCAAACCTTTACTATTCATGTGTATATATATATATATATATATATTAACAAGTGTACATTAAAAAGCAAACTCAACTACTAAGGTCCAAGGATCCATGGCTTTCAAAGCATTTGTTATTTTATATGTCTTATCATATTTTGGTTCATTCCATAATAGAGCCATGATAAAGGGGAATAATCTCAATGATTTGGTTTCAGAAATACAACTTGATCAACCCAGCAAAAGTATTTTGGTATTATCTATTATTTATTTGTTAATAGTTTTACTTGTGCAAGTAATTCTTATTATTCTATATCAATTTTTATTTCTTCTAAATATTCCATGTCAAATTAGTGCAAAAGCAATTGCAATTTTCATTTCCTTATAGCTTGAGATTTAGTCTAACAATAATAAGATTTTCGCAGACTGAGCATGGAGACACCTATGATTGTGTAAATATATACAAGCAATCTATTTTTGAACATCCTTCATTCAGAAATCATACAATTCAGGTTCATATTGTTACCTTATTTGCATTATATTTTCATCAAAATTTAAATTCAATTTCAAGGTATCCTAGAAAATGACTAGGGCATGCACAAGCTTACATAGTGCGTGCCACAATCATTTTGAAATCGATCGATTTAATAACTCATAATAAATTTTACAAATCTAAGGATGTAACATTTTATTTAAATTTTAAATGGTGTGAAACTTTGTAGATTATCAAATTTAGGAAATGAAATATTAACCATCAAATGATTCTTCTCCATTGTATTTGAAATTTAGAAGATCCTATTCCTTACAGTTTGGCACCGGACATGTGGAAATTCCGTATCAAATTCCCTTTTTCTCTTTGCCAGAAAACATTACCCAATAACAAATGTACAAAAAAGGAACATATATATATATATATAAAATAAAAATAGATAAATAATAAAAAGAAGATGTTTTTCGTTGGTTGCATATATACTAGACAGTGGAAGAGAGTGTTTTAGAGAAAAAAAAAGTGAAATCAACTTATTTTTTTTATTTTATATATATATATATATATATATAGAAATTTGATGCTAGTTTAACAACTTGGATGCTTATTTTTTAATATTTCGTTTGAAATGATATGTTTTTTTACTGAAGTATACAAAATACTTAACAGATGAGACCTAGCAATAAAATAAGAAAACTAGCAGCCAAAATGCAACCCAAGAAGCTGCCGCTTGGTGTCCAATATGCAAAGATAGAGTTAAATGAAGCGTGCCCAAAAGGCACCGTCCCTATTCTAAGAGTCGCAGACAAAGATCTACCTAATGATGTATCAAATTTCAATAAGTCTCTGTTTTCTTCATTTGATCCATTGGATGCTTATATAGAAGTAAGTGAGATAAGGTTTTTCTTTACTTAATGTTGGTCATGCCTCTTTTTTTTTTTTCTTTTTCTTTTCTTTTTTTTTTGGGGACAAAATTTAGCTATAACCAATTTTGTAACTAGACTTTGTCTTTTTTTTTTTTTTCTTTTTTTTTTTTCTCCTTTTTGTAATACAATTAAAGGCTTCTTAACTTCAACAGAATTCATCCTCATAGTTTGCAGGAATATTTACAAAAACAACCCCAGACAAAAAGTATCAATCGATTGGAGCCAAAATGAGTGTATGGAATCCAAGTGTTAGTGGACCTTTCCAATATAGTTCAGTTGCAATCTCAGTTGAAGCAACGTTTGGAACTGACTTCGAACAAATACAACTTGGGTGGACTGTAAGTATTAAGGAAGAGATATAATTGTTCGATTAATTTTTAAATTTTTTTGAAAAGTATACTTTTTTTTTTAACCAATAAATTCCATAGTTACAATGAAAGAGAAGTTCTTAAATTTTTTTTCTAGGTAAACTACAAGACTCTTGCCTATTTTTGTATAGTTGAATTACAACATATGCTTCAACTTTATTTATAATTTCTGATATTGTTCAGGTAAACCCAAACGTGTATGGTGATACACGCACCCATTGGTTTTTTCAAATGACTGTAAGTACTTTTTATCTTTAAATAGATTTAAGGTTCTTGGCAGGATGATTTTTTTTTTCTTTTTTTGGGGCACAAATACATAGTACTAACTTAATTTGAATTTCACACTATACATGGACTAGAACAAAAGAGTTCCACATTGTCATAATCTTGCTTGCTTGGGGTTCGTACAAACTAATACCAAAGTACCAGTTGGAAGTGTTATAGAGAAGGTCTCTGATTACGGTACCGCTGATCAAGTGGTTCTGTCTTTCTCCATGATTTGGGTAATAATTACTTCTTTTTTCTCTTTTCTTTTTTAACATAGGATTTGAATGCATGTTTACAACTAGAAATTTAGTTTATCAAATAATTTTTTTGCATGACTTCTGATTTCCATTTTTTCCCTTTTCCTTTTTATTGTATTTGGTTAAATGATAACAATAGGATGGAGCAGCTTCACCTAGAACTGGAAAATGGTGGGTGTATTTTAATACTGAACTTGATCCAATTGGATATTTTCCAGACGAACTATTTTTTGAGTTAAATTCAGGAGCTGACACATTGAAATGGGGAGGCTATGTTTTCACTGGGCCAAATGATAATGCTAGCCCTCAAATGGGTAGTGGAAAATTTGATAATGGAATATATCAGCGAACTGCTTACATGACTAATGTACAATATATAGATGCCAATAATCGACTAGTTCGCTCGCCAAATAATATTCAAACTGCCGAGTCTCGTTGTTTCCTTGAAGGGGATGAATCATACAAAGACGACACAATAGAATATACCTTTTGTTTTGGCGGAAAAGGTGGCATACGAGATTATTGTTATCATGGTGCACGTTGATAAAAACCAATAAAAAGCTTGTCACATCAATAGTTTGTGGCTATTGCATTACATTTCGTGCTTAATATAATAATGGCAAAATTTGAATTTTTGTTCCTTTCTTTGTGGGTTTTTTTTTTTTTTTTTTGTCCTTGATTTTTTATTTTATTTTATTTTAGTTCCTAGAAAATCAATTGTTGAGAAAGTTAAAAAATATTTTTAGTCAGAGAAATATTCCAAAAGCTCTAAACCAGACCCATGTTACCCTTATCCCAAATTACATACAAATCCAATTAAGACACAATTAAATCACCAAACTATATTTGATAAACTAGCCATCGTAGCTTCACTTCCATCCTCCCAACTCTTCTCCATGATATTCCTCTTCTACCTACAATATTTAAAAAATGAAAAACCACATTACTCAAACAAGAAATTGTAATTAAGATGTCATGTATTCCTTTGGCTTATGGAACCCAATGCACCATTTATCACTCCATGCACCAACCATTTCAATCTCAAGCAAAAACATAATTAACAGCACTTTTCGTCAAAATAGAGAGAGAGAGAGAGAGAGAGAGAGAGATTTTATTTATTAGAAGTGTGTGTGTGTGTATTTATCACTATTTATTATAAGTATATGAGTAGCATACATCTTAGAAGTAAATATGTAATTTAGTGGTAGAGCTACAATATCATAATTCAGCAAAACATAGATATAGTTCCTTAACAATTATACCTTATATTTCTCAATTGATTTGAACTGTACCTAAACACACTTTTCTAAGTTAATAGACACTCATTCAATAGGCCTTGAAATGAAAACCTCACCCTTCACTCTATTCTTTCAAGAGGAGAAGGTGCATATATACAGCACTATATTGTTTACTATTCTCATTGTAATGAACGAAGCGACCAGCTCATATCTCATATATAAGATTCAAAAATACCTTTTGGGTGAAAGTGACACCAACTTTAATCTCTCCACAATAACAATGATCTTTGCGAACCACACTATATTTGCAAGGGTATAACTCAGCATTTCCATTCTCCACTCCTACTGCTATTAAATCCTCCATATTGATGCTGTAAATGGAAAACTTCTCTATTATGTGAGGAAGGAAAATCAAACAACAGATATATAAATATATATATATATATATATTTATATATATAATGCACATCAAAAATTGCATTCCATGCTCTACATTATCCCTACAATCAACTACCCTCATTGTTTAAGTCTAAATGTATTTTCTAATGGCTTCAAGCCACATAAAAAAATTATTCCTTAAAAGTGCAGGCTTTAGCCACGTTTCAAAAACACAGTTATAGACCCTAAAAACGCAACTATAGGCTATAGCCGCATTTGTAGACGTGGCCACAGGTCCCCCTATAGCTGCATTTTTCCACCTACTATAGGCTGAGACTTATACAAAATGAGGCTACAGATCTGCTTTGGGCTGCGTTTAAAATGCAGTTATAGCCTGGACCTAAAGCTGTGTTTTTAAAATGCGGCTATAGACCATCTTTGGGCTGCGTTTAGAAACGCGACTATAAACTCGTGCATTGGGTTTTTCTATAGCTGCGTTTCTAAAAACGCGTATATAGGTTTTTTTTTTTTTTTTTACCTTTTCTTTTTTCTTGTAAAATCTATAATTCCTGCCCAGAACAATGGCCAACACTTAACAGATGCAACCAATTGCAACCAACAAAACAATTGCCAACACTCAACAGTTCCCAACCAATTGCCAGCAAACAAAACAAGTTCATTGCCAAAAGATTGCATTGCCCAAATAATTAACATAAACAAAACAAGTTCCCAACAAAAGATTTTTACATCACAAAATGCATAACCCTCAAGGATTTTTTACATCACAAAAAATTGTCAGCAAGCATCATGGTACTTGATCAGCTAGTTTCCAACAAGCATCATGGTACTTGATTGGTCAGTCCAATGCTCGTTGCTACAACCAATTACCTGTGACAATGAGAACACTGGAAATTGGGTTGAATTGGGCTCGCAAAAATCCCTAAGCTTGGAACACTTGAAAACAGTGCAAACACTTGAAAACACTCATGAATCGTGGAACTATCCGCTACATTTAGCAAGTGTAAAAAGGCATGTGTAAAAATGTTCACTTGAGAGGTTTTTAGAACAAGGATACTTTCCTATCTACATTCATGGTTGAAATTTTCTAATTTGATTTTATGTCTTATAGTACATCTACTTCCCTACTTCTTGCTTCATATATACTAATGTGGGACCTTCAAATTTGAATAAAACCAACAAAGGCAGGAATATATCTGATTTTTATTTTTATTTTTTTCCCAATATAGTTGTATATGTAACACACCTACTTGCATTATATAGATTAATCATGTCACTTGACAACATGCACACTAGGAAAACTTTTATAACTCACTTCTAAGTATTACTTATGAAAATTGATTGTACTCCTAAAAATTAGGCAATGAATTTCAATGTCATCCACATAATTGGAAACAAGGTCATAAACATCCCACAAATTGAACTGCTCATAAAAGAACTAGTCAACCAAAGAGTACAACTTACAAGCAAAATGGCCTAAGCACACATTCAAGAAGAAAAACAATTCTAGAAAAGAAACAGGGACAAAGCAACACACTTAAGTTTTTCCCAACCGACATTGAAGGCCCGCTTCATAATCCCTATGTTTTAAAGGCTTCCTCTGCATTGGAGGACCTTTTACTGCAACAAAATCAATGAATCACATCAATTTTTCACACCCATTGGTCTACACTTCAGCAGAGCCAATAATTTCAACATAAAAGACACCCAATATTAATTCTACAAGCCAATTAGTCTAGAATTCAGAGGGTTCAATTAACATGCATACACACTAATACACACATGTACACTGCGTCAGAGTACAACAATCCAATATTGATTCTGCAAATTGATTATCTATAATTCAAAGGGTTCAATTAACACACACACACATACAAATACACAATATTAAGTCTGTAAACCTGTTACTCTACAATTCAGACAGTTTAATTAACGCATGCATACAGAGTACAAACATTGAGCCAAATGAATTTTGCAAACCCTTTAGTCTACAGTTCATAGGGTTCAATAAACACACACACTTGCACGCAGGCACACCTAATATTAATTTTGCAAACCTATTACTCTATGATTTAGAAGGGTTCAATTAACAAATGTGCGCGCACACACAAATAGTCAACAGCCAATACTATTTTTGCAAATCCATTACTTTACAATTCAGAGGGTTCAATACACACACAATAGTATTTTTGCAAATTCATTAAACTACAACTCAAAGGGTATGAGTAAAACACACACACATATACTAAAACCAATCAAACCAAAAACAAATACAAATTCAATTAAAAAAAAAAAAGATAATCAGCTTAGAATTACTTACAGTTGGACTTAGATCGTGACTCTTCGTCCTACAGTTCAAAAAAAATGAACCGCAATTAACTAAGAGCAATTCATCACAATATAAATATAAAAAATAATAAAAATTGAAAAACAAAAACTTTGAAAATGTAATAATTAAAATAAATTACCTGTCTTTCACGCTATAGTTCATCGGTAGCCGAAATGGGAAACTTGTCATTGGTTGTAATTCGGTTGAGGGACTTGTAACTAAGCACACGGGCCAAGACGTATCTTGTTTTTAACAAAATTATTGAAATAAATTTAAGTCAAACTTAGATTGTGCAATTTACATTTTAGCCTTGATATGACGTATAAGGATACCACTTAAAACCAAAAACTTAGACTTATAAGTTTGGAGTCAACTATATTATATTAACCATCCACTTTTATTATTATTATTTAATGTAAGTTTGAACCCTAGATGCAGGGAAAGCTCAAGGCCTAATATTTTATTGATTTCAACCTTTATATAAAGGCTCTATCGCATTATAAAAAGGTCCAAAATTGTAGAGTGAAGATGGAGATATTACATTCATTGCTACATCAATTTATGTGCTTTATGTGGTAAAATTTATAATACCTTTAGCATTTTTCAAGATTATATGATAATAAGTGTTTAAAAATAAATAAATAAAAAAAGGTTGTACAATGTTGATTTTTATCTCACCTCCAGAAAGGTCTCCAAAATATTATACCAACAAAAACTAAACCCAATTGAAAACCAAACTATTTTGGGAAAAAAATTGTTTTGATGTTGTAATTGTTGTCAGACAATATTCTACACAACATGTTGTCAACAGTACTTACCTAATCTTTCATATGGCTACACATCAAACAATCTCTATCTCTATATGAAATTAAAATTTTCTTTAAAAAAAAAATGAAATTAACATTATGGTCCGTTTGGATTGAGGGGGAGGGAGGGCGAGTAGAGTAGAGTTAGTTCAGCCTATTTTCAGCCAACTCTGCTTTACTCTCCTCCACTCCTCCTCCCTCCCCCCTTAATCCAAACAAACCCTTAGTTTGGTTAGTATTAATTCATAAAATTTCCAATTCATCAAATTAAGATTGATTATTTCATTAGTATTAAATAAATTTTTTTTAATTGATATTTAAATATAAAGGTTCCACTTAGGATTATCACCTTAAATGTCTCTGTTAAAAGGACCAAGAAATAAGAACAATTTGAGTTACAAATCTCTTGACTATTCATACAAGGCATCAAAATGAGGTCTTTTGAGATGAAGTTTCATCCATAAAATTATGAGAAAGTCTGTAGATGCAAAAAATTTCATACCTAACTGATGTGGCAGATCATTAGTGGTAGGTGATACATGACGTTAGTAATAGGTCTAGATAAAAACCAATAAATGCTTGTCCACTCAACTATTGTGATTTTTATTTATTTATTTTTTGTCTATAGCATTGCTATGAAATTAGTAAGTATCAATATTTGATGAGAAAAGAAAAAAAAAAAAAAACATTTTTTAAGAAATTTTTATATTTCCATAAAAGTGATTTTAAATTTTTTTCTAAAATTATCCATTAATCTGACCCCTCTTTAATATGAATTATATCTCAAATTTGTATAATAATTTAATTATAATAAGGGAAATGTTAACAAATGCTCTAAGGGCATTTGGTGCAGACACAAGATACAAGCCCCCAATTATACATGTATGGGAGGAGAAGTAAAAAGAAGACGGCCCAACCTGTGGCCTTATGGATGGAGCCTGTTAGTTATTGGGCTTGAGATTAAGCAAGCCCAAGAATTTAATAATTAAGGTTTCTTTATGCATTTTATTGTTAGCTATTTATGCACTTTTTTAGATTACTGTAAGATGACTTTTGAGAATTATTAAAAATGTGAGTTTCTTTTACATTGGTGCCGACTATAATTTTGCTCGGTGCTGACTCCAAGCAACCCTTAGGTGCTGACTCCTAGGGTTTATCCTTTGTTTAATTGCTCCATTGAAATACTGTGGTTGTCCTACGTCAGTTTTGGTATTAGAGCTGGGTTTCGTTCCATACAACACAACCGTAAGCAACCACTTGAAAGCAAAACCATCAAAAGAGCAAGCCAGCCAAATATGATAGTATCTTTCAAGTTTTTTCCCCATGATATCTTGAACAAGCCAAAACCAGCCCCTGCAATCCGTATATACCCCCAAGCCCCATATGAGTTTTTCACCCCCAAGCCAACAGAGAAGCTAGCAACGCCTCCCAAGTCGGTGACCACCATCTGTGCCCGCCTTTAATCACAGAACCCACAACCCAAAAAAAAAAAAAAAAAAAAAAAAAAAAGAAATGAAAAAAAAGGTGACCCATGTAAGCCCATTAGCCACTAGCCACCGAAGCCCATCATTACCCTCGACCACCACTGCTGAGATTGATGAGCAACTAACATTGTTGAGACCCGAGACAAGCAACCACTGGTCTTCCATGTTTCATGTCGCCGCTGTCCGTGCCTCCTTCGCGGTGCCACCAGGCTTTGGTCTCCAATGCCGGCCATAGACCCTTATCGTTGAGACAACCTCTGTTTCCAATTTAAATTCTTTCGAGTTTTGTTAGTCAGTTTTGAGTTTCTGTTCTCTTAGTTTATCGTGTTTGACTTTTTCTTTTGTTATTTTCATTAAAAAAAATCAAAAGGAAAAGAAATAAAGTGTTGTTTCTATGACAGCCCATTGCATGTGTTGGGCCCTTAAGTTGCTTACCCACAGTTCCATTTTGTCCAAACAGACCCACTCACTTGAGGAGCCATGCCCGTGACTGTAGTGCAGTATGTTGGCCACTAACAAGGGTACAATTCTTACTCTCTTTTGGTGGATTCAATTTTGTCTCATTAAAAAATATTATCTTTCTATTTTTTATGTGCATATCCTACTATACTCCATTGGCCTACCCATTTTGTGCTCAAGGAAGCTATTCTATTATTTGTTATTTCTTTCAGTACCCATTCAAAAATTCAAAAAAAAAAAAAAAAAAAACCAATTTCTTTGAAATATCTGATTCTCATTATTAATTGTGGAGCTTATTGGAATTGACTTTTATTTAGGCTTTCTCTCAATATTGTGAACACTGTCACTACTTGACTGCAATTTATTTCTTTGATTCATTGATCTAGTCTCTACATGCACTCTTGTTTGAACTTAATTTAAATTGAGAATTGGTTACTTGAAGTGTCCATAATTTACTCGATAGGGTAGAGCGAATTGAAGCATCTAAAAGAGAGACCATTAACCATCAAGGAGATAACATGCTTACGCAAAAAACCACGGTTACTTTAATAGGGCTCCAAACTTTGAACATGATCACTATAATCACAATGGCCTTAGGGATTATGATGATTGGATGTCCAAGGAAAAGATAGAAGCACCCACCTTTGATGGCTGCCTATACCCATGGGTTTTCACTGATTAGTTACATCAAATTGAGAAATTTTTGACTATTACCATTGGGCTGAGAATAAGAAAGTGAGGTATGCTAGGATGAAGTTACTTGGTAGAGTCGACCTTTTCTGGGAGGACCATGAGGAAACCCTTAGGTGACGACGTGACCCCCCATTACTGATTGGCTTGACTTGAGATGAAGCATGCACTCTCGAGGAATTATCTTCCTCCAACTTATAGGAGCTCCTTCCTTGAGGAATGAGATCACCTAAAGCAAGGCACTGCTCCTGTGGCTGAATATATAGAGAAGTTCATGGAGTTCAAGAGGCAAATTCGAATAGTCGAGGAAGAGGTTGTCACACTCAATAGGTTCAAGAAAGGTTTAAATGCAAACCTACTAGGCGAGATTATCACCCGAGGAGTCACTACCTTAAGAGAAGCATATGACCTTGCTAGGAATTTTGAACTAGCATCCAAATCTATCTTTTGGCAACGTTCTGAGCTCTAGAGTGTTCCCACCAACCTTCAACCTTTTGGTAGCAAATCTAGACTTGCCTTACCCCCAAAGGTTAACCCTAATAGCACCCCAATAGAAAAAGAGGATAAGGGAAAAGGTGCGGTCATTTACCACCCATGCGTGACATACAACACGTCATAGATTTTGTGCTCGAAGAGATCCCACCTAACTTGCCTCATTATAGGATGAGCCCTGTAGAGTATGCTGAGTTGTAAAGGTAAGTAGAAGAACTACTTAGGAAGGGTTTTGTTTGTGAAAGCATGAGTCCGTGTGCAATCCCTGCACTCTTAACTCCAAAGAAAGATGGAACTTAAAGGTGTGTGTTGATAGTCGTGCCATCAACAAGATCACTATAAAATATCGTTTTCCTATCCCTCGATTGGATGACATGTTGGATATGATGGCTGGAGCAACAATCTTCTCCAAGATAGACTAGAAAAGTGGCTATCATCAAATTTGGGTTTGTTCTGGTGATGAGTGGAAAACTGCCTTCAAGTCGAAGGATGGTTTATATGAGTGAATGGTCATGCCTTTTGGATTGTCCAATGCTCCTAGTACTTTTATGAGAGTGATGACTCAAGTCCTCAAGCCTTTTATGGGGAAATTCTTAGTTGTGTACTTTGATGACATCCTCATCTATAGTTAGGGAGTAACACTTAGACCACCTAACTCAAGTTTGTACTACCCTTAGGAAGGAGAGTTTATATGGCAACCTCCAGCGCTCTTTCTTCACTGATAAAGTAGTCTTCCTAGGTTTCATAGTATCCTCTGAGGGAGTTTCTGCCGACCCCCAAAAGGTTTAAGTGATTATGGATTGGCCCAAGCCCAAAAATATCCATGAAATTCGAAGCTTTCATGGGCTCGCTTCCTTTTATCGCTGATTCATCGAGGGGTTTAGTACCATGTCCCCCATCACTGATTGCATGAAACAAGGGGAGTTTGTTTAGACTAAAGCTGCTGTTAAAGCTTTCAATGAGGTAAAACAAAAGATGACTGAGGCACCTGTCATGTGTCTCCCTAATTTTACCAAGCCTTTTGAAGTGGAATGTGATGCCTCAAGTATTGGTATGGGGGAGTACTTAGTCAAGAGCGCCACCCAATTGCTTATTTTAGTGAGAAATTGAATGATGCTAAGCAAAAGTACTCCACATATGACAAAGAATTTTATGCCATTATTTAAGCTCTTTGGCATTGGCGCCATTACCTGATGTCTCGAGAATTCATTATCTACTCTAATTATGAAATTTTGCATTGTCTCCATTCCCAAAAGAAGCTAAATTTTAGGCATGGTAGTTGGGTTTAATTTCTGCAACGCTACTACTTTATGGTGAAACATAGGGCGGGAGTTGAGAATAAGGTTGCTGATGCACTAAGTTGAAGGGTGTCTTTGCTATCCATCATAAGTGTTAAGGTTACTGGGTTTAAACAACTCAAGGGTGACTATGAGTCATGCCCAGATTTTGGGGATTTCTACACTAGCCTAATTGATGCCCTATAGCAATGCTGTGTGCTCACCCCTAAAGGTGGACACCAATAGCAGTGCACATAACCCGCCACAATAGCCTCTTTTTCTCATAGTGTCTATTATACGCTAGTCTAGTCAACCCTTTTTTTTAAGGTGGTGTGGCTAGATCAAAAACTAATATATTTCAACCAAATGATAGGACTAAGTTGTGTATTATTTAAATCTGTTTTGAAGGGAAAAAAGAGATGTACTTATCTTTGTATCTTGAATCAAAAGGTCCAAAAATAAAATGCAAAAGAAAGATGCTCAGATGCAATACAATCCAAAAATATCACTATGTAAACTTTCTAATATAGTGAAATCAAGGGCGTTTGAATTTGAATTTTTTTCTCATTTGGAAGAAATTAAATAAAGGAGATAATAAAATTTCCCAATGCAAGTTCAATATTATTTTTCAAACAGCTCATTGAAACCCTATATTTTTCATATTGGTTTTTAAGATTCAAATTCCTAAAATGGATTTCTAAGGAAAGAAACATGCTTTGTCAACTATATTCATGGAGGAAAGAAAAAAATAATGAATTATAGCTACAAAAAAATTATTAAAAAAAAGGAAAAAAGAAGAGACCTAACCCGAACTGAATGTTAAGTTTCGGGTGAGAGTTATTTCGGGTCAATTTTTTCAGGTTGAATTTCGAGTCGGGTCTTAACCCGACCTGAACTGGATAATGCACAACCCTAATGCCAAAGGTGCATGATGGTATGAGTCATGATATTAAAATACACGTATTTCTTTCTTCTTTTTGAGAAACAAAATAATGAAATATACATGAACAGTAAAGATTTGGATAACCTTGTGTAATTTAAGGGAAATTTTATCTTTATCATTGGCATTTATATTGTAAGTAAATAACCTCTTATATATTTTTAGAATCTACACTCCATATAAATGCAAATGATGAGGATAAATTTTCTCCCAAGTTATACGAGGTTATCCAAACCTTTACTATTCATGTGTATATATATATATATATATATATATATTAACAAGTGTACATTAAAAAGCAAACTCAACTACTAAGGTCCAAGGATCCATGGCTTTCAAAGCATTTGTTATTTTATATGTCTTATCATATTTTGGTTCATTCCATAATAGAGCCATGATAAAGGGGAATAATCTCAATGATTTGGTTTCAGAAATACAACTTGATCAACCCAGCAAAAGTATTTTGGTATTATCTATTATTTATTTGTTAATAGTTTTACTTGTGCAAGTAATTCTTATTATTCTATATCAATTTTTATTTCTTCTAAATATTCCATGTCAAATTAGTGCAAAAGCAATTGCAATTTTCATTTCCTTATAGCTTGAGATTTAGTCTAACAATAATAAGATTTTCGCAGACTGAGCATGGAGACACCTATGATTGTGTAAATATATACAAGCAATCTATTTTTGAACATCCTTCATTCAGAAATCATACAATTCAGGTTCATATTGTTACCTTATTTGCATTATATTTTCATCAAAATTTAAATTCAATTTCAAGGTATCCTAGAAAATGACTAGGGCATGCACAAGCTTACATAGTGCGTGCCACAATCATTTTGAAATCGATCGATTTAATAACTCATAATAAATTTTACAAATCTAAGGATGTAACATTTTATTTAAATTTTAAATGGTGTGAAACTTTGTAGATTATCAAATTTAGGAAATGAAATATTAACCATCAAATGATTCTTCTCCATTGTATTTGAAATTTAGAAGATCCTATTCCTTACAGTTTGGCACCGGACATGTGGAAATTCCGTATCAAATTCCCTTTTTCTCTTTGCCAGAAAACATTACCCAATAACAAATGTACAAAAAAGGAACATATATATATATATATAAAATAAAAATAGATAAATAATAAAAAGAAGATGTTTTTCGTTGGTTGCATATATACTAGACAGTGGAAGAGAGTGTTTTAGAGAAAAAAAAAGTGAAATCAACTTATTTTTTTTATTTTATATATATATATATATATATATAGAAATTTGATGCTAGTTTAACAACTTGGATGCTTATTTTTTAATATTTCGTTTGAAATGATATGTTTTTTTACTGAAGTATACAAAATACTTAACAGATGAGACCTAGCAATAAAATAAGAAAACTAGCAGCCAAAATGCAACCCAAGAAGCTGCCGCTTGGTGTCCAATATGCAAAGATAGAGTTAAATGAAGCGTGCCCAAAAGGCACCGTCCCTATTCTAAGAGTCGCAGACAAAGATCTACCTAATGATGTATCAAATTTCAATAAGTCTCTGTTTTCTTCATTTGATCCATTGGATGCTTATATAGAAGTAAGTGAGATAAGGTTTTTCTTTACTTAATGTTGGTCATGCCTCTTTTTTTTTTTTCTTTTTCTTTTCTTTTTTTTTTGGGGACAAAATTTAGCTATAACCAATTTTGTAACTAGACTTTTTCTTTTTTTTTTTTCTTTTTTTTTTTTCTCCTTTTTGTAATACAATTAAAGGCTTCTTAACTTCAACAGAATTCATCCTCATAGTTTGCAGGAATATTTACAAAAACAACCCCAGACAAAAAGTATCAATCGATTGGAGCCAAAATGAGTGTATGGAATCCAAGTGTTAGTGGACCTTTCCAATATAGTTCAGTTGCAATCTCAGTTGAAGCAACGTTTGGAACTGACTTCGAACAAATACAACTTGGGTGGACTGTAAGTATTAAGGAAGAGATATAATTGTTCGATTAATTTTTAAATTTTTTTGAAAAGTATACTTTTTTTTTTAACCAATAAATTCCATAGTTACAATGAAAGAGAAGTTCTTAAATTTTTTTTCTAGGTAAACTACAAGACTCTTGCCTATTTTTGTATAGTTGAATTACAACATATGCTTCAACTTTATTTATAATTTCTGATATTGTTCAGGTAAACCCAAACGTGTATGGTGATACACGCACCCATTGGTTTTTTCAAATGACTGTAAGTACTTTTTATCTTTAAATAGATTTAAGGTTCTTGGCAGGATGATTTTTTTTTTCTTTTTTTGGGGCACAAATACATAGTACTAACTTAATTTGAATTTCACACTATACATGGACTAGAACAAAAGAGTTCCACATTGTCATAATCTTGCTTGCTTGGGGTTCGTACAAACTAATACCAAAGTACCAGTTGGAAGTGTTATAGAGAAGGTCTCTGATTACGGTACCGCTGATCAAGTGGTTCTGTCTTTCTCCATGATTTGGGTAATAATTACTTCTTTTTTCTCTTTTCTTTTTTAACATAGGATTTGAATGCATGTTTACAACTAGAAATTTAGTTTATCAAATAATTTTTTTGCATGACTTCTGATTTCCATTTTTTCCCTTTTCCTTTTTATTGTATTTGGTTAAATGATAACAATAGGATGGAGCAGCTTCACCTAGAACTGGAAAATGGTGGGTGTATTTTAATACTGAACTTGATCCAATTGGATATTTTCCAGACGAACTATTTTTTGAGTTAAATTCAGGAGCTGACACATTGAAATGGGGAGGCTATGTTTTCACTGGGCCAAATGATAATGCTAGCCCTCAAATGGGTAGTGGAAAATTTGATAATGGAATATATCAGCGAACTGCTTACATGACTAATGTACAATATATAGATGCCAATAATCGACTAGTTCGCTCGCCAAATAATATTCAAACTGCCGAGTCTCGTTGTTTCCTTGAAGGGGATGAATCATACAAAGACGACACAATAGAATATACCTTTTGTTTTGGCGGAAAAGGTGGCATACGAGATTATTGTTATCATGGTGCACGTTGATAAAAACCAATAAAAAGCTTGTCACATCAATAGTTTGTGGCTATTGCATTACATTTCGTGCTTAATATAATAATGGCAAAATTTGAATTTTTGTTCCTTTCTTTGTGGGTTTTTTTTTTTTTTTTTTTGTCCTTGATTTTTTATTTTATTTTATTTTAGTTCCTAGAAAATCAATTGTTGAGAAAGTTAAAAAATATTTTTAGTCAGAGAAATATTCCAAAAGCTCTAAACCAGACCCATGTTACCCTTATCCCAAATTACATACAAATCCAATTAAGACACAATTAAATCACCAAACTATATTTGATAAACTAGCCATCGTAGCTTCACTTCCATCCTCCCAACTCTTCTCCATGATATTCCTCTTCTACCTACAATATTTAAAAAATGAAAAACCACATTACTCAAACAAGAAATTGTAATTAAGATGTCATGTATTCCTTTGGCTTATGGAACCCAATGCACCATTTATCACTCCATGCACCAACCATTTCAATCTCAAGCAAAAACATAATTAACAGCACTTTTCGTCAAAATAGAGAGAGAGAGAGAGAGAGAGAGAGAGATTTTATTTATTAGAAGTGTGTGTGTGTGTATTTATCACTATTTATTATAAGTATATGAGTAGCATACATCTTAGAAGTAAATATGTAATTTAGTGGTAGAGCTACAATATCATAATTCAGCAAAACATAGATATAGTTCCTTAACAATTATACCTTATATTTCTCAATTGATTTGAACTGTACCTAAACACACTTTTCTAAGTTAATAGACACTCATTCAATAGGCCTTGAAATGAAAACCTCACCCTTCACTCTATTCTTTCAAGAGGAGAAGGTGCATATATACAGCACTATATTGTTTACTATTCTCATTGTAATGAACGAAGCGACCAGCTCATATCTCATATATAAGATTCAAAAATACCTTTTGGGTGAAAGTGACACCAACTTTAATCTCTCCACAATAACAATGATCTTTGCGAACCACACTATATTTGCAAGGGTATAACTCAGCATTTCCATTCTCCACTCCTACTGCTATTAAATCCTCCATATTGATGCTGTAAATGGAAAACTTCTCTATTATGTGAGGAAGGAAAATCAAACAACAGATATATAAATATATATATATATATATATTTATATATATAATGCACATCAAAAATTGCATTCCATGCTCTACATTATCCCTACAATCAACTACCCTCATTGTTTAAGTCTAAATGTATTTTCTAATGGCTTCAAGCCACATAAAAAAATTATTCCTTAAAAGTGCAGGCTTTAGCCACGTTTCAAAAACACAGTTATAGACCCTAAAAACGCAACTATAGGCTATAGCCGCATTTGTAGACGTGGCCACAGGTCCCCCTATAGCTGCATTTTTCCACCTACTATAGGCTGAGACTTATACAAAATGAGGCTACAGATCTGCTTTGGGCTGCGTTTAAAATGCAGTTATAGCCTGGACCTAAAGCTGTGTTTTTAAAATGCGGCTATAGACCATCTTTGGGCTGCGTTTAGAAACGCGACTATAAACTCGTGCATTGGGTTTTTCTATAGCTGCGTTTCTAAAAACGCGTATATAGGTTTTTTTTTTTTTTTTTACCTTTTCTTTTTTCTTGTAAAATCTATAATTCCTGCCCAGAACAATGGCCAACACTTAACAGATGCAACCAATTGCAACCAACAAAACAATTGCCAACACTCAACAGTTCCCAACCAATTGCCAGCAAACAAAACAAGTTCATTGCCAAAAGATTGCATTGCCCAAATAATTAACATAAACAAAACAAGTTCCCAACAAAAGATTTTTACATCACAAAATGCATAACCCTCAAGGATTTTTTACATCACAAAAAATTGTCAGCAAGCATCATGGTACTTGATCAGCTAGTTTCCAACAAGCATCATGGTACTTGATTGGTCAGTCCAATGCTCGTTGCTACAACCAATTACCTGTGACAATGAGAACACTGGAAATTGGGTTGAATTGGGCTCGCAAAAATCCCTAAGCTTGGAACACTTGAAAACAGTGCAAACACTTGAAAACACTCATGAATCGTGGAACTATCCGCTACATTTAGCAAGTGTAAAAAGGCATGTGTAAAAATGTTCACTTGAGAGGTTTTTAGAACAAGGATACTTTCCTATCTACATTCATGGTTGAAATTTTCTAATTTGATTTTATGTCTTATAGTACATCTACTTCCCTACTTCTTGCTTCATATATACTAATGTGGGACCTTCAAATTTGAATAAAACCAACAAAGGCAGGAATATATCTGATTTTTATTTTTATTTTTTTCCCAATATAGTTGTATATGTAACACACCTACTTGCATTATATAGATTAATCATGTCACTTGACAACATGCACACTAGGAAAACTTTTATAACTCACTTCTAAGTATTACTTATGAAAATTGATTGTACTCCTAAAAATTAGGCAATGAATTTCAATGTCATCCACATAATTGGAAACAAGGTCATAAACATCCCACAAATTGAACTGCTCATAAAAGAACTAGTCAACCAAAGAGTACAACTTACAAGCAAAATGGCCTAAGCACACATTCAAGAAGAAAAACAATTCTAGAAAAGAAACAGGGACAAAGCAACACACTTAAGTTTTTCCCAACCGACATTGAAGGCCCGCTTCATAATCCCTATGTTTTAAAGGCTTCCTCTGCATTGGAGGACCTTTTACTGCAACAAAATCAATGAATCACATCAATTTTTCACACCCATTGGTCTACACTTCAGCAGAGCCAATAATTTCAACATAAAAGACACCCAATATTAATTCTACAAGCCAATTAGTCTAGAATTCAGAGGGTTCAATTAACATGCATACACACTAATACACACATGTACACTGCGTCAGAGTACAACAATCCAATATTGATTCTGCAAATTGATTATCTATAATTCAAAGGGTTCAATTAACACACACACACATACAAATACACAATATTAAGTCTGTAAACCTGTTACTCTACAATTCAGACAGTTTAATTAACGCATGCATACAGAGTACAAACATTGAGCCAAATGAATTTTGCAAACCCTTTAGTCTACAGTTCATAGGGTTCAATAAACACACACACTTGCACGCAGGCACACCTAATATTAATTTTGCAAACCTATTACTCTATGATTTAGAAGGGTTCAATTAACAAATGTGCGCGCACACACAAATAGTCAACAGCCAATACTATTTTTGCAAATCCATTACTTTACAATTCAGAGGGTTCAATACACACACAATAGTATTTTTGCAAATTCATTAAACTACAACTCAAAGGGTATGAGTAAAACACACACACATATACTAAAACCAATCAAACCAAAAACAAATACAAATTCAATTAAAAAAAAAAAAGATAATCAGCTTAGAATTACTTACAGTTGGACTTAGATCGTGACTCTTCGTCCTACAGTTCAAAAAAAATGAACCGCAATTAACTAAGAGCAATTCATCACAATATAAATATAAAAAATAATAAAAATTGAAAAACAAAAACTTTGAAAATGTAATAATTAAAATAAATTACCTGTCTTTCACGCTATAGTTCATCGGTAGCCGAAATGGGAAACTTGTCATTGGTTGTAATTCGGTTGAGGGACTTGTAACTAAGCACACGGGCCAAGACGTATCTTGTTTTTAACAAAATTATTGAAATAAATTTAAGTCAAACTTAGATTGTGCAATTTACATTTTAGCCTTGATATGACGTATAAGGATACCACTTAAAACCAAAAACTTAGACTTATAAGTTTGGAGTCAACTATATTATATTAACCATCCACTTTTATTATTATTATTTAATGTAAGTTTGAACCCTAGATGCAGGGAAAGCTCAAGGCCTAATATTTTATTGATTTCAACCTTTATATAAAGGCTCTATCGCATTATAAAAAGGTCCAAAATTGTAGAGTGAAGATGGAGATATTACATTCATTGCTACATCAATTTATGTGCTTTATGTGGTAAAATTTATAATACCTTTAGCATTTTTCAAGATTATATGATAATAAGTGTTTAAAAATAAATAAATAAAAAAAGGTTGTACAATGTTGATTTTTATCTCACCTCCAGAAAGGTCTCCAAAATATTATACCAACAAAAACTAAACCCAATTGAAAACCAAACTATTTTGGGAAAAAAATTGTTTTGATGTTGTAATTGTTGTCAGACAATATTCTACACAACATGTTGTCAACAGTACTTACCTAATCTTTCATATGGCTACACATCAAACAATCTCTATCTCTATATGAAATTAAAATTTTCTTTAAAAAAAAAATGAAATTAACATTATGGTCCGTTTGGATTGAGGGGGAGGGAGGGCGAGTAGAGTAGAGTTAGTTCAGCCTATTTTCAGCCAACTCTGCTTTACTCTCCTCCACTCCTCCTCCCTCCCCCCTTAATCCAAACAAACCCTTAGTTTGGTTAGTATTAATTCATAAAATTTCCAATTCATCAAATTAAGATTGATTATTTCATTAGTATTAAATAAATTTTTTTTAATTGATATTTAAATATAAAGGTTCCACTTAGGATTATCACCTTAAATGTCTCTGTTAAAAGGACCAAGAAATAAGAACAATTTGAGTTACAAATCTCTTGACTATTCATACAAGGCATCAAAATGAGGTCTTTTGAGATGAAGTTTCATCCATAAAATTATGAGAAAGTCTGTAGATGCAAAAAATTTCATACCTAACTGATGTGGCAGATCATTAGTGGTAGGTGATACATGACGTTAGTAATAGGTCTAGATAAAAACCAATAAATGCTTGTCCACTCAACTATTGTGATTTTTATTTATTTATTTTTTGTCTATAGCATTGCTATGAAATTAGTAAGTATCAATATTTGATGAGAAAAGAAAAAAAAAAAAAAACATTTTTTAAGAAATTTTTATATTTCCATAAAAGTGATTTTAAATTTTTTTCTAAAATTATCCATTAATCTGACCCCTCTTTAATATGAATTATATCTCAAATTTGTATAATAATTTAATTATAATAAGGGAAATGTTAACAAATGCTCTAAGGGCATTTGGTGCAGACACAAGATACAAGCCCCCAATTATACATGTATGGGAGGAGAAGTAAAAAGAAGACGGCCCAACCTGTGGCCTTATGGATGGAGCCTGTTAGTTATTGGGCTTGAGATTAAGCAAGCCCAAGAATTTAATAATTAAGGTTTCTTTATGCATTTTATTGTTAGCTATTTATGCACTTTTTTAGATTACTGTAAGATGACTTTTGAGAATTATTAAAAATGTGAGTTTCTTTTACATTGGTGCCGACTATAATTTTGCTCGGTGCTGACTCCAAGCAACCCTTAGGTGCTGACTCCTAGGGTTTATCCTTTGTTTAATTGCTCCATTGAAATACTGTGGTTGTCCTACGTCAGTTTTGGTATTAGAGCTGGGTTTCGTTCCATACAACACAACCGTAAGCAACCACTTGAAAGCAAAACCATCAAAAGAGCAAGCCAGCCAAATATGATAGTATCTTTCAAGTTTTTTCCCCATGATATCTTGAACAAGCCAAAACCAGCCCCTGCAATCCGTATATACCCCCAAGCCCCATATGAGTTTTTCACCCCCAAGCCAACAGAGAAGCTAGCAACGCCTCCCAAGTCGGTGACCACCATCTGTGCCCGCCTTTAATCACAGAACCCACAACCCAAAAAAAAAAAAAAAAAAAAAAAAAAAAGAAATGAAAAAAAAGGTGACCCATGTAAGCCCATTAGCCACTAGCCACCGAAGCCCATCATTACCCTCGACCACCACTGCTGAGATTGATGAGCAACTAACATTGTTGAGACCCGAGACAAGCAACCACTGGTCTTCCATGTTTCATGTCGCCGCTGTCCGTGCCTCCTTCGCGGTGCCACCAGGCTTTGGTCTCCAATGCCGGCCATAGACCCTTATCGTTGAGACAACCTCTGTTTCCAATTTAAATTCTTTCGAGTTTTGTTAGTCAGTTTTGAGTTTCTGTTCTCTTAGTTTATCGTGTTTGACTTTTTCTTTTGTTATTTTCATTAAAAAAAATCAAAAGGAAAAGAAATAAAGTGTTGTTTCTATGACAGCCCATTGCATGTGTTGGGCCCTTAAGTTGCTTACCCACAGTTCCATTTTGTCCAAACAGACCCACTCACTTGAGGAGCCATGCCCGTGACTGTAGTGCAGTATGTTGGCCACTAACAAGGGTACAATTCTTACTCTCTTTTGGTGGATTCAATTTTGTCTCATTAAAAAATATTATCTTTCTATTTTTTATGTGCATATCCTACTATACTCCATTGGCCTACCCATTTTGTGCTCAAGGAAGCTATTCTATTATTTGTTATTTCTTTCAGTACCCATTCAAAAATTCAAAAAAAAAAAAAAAAAAAACCAATTTCTTTGAAATATCTGTTTCTCATTATTAATTGTGGAGCTTATTGGAATTGACTTTTATTTAGGCTTTCTCTCAATATTGTGAACACTGTCACTACTTGACTGCAATTTATTTCTTTGATTCATTGATCTAGTCTCTACATGCACTCTTGTTTGAACTTAATTTAAATTGAGAATTGGTTACTTGAAGTGTCCATAATTTACTCGATAGGGTAGAGCGAATTGAAGCATCTAAAAGAGAGACCATTAACCATCAAGGAGATAACATGCTTACGCAAAAAACCACGGTTACTTTAATAGGGCTCCAAACTTTGAACATGATCACTATAATCACAATGGCCTTAGGGATTATGATGATTGGATGCCCAAGGAAAAGATAGAAGCACCCACCTTTGATGGCTGCCTATACCCATGGGTTTTCACTGATTAGTTACATCAAATTGAGAAATTTTTGACTATTACCATTGGGCTGAGAATAAGAAAGTGAGGTATGCTAGGATGAAGTTAATTGGTAGAGTCGACCTTTTCTGGGAGGACCATGAGGAAACCCTTAGGTGACGACGTGACCTCCCATTACTGATTGGCTTGACTTGAGATGAAGCATGCACTCTCGAGGAATTATCTTCCTCCAACTTATAGGAGCTCCTTCCTTGAGGAATGAGATCACCTAAAGCAAGGCACTGCTCCTGTGGCTGAATATATAGAGAAGTTCATGGAGTTCAAGAGGCAAATTCGAATAGTTGAGGAAGAGGTTGTCACACTCAATAGGTTCAAGAAAGGTTTAAATGCAAACCTACTAGGCGAGATTACCACCCGAGGAGTCACTACCTTAAGAGAAGCATATGACCTTGCTAGGAATTTTGAACTAGCATCCAAATCTATCTTTTGGCAACGTTCTGAGCTCTAGAGTGTTCCCACCAACCTTCAACCTTTTGGTAGCAAATCTAGACTTGCCTTACCCCCAAAGGTTAACCCTAATAGCACCCCAATAGAAAAAGAGGATAAGGGAAAAGGTGCGGTCATTTACCACCCATGCGTGACATACAACACGCCATAGATTTTGTGCTCGAAGAGATCCCACCTAACTTGCCTCATTATAGGATAAGCCCTGTAGAGTATGCTGAGTTGTAAAGGTAAGTAGAAGAACTACTTAGGAAGGGTTTTGTTTGTGAAAGCATGAGTCCGTGTGCAATCCCTGCACTCTTAACTCCAAAGAAAGATGGAACTTAAAGGTGTGTGTTGAT
The DNA here is from genome assembly GCF_932294415.1 of Quercus robur. Lineage (NCBI taxonomy): Eukaryota > Viridiplantae > Streptophyta > Magnoliopsida > Fagales > Fagaceae > Quercus > Quercus robur. Next base: position 58,010,103 of record NC_065538.1, on the reverse strand, counting down.
AGTCGTGCCATCAACAAGATCACTATAAAATATCGTTTTCCTATCCCTCGATTGGATGACATGTTGGATATGATGGCTGGAGCAACAATCTTCTCCAAGATAGACTAGAAAAGTGGCTATCGTCAAATTTGGGTTTGTTCTGGTGATGAGTGGAAAACTGCCTTCAAGTCGAAGGATGGTTTATATGAGTGAATGGTCATGCCTTTTGGATTGTCCAATGCTCCTAGTACTTTTATGAGAGTGATGACTCAAGTCCTCAAGCCTTTTATGGGGAAATTCTTAGTTGTGTACTTTGATAACATCCTCATCTATAGTTAGGGAGTAACACTTAGACCACCTAACTCAAGTTTGTACTACCCTTAGGAAGGAGAGGTTATATGGCAACCTCAAGCGCTCTTTCTTCACTGATAAAGTAGTCTTCCTAGGTTTCATAGTATACTCTGAGGGAGTTTCTGCCGACCCCCAAAAGGTTTAAGTGATTATGGATTGGCCCAAGCCCAAAAATATCCATGAAATTCGAAGCTTTCATGGGCTCGCTTCCTTTTATCGCTGATTCATCGAGGGGTTTAGTACCATGTCCCCCATCACTGATTGCATGAAACAAGGGGAGTTTGTTTAGACTAAAGCTGCTGTTAAAGCTTTCAATGAGGTAAAACAAAAGATGACTGAGGCACCTGTCATGTGTCTCCCTAATTTTACCAAGCCTTTTGAAGTGGAATGTGATGCCTCAAGTATTGGTATGGGTGAGTACTTAGTCAAGAGCGCCACCCAATTGCTTATTTTAGTGAGAAATTGAATGATGCTAAGCAAAAGTACTCCACATATGACAAAGAATTTTATGCCATTATTTAAGCTCTTTGGCATTGGCGCCATTACCTGATGTCTCGAGAATTCATTATCTACTCTAATTATGAAATTTTGCATTGTCTCCATTCCCAAAAGAAGCTAAATTTTAGGCATGGTAGTTGGGTTTAATTTCTGCAACGCTACTACTTTATGGTGAAACATAGGGCGGGAGTTGAGAATAAGGTTGCTGATGCACTAAGTTGAAGGGTGTCTTTGCTATCCATCATAAGTGTTAAGGTTACTGGGTTTAAACAACTCAAGGGTGACTATGAGTCATGCCCAGATTTTGGGGATTTCTACACTAGCCTAAGTAATGCCCTATGGCCAATCCTAGATGATTATACCCTTCAAGATGGTTACTTGTTCAAAGCCAACAAGTTATGTATCCCTCAGTTTTCAGTGAGAGATTTCCTAGTTTAGGAGATACATGCGGAAGGCCTTGTAGGTCATTTTAGCTGAGACAAAACAATTGAGGAAGTGGAACATCAATTCTATTAGCCTGGTCTGAAGAGGGGCATTGCGAAGATAGTTGGTCAGTGTCGTACATGTTAACTAACCAAACATCGCAAGCAAAACACTGGCCTATACATGACTCTACCTGTGCCAGATCGCCCGTGGCAGGATGTAAGTATGGACTTTGTGTTAGGTCCGCACAACTAACACAAATTTATAAACAATAGATAGATAACCTTATAGTTACTAAAGGTTGTCACATATAACGGCGGTTCTCGCCCGCCACTACAAGTGCAATTAGTCTATTTTAATTGATGCCCTATAGCAATGCTGTGTGCTCACCCCTAAAGGTGGACACCAATAGCAGTGCACATAACCCGCCACAATAGCCTCTTTTTCTCATAGTGTCTATTATACGCTAGTCTAGTCAACCCTTTTTTTTAAGGTGGTGTGGCTAGATCAAAAACTAATATATTTCAACCAAATGATAGGACTAAGTTGTGTATTATTTAAATCTGTTTTGAAGGGAAAAAAGACATGTACTTATCTTTGTATCTTGAATCAAAAGGTCCAAAAATAAAATGCAAAAGAAAGATGCTCAGATGCAATACAATCCAAAAATATCACTATGTAAACTTTCTAATATAGTGAAATCAAGGGCGTTTGAATTTGAATTTTTTTCTCATTTGGAAGAAATTAAATAAAGGAGATAATAAAATTTCCCAATGCAAGTTCAATATTATTTTTCAAACAGCTCATTGAAACCCTATATTTTTCATATTGGTTTTTAAGATTCAAATTCCTAAAATGGATTTCTAAGGAAAGAAACATGCTTTGTCAACTATATTCATGGAGGAAAGAAAAAAATAATGAATTATAGCTACAAAAAAATTATTAAAAAAAAGGAAAAAAGAAGAGACCTAACCCGAACTGAATGTTAAGTTTCGGGTGAGAGTTATTTCGGGTCAATTTTTTCAGGTTGAATTTCGAGTCGGGTCTTAACCCGACCTGAACTGGATAATGCACAACCCTAATGCCAAAGGTGCATGATGGTATGAGTCATGATATTAAAATACACGTATTTCTTTCTTCTTTTTGAGAAACAAAATAATGAAATATACATGAACAGTAAAGATTTGGATAACCTTGTGTAATTTAAGGGAAATTTTATCTTTATCACTGGCATTTATATTGTAAGTAAATAACCTCTTATATATTTTTAGAATCTACACTCCATATAAATGCAAATGATGAGGATAAATTTTCTCCCAAGTTATACGAGGTTATCCAAACCTTTACCATTCATGTGTATATATATATATATATATATATATATATTAACAAGTGTACATTAAAAAGCAAACTCAACTACTAAGGTCCAAGGATCCATGGCTTTCAAAGCATTTGTTATTTTATATGTCTTATCATATTTTAGTTCATTCCATAATAGAGCCATGATAAAGGGGAATAATCTCAATGATTTGGTTTCAGAAATACAACTTGATCAACCCAGCAAAAGTATTTTGGTATTATCTATTATTTATTTGTTAATAGTTTTACTTGTGCAAGTAATTCTTATTATTCTATATCAATTTTTATTTCTTCTAAATATTCCATGTCAAATTAGTGCAAAAGCAATTGCAATTTTCATTTCCTTATAGCTTGAGATTTAGTCTAACAATAATAAGATTTTCGCAGACTGAGCATGGAGACACCTATGATTGTGTAAATATATACAAGCAATCTATTTTTGAACATCCTTCATTCAGAAATCATACAATTCAGGTTCATATTGTTACCTTATTTGCATTATATTTTCATCAAAATTTAAATTCAATTTCAAGGTATCCTAGAAAATGACTAGGGCATGCACAAGCTTACATAGTGTGTGCCACAATCATTTTGAAATCGATCGATTTAATAACTCATAATAAATTTTACAAATCTAAGGATGTAACATTTTATTTAAATTTTAAATGGTGTGAAACTTTGTAGATTATCAAATTTAGGAAATGAAATATTAACCATCAAATGATTCTTCTCCATTGTATTTGAAATTTAGAAGATCCTATTCCTTACAGTTTGGCCCCGGACATGTGGAAATTCCGTATCAAATTCTCTTTTTCTCTTTGCCAGAAAACATTACCCAATAACAAATGTACAAAAAAGGAACATATATATATATATATATATAAAATAAAAATAGATAAATAATAAAAAGAAGATGTTTTTCGTTGGTTGCATATATACTAGACAGTGGAATAGAGTGTTTTAGAGAAAAAAAAAGTGAAATCAACTTATTTTTTTTATTTTTTTTATATATATATATATATAGAAATTTGATGCTAGTTTAACAACTTGGATGCTTATTTTTTAATATTTCGTTTGAAATGATATGTTTTTTTACTGAAGTATACAAAATACTTAACAGATGAGACCTAGCAATAAAATAAGAAAACTAGCAGCCAAAATGCAACCCAAGAAGCTGCCGCTTGGTGTCCAATATGCAAAGATAGAGTTAAATGAAGCGTGCCCAAAAGGCACCGTCCCTATTCTAAGAGTCGCAGACAAAGATCTACCTAATGATGTATCAAATTTCAATAAGTCTCTGTTTTCTTCATTTGATCCATTGGATGCTTATATAGAAGTAAGTGAGATAAGGTTTTTCTTTACTTAATGTTGGTCATGCCTCTTTTTTTTTTTTCTTTTTCTTTTCTTTTTTTTTTGGGGACAAAATTTAGCTATAACCAATTTTGTAACTAGACTTTGTCTTTTTTTTTTTTTTCTTTTTTTTTTTTCTCCTTTTTGTAATACAATTAAAGGCTTCTTAACTTCAACAGAATTCATCCTCATAGTTTGCAGGAATATTTACAAAAACAACCCCAGACAAAAAGTATCAATCGATTGGAGCCAAAATGAGTGTATGGAATCCAAGTGTTAGTGGACCTTTCCAATATAGTTCAGTTGCAATCTCAGTTGAAGCAACGTTTGGAACTGACTTCGAACAAATACAACTTGGGTGGACTGTAAGTATTAAGGAAGAGATATAATTGTTCGATTAATTTTTAAATTTTTTTGAAAAGTATACTTTTTTTTTTAACCAATAAATTCCATAGTTACAATGAAAGAGAAGTTCTTAAATTTTTTTTCTAGGTAAACTACAAGACTCTTGCCTATTTTTGTATAGTTGAATTACAACATATGCTTCAACTTTATTTATAATTTCTGATATTGTTCAGGTAAACCCAAACGTGTATGGTGATACACGCACCCATTGGTTTTTTCAAATGACTGTAAGTACTTTTTATCTTTAAATAGATTTAAGGTTCTTGGCAGGATGATTTTTTTTTTCTTTTTTTGGGGCACAAATACATAGTACTAACTTAATTTGAATTTCACACTATACATGGACTAGAACAAAAGAGTTCCACATTGTCATAATCTTGCTTGCTTGGGGTTCGTACAAACTAATACCAAAGTACCAGTTGGAAGTGTTATAGAGAAGGTCTCTGATTACGGTACCGCTGATCAAGTGGTTCTGTCTTTCTCCATGATTTGGGTAATAATTACTTCTTTTTTCTCTTTTCTTTTTTAACATAGGATTTGAATGCATGTTTACAACTAGAAATTTAGTTTATCAAATAATTTTTTTGCATGACTTCTGATTTCCATTTTTTCCCTTTTCCTTTTTATTGTATTTGGTTAAATGATAACAATAGGATGGAGCAGCTTCACCTAGAACTGGAAAATGGTGGGTGTATTTTAATACTGAACTTGATCCAATTGGATATTTTCCAGACGAACTATTTTTTGAGTTAAATTCAGGAGCTGACACATTGAAATGGGGAGGCTATGTTTTCACTGGGCCAAATGATAATGCTAGCCCTCAAATGGGTAGTGGAAAATTTGATAATGGAATATATCAGCGAACTGCTTACATGACTAATGTACAATATATAGATGCCAATAATCGACTAGTTCGCTCGCCAAATAATATTCAAACTGCCGAGTCTCGTTGTTTCCTTGAAGGGGATGAATCATACAAAGACGACACAATAGAATATACCTTTTGTTTTGGCGGAAAAGGTGGCATACGAGATTATTGTTATCATGGTGCACGTTGATAAAAACCAATAAAAAGCTTGTCACATCAATAGTTTGTGGCTATTGCATTACATTTCGTGCTTAATATAATAATGGCAAAATTTGAATTTTTGTTCCTTTCTTTGTGGGTTTTTTTTTTTTTTTTTTTGTCCTTGATTTTTTATTTTATTTTATTTTAGTTCCTAGAAAATCAATTGTTGAGAAAGTTAAAAAATATTTTTAGTCAGAGAAATATTCCAAAAGCTCTAAACCAGACCCATGTTACCCTTATCCCAAATTACATACAAATCCAATTAAGACACAATTAAATCACCAAACTATATTTGATAAACTAGCCATCGTAGCTTCACTTCCATCCTCCCAACTCTTCTCCATGATATTCCTCTTCTACCTACAATATTTAAAAAATGAAAAACCACATTACTCAAACAAGAAATTGTAATTAAGATGTCATGTATTCCTTTGGCTTATGGAACCCAATGCACCATTTATCACTCCATGCACCAACCATTTCAATCTCAAGCAAAAACATAATTAACAGCACTTTTCGTCAAAATAGAGAGAGAGAGAGAGAGAGAGAGAGAGATTTTATTTATTAGAAGTGTGTGTGTGTGTATTTATCACTATTTATTATAAGTATATGAGTAGCATACATCTTAGAAGTAAATATGTAATTTAGTGGTAGAGCTACAATATCATAATTCAGCAAAACATAGATATAGTTCCTTAACAATTATACCTTATATTTCTCAATTGATTTGAACTGTACCTAAACACACTTTTCTAAGTTAATAGACACTCATTCAATAGGCCTTGAAATGAAAACCTCACCCTTCACTCTATTCTTTCAAGAGGAGAAGGTGCATATATACAGCACTATATTGTTTACTATTCTCATTGTAATGAACGAAGCGACCAGCTCATATCTCATATATAAGATTCAAAAATACCTTTTGGGTGAAAGTGACACCAACTTTAATCTCTCCACAATAACAATGATCTTTGCGAACCACACTATATTTGCAAGGGTATAACTCAGCATTTCCATTCTCCACTCCTACTGCTATTAAATCCTCCATATTGATGCTGTAAATGGAAAACTTCTCTATTATGTGAGGAAGGAAAATCAAACAACAGATATATAAATATATATATATATATTTATATATATAATGCACATCAAAAATTGCATTCCATGCTCTACATTATCCCTACAATCAACTACCCTCATTGTTTAAGTCTAAATGTATTTTCTAATGGCTTCAAGCCACATAAAAAAATTATTCCTTAAAAGTGCAGGCTTTAGCCACGTTTCAAAAACACAGTTATAGACCCTAAAAACGCAACTATAGGCTATAGCCGCATTTGTAGACGTGGCCACAGGTCCCCCTATAGCTGCATTTTTCCACCTACTATAGGCTGAGACTTATACAAAATGAGGCTACAGATCTGCTTTGGGCTGCGTTTAAAATGCAGTTATAGCCTGGACCTAAAGCTGTGTTTTTAAAATGCGGCTATAGACCATCTTTGGGCTGCGTTTAGAAACGCGACTATAAACTCGTGCATTGGGTTTTTCTATAGCTGCGTTTCTAAAAACGCGTATATAGGTTTTTTTTTTTTTTTTTACCTTTTCTTTTTTCTTGTAAAATCTATAATTCCTGCCCAGAACAATGGCCAACACTTAACAGATGCAACCAATTGCAACCAACAAAACAATTGCCAACACTCAACAGTTCCCAACCAATTGCCAGCAAACAAAACAAGTTCATTGCCAAAAGATTGCATTGCCCAAATAATTAACATAAACAAAACAAGTTCCCAACAAAAGATTTTTACATCACAAAATGCATAACCCTCAAGGATTTTTTACATCACAAAAAATTGTCAGCAAGCATCATGGTACTTGATCAGCTAGTTTCCAACAAGCATCATGGTACTTGATTGGTCAGTCCAATGCTCGTTGCTACAACCAATTACCTGTGACAATGAGAACACTGGAAATTGGGTTGAATTGGGCTCGCAAAAATCCCTAAGCTTGGAACACTTGAAAACAGTGCAAACACTTGAAAACACTCATGAATCGTGGAACTATCCGCTACATTTAGCAAGTGTAAAAAGGCATGTGTAAAAATGTTCACTTGAGAGGTTTTTAGAACAAGGATACTTTCCTATCTACATTCATGGTTGAAATTTTCTAATTTGATTTTATGTCTTATAGTACATCTACTTCCCTACTTCTTGCTTCATATATACTAATGTGGGACCTTCAAATTTGAATAAAACCAACAAAGGCAGGAATATATCTGATTTTTATTTTTATTTTTTTCCCAATATAGTTGTATATGTAACACACCTACTTGCATTATATAGATTAATCATGTCACTTGACAACATGCACACTAGGAAAACTTTTATAACTCACTTCTAAGTATTACTTATGAAAATTGATTGTACTCCTAAAAATTAGGCAATGAATTTCAATGTCATCCACATAATTGGAAACAAGGTCATAAACATCCCACAAATTGAACTGCTCATAAAAGAACTAGTCAACCAAAGAGTACAACTTACAAGCAAAATGGCCTAAGCACACATTCAAGAAGAAAAACAATTCTAGAAAAGAAACAGGGACAAAGCAACACACTTAAGTTTTTCCCAACCGACATTGAAGGCCCGCTTCATAATCCCTATGTTTTAAAGGCTTCCTCTGCATTGGAGGACCTTTTACTGCAACAAAATCAATGAATCACATCAATTTTTCACACCCATTGGTCTACACTTCAGCAGAGCCAATAATTTCAACATAAAAGACACCCAATATTAATTCTACAAGCCAATTAGTCTAGAATTCAGAGGGTTCAATTAACATGCATACACACTAATACACACATGTACACTGCGTCAGAGTACAACAATCCAATATTGATTCTGCAAATTGATTATCTATAATTCAAAGGGTTCAATTAACACACACACACATACAAATACACAATATTAAGTCTGTAAACCTGTTACTCTACAATTCAGACAGTTTAATTAACGCATGCATACAGAGTACAAACATTGAGCCAAATGAATTTTGCAAACCCTTTAGTCTACAGTTCATAGGGTTCAATAAACACACACACTTGCACGCAGGCACACCTAATATTAATTTTGCAAACCTATTACTCTATGATTTAGAAGGGTTCAATTAACAAATGTGCGCGCACACACAAATAGTCAACAGCCAATACTATTTTTGCAAATCCATTACTTTACAATTCAGAGGGTTCAATACACACACAATAGTATTTTTGCAAATTCATTAAACTACAACTCAAAGGGTATGAGTAAAACACACACACATATACTAAAACCAATCAAACCAAAAACAAATACAAATTCAATTAAAAAAAAAAAAGATAATCAGCTTAGAATTACTTACAGTTGGACTTAGATCGTGACTCTTCGTCCTACAGTTCAAAAAAAATGAACCGCAATTAACTAAGAGCAATTCATCACAATATAAATATAAAAAATAATAAAAATTGAAAAACAAAAACTTTGAAAATGTAATAATTAAAATAAATTACCTGTCTTTCACGCTATAGTTCATCGGTAGCCGAAATGGGAAACTTGTCATTGGTTGTAATTCGGTTGAGGGACTTGTAACTAAGCACACGGGCCAAGACGTATCTTGTTTTTAACAAAATTATTGAAATAAATTTAAGTCAAACTTAGATTGTGCAATTTACATTTTAGCCTTGATATGACGTATAAGGATACCACTTAAAACCAAAAACTTAGACTTATAAGTTTGGAGTCAACTATATTATATTAACCATCCACTTTTATTATTATTATTTAATGTAAGTTTGAACCCTAGATGCAGGGAAAGCTCAAGGCCTAATATTTTATTGATTTCAACCTTTATATAAAGGCTCTATCGCATTATAAAAAGGTCCAAAATTGTAGAGTGAAGATGGAGATATTACATTCATTGCTACATCAATTTATGTGCTTTATGTGGTAAAATTTATAATACCTTTAGCATTTTTCAAGATTATATGATAATAAGTGTTTAAAAATAAATAAATAAAAAAAGGTTGTACAATGTTGATTTTTATCTCACCTCCAGAAAGGTCTCCAAAATATTATACCAACAAAAACTAAACCCAATTGAAAACCAAACTATTTTGGGAAAAAAATTGTTTTGATGTTGTAATTGTTGTCAGACAATATTCTACACAACATGTTGTCAACAGTACTTACCTAATCTTTCATATGGCTACACATCAAACAATCTCTATCTCTATATGAAATTAAAATTTTCTTTAAAAAAAAAATGAAATTAACATTATGGTCCGTTTGGATTGAGGGGGAGGGAGGGCGAGTAGAGTAGAGTTAGTTCAGCCTATTTTCAGCCAACTCTGCTTTACTCTCCTCCACTCCTCCTCCCTCCCCCCTTAATCCAAACAAACCCTTAGTTTGGTTAGTATTAATTCATAAAATTTCCAATTCATCAAATTAAGATTGATTATTTCATTAGTATTAAATAAATTTTTTTTAATTGATATTTAAATATAAAGGTTCCACTTAGGATTATCACCTTAAATGTCTCTGTTAAAAGGACCAAGAAATAAGAACAATTTGAGTTACAAATCTCTTGACTATTCATACAAGGCATCAAAATGAGGTCTTTTGAGATGAAGTTTCATCCATAAAATTATGAGAAAGTCTGTAGATGCAAAAAATTTCATACCTAACTGATGTGGCAGATCATTAGTGGTAGGTGATACATGACGTTAGTAATAGGTCTAGATAAAAACCAATAAATGCTTGTCCACTCAACTATTGTGATTTTTATTTATTTATTTTTTGTCTATAGCATTGCTATGAAATTAGTAAGTATCAATATTTGATGAGAAAAGAAAAAAAAAAAAAAACATTTTTTAAGAAATTTTTATATTTCCATAAAAGTGATTTTAAATTTTTTTCTAAAATTATCCATTAATCTGACCCCTCTTTAATATGAATTATATCTCAAATTTGTATAATAATTTAATTATAATAAGGGAAATGTTAACAAATGCTCTAAGGGCATTTGGTGCAGACACAAGATACAAGCCCCCAATTATACATGTATGGGAGGAGAAGTAAAAAGAAGACGGCCCAACCTGTGGCCTTATGGATGGAGCCTGTTAGTTATTGGGCTTGAGATTAAGCAAGCCCAAGAATTTAATAATTAAGGTTTCTTTATGCATTTTATTGTTAGCTATTTATGCACTTTTTTAGATTACTGTAAGATGACTTTTGAGAATTATTAAAAATGTGAGTTTCTTTTACATTGGTGCCGACTATAATTTTGCTCGGTGCTGACTCCAAGCAACCCTTAGGTGCTGACTCCTAGGGTTTATCCTTTGTTTAATTGCTCCATTGAAATACTGTGGTTGTCCTACGTCAGTTTTGGTATTAGAGCTGGGTTTCGTTCCATACAACACAACCGTAAGCAACCACTTGAAAGCAAAACCATCAAAAGAGCAAGCCAGCCAAATATGATAGTATCTTTCAAGTTTTTTCCCCATGATATCTTGAACAAGCCAAAACCAGCCCCTGCAATCCGTATATACCCCCAAGCCCCATATGAGTTTTTCACCCCCAAGCCAACAGAGAAGCTAGCAACGCCTCCCAAGTCGGTGACCACCATCTGTGCCCGCCTTTAATCACAGAACCCACAACCCATAAAAAAAAAAAAAAAAAAAAAAAAAAGAAATGAAAAAAAAGGTGACCCACGTAAGCCCATTAGCCACTAGCCACCGAAGCCCATCATTACCCTCGACCACCACTGCTGAGATTGATGAGCAACTAACATTGTTGAGACCCGAGACAAGCAACCACTGGTCTTCCATGTTTCATGTCGCCGCTGTCCGTGCCTCCTTCGCGGTGCCACCAGGCTTTGGTCTCCAATGCCGGCCATAGACCCTTATCGTTGAGACAACCTCTGTTTCCAATTTAAATTCTTTCGAGTTTTGTTAGTCAGTTTTGAGTTTCTGTTCTCTTAGTTTATCGTGTTTGACTTTTTCTTTTGTTATTTTCATTAAAAAAAATCAAAAGGAAAAGAAATAAAGTGTTGTTTCTATGACAGCCCATTGCATGTGTTGGGCCCTTAAGTTGCTTACCCACAGTTCCATTTTGTCCAAACAGACCCACTCACTTGAGGAGCCATGCCCGTGACTGTAGTGCAGTATGTTGGCCACTAACAAGGGTACAATTCTTACTCTCTTTTGGTGGATTCAATTTTGTCTCATTAAAAAATATTATCTTTCTATTTTTTATGTGCATATCCTACTATACTCCATTGGCCTACCCATTTTGTGCTCAAGGAAGCTATTCTATTATTTGTTATTTCTTTCAGTACCCATTCAAAAATTCAAAAAAAAAAAAAAAAAAACCAATTTCTTTGAAATATCTGATTCTCATTATTAATTGTGGAGCTTATTGGAATTGACTTTTATTTAGGCTTTCTCTCAATATTGTGAACACTGTCACTACTTGACTGCAATTTATTTCTTTGATTCATTGATCTAGTCTCTACATGCACTCTTGTTTGAACTTAATTTAAATTGAGAATTGGTTACTTGAAGTGTCCATAATTTACTCGATAGGGTAGAGCGAATTGAAGCATCTAAAAGAGAGACCATTAACCATCAAGGAGATAACATGCTTACGCAAAAAACCACGGTTACTTTAATAGGGCTCCAAACTTTGAACATGATCACTATAATCACAATGGCCTTAGGGATTATGATGATTGGATGTCCAAGGAAAAGATAGAAGCACCCACCTTTGATGGCTGCCTATACCCATGGGTTTTCACTGATTAGTTACATCAAATTGAGAAATTTTTGACTATTACCATTGGGCTGAGAATAAGAAAGTGAGGTATGCTAGGATGAAGTTACTTGGTAGAGTCGACCTTTTCTGGGAGGACCATGAGGAAACCCTTAGGTGACGACGTGACCCCCCATTACTGATTGGCTTGACTTGAGATGAAGCATGCACTCTCGAGGAATTATCTTCCTCCAACTTATAGGAGCTCCTTCCTTGAGGAATGAGATCACCTAAAGCAAGGCACTGCTCCTGTGGCTGAATATATAGAGAAGTTCATGGAGTTCAAGAGGCAAATTCGAATAGTCGAGGAAGAGGTTGTCACACTCAATAGGTTCAAGAAAGGTTTAAATGCAAACCTACTAGGCGAGATTATCACCCGAGGAGTCACTACCTTAAGAGAAGCATATGACCTTGCTAGGAATTTTGAACTAGCATCCAAATCTATCTTTTGGCAACGTTCTGAGCTCTAGAGTGTTCCCACCAACCTTCAACCTTTTGGTAGCAAATCTAGACTTGCCTTACCCCCAAAGGTTAACCCTAATAGCACCCCAATAGAAAAAGAGGATAAGGGAAAAGGTGCGGTCATTTACCACCCATGCGTGACATACAACACGTCATAGATTTTGTGCTCGAAGAGATCCCACCTAACTTGCCTCATTATAGGATGAGCCCTGTAGAGTATGCTGAGTTGTAAAGGTAAGTAGAAGAACTACTTAGGAAGGGTTTTGTTTGTGAAAGCATGAGTCCGTGTGCAATCCCTGCACTCTTAACTCCAAAGAAAGATGGAACTTAAAGGTGTGTGTTGATAGTCGTGCCATCAACAAGATCACTATAAAATATCGTTTTCCTATCCCTCGATTGGATGACATGTTGGATATGATGGCTGGAGCAACAATCTTCTCCAAGATAGACTAGAAAAGTGGCTATCATCAAATTTGGGTTTGTTCTGGTGATGAGTGGAAAACTGCCTTCAAGTCGAAGGATGGTTTATATGAGTGAATGGTCATGCCTTTTGGATTGTCCAATGCTCCTAGTACTTTTATGAGAGTGATGACTCAAGTCCTCAAGCCTTTTATGGGGAAATTCTTAGTTGTGTACTTTGATGACATCCTCATCTATAGTTAGGGAGTAACACTTAGACCACCTAACTCAAGTTTGTACTACCCTTAGGAAGGAGAGTTTATATGGCAACCTCCAGCGCTCTTTCTTCACTGATAAAGTAGTCTTCCTAGGTTTCATAGTATCCTCTGAGGGAGTTTCTGCCGACCCCCAAAAGGTTTAAGTGATTATGGATTGGCCCAAGCCCAAAAATATCCATGAAATTCGAAGCTTTCATGGGCTCGCTTCCTTTTATCGCTGATTCATCGAGGGGTTTAGTACCATGTCCCCCATCACTGATTGCATGAAACAAGGGGAGTTTGTTTAGACTAAAGCTGCTGTTAAAGCTTTCAATGAGGTAAAACAAAAGATGACTGAGGCACCTGTCATGTGTCTCCCTAATTTTACCAAGCCTTTTGAAGTGGAATGTGATGCCTCAAGTATTGGTATGGGGGAGTACTTAGTCAAGAGCGCCACCCAATTGCTTATTTTAGTGAGAAATTGAATGATGCTAAGCAAAAGTACTCCACATATGACAAAGAATTTTATGCCATTATTTAAGCTCTTTGGCATTGGCGCCATTACCTGATGTCTCGAGAATTCATTATCTACTCTAATTATGAAATTTTGCATTGTCTCCATTCCCAAAAGAAGCTAAATTTTAGGCATGGTAGTTGGGTTTAATTTCTGCAACGCTACTACTTTATGGTGAAACATAGGGCGGGAGTTGAGAATAAGGTTGCTGATGCACTAAGTTGAAGGGTGTCTTTGCTATCCATCATAAGTGTTAAGGTTACTGGGTTTAAACAACTCAAGGGTGACTATGAGTCATGCCCAGATTTTGGGGATTTCTACACTAGCCTAATTGATGCCCTATAGCAATGCTGTGTGCTCACCCCTAAAGGTGGACACCAATAGCAGTGCACATAACCCGCCACAATAGCCTCTTTTTCTCATAGTGTCTATTATACGCTAGTCTAGTCAACCCTTTTTTTTAAGGTGGTGTGGCTAGATCAAAAACTAATATATTTCAACCAAATGATAGGACTAAGTTGTGTATTATTTAAATCTGTTTTGAAGGGAAAAAAGAGATGTACTTATCTTTGTATCTTGAATCAAAAGGTCCAAAAATAAAATGCAAAAGAAAGATGCTCAGATGCAATACAATCCAAAAATATCACTATGTAAACTTTCTAATATAGTGAAATCAAGGGCGTTTGAATTTGAATTTTTTTCTCATTTGGAAGAAATTAAATAAAGGAGATAATAAAATTTCCCAATGCAAGTTCAATATTATTTTTCAAACAGCTCATTGAAACCCTATATTTTTCATATTGGTTTTTAAGATTCAAATTCCTAAAATGGATTTCTAAGGAAAGAAACATGCTTTGTCAACTATATTCATGGAGGAAAGAAAAAAATAATGAATTATAGCTACAAAAAAATTATTAAAAAAAAGGAAAAAAGAAGAGACCTAACCCGAACTGAATGTTAAGTTTCGGGTGAGAGTTATTTCGGGTCAATTTTTTCAGGTTGAATTTCGAGTCGGGTCTTAACCCGACCTGAACTGGATAATGCACAACCCTAATGCCAAAGGTGCATGATGGTATGAGTCATGATATTAAAATACACGTATTTCTTTCTTCTTTTTGAGAAACAAAATAATGAAATATACATGAACAGTAAAGATTTGGATAACCTTGTGTAATTTAAGGGAAATTTTATCTTTATCATTGGCATTTATATTGTAAGTAAATAACCTCTTATATATTTTTAGAATCTACACTCCATATAAATGCAAATGATGAGGATAAATTTTCTCCCAAGTTATACGAGGTTATCCAAACCTTTACTATTCATGTGTATATATATATATATATATATATTAACAAGTGTACATTAAAAAGCAAACTCAACTACTAAGGTCCAAGGATCCATGGCTTTCAAAGCATTTGTTATTTTATATGTCTTATCATATTTTGGTTCATTCCATAATAGAGCCATGATAAAGGGGAATAATCTCAATGATTTGGTTTCAGAAATACAACTTGATCAACCCAGCAAAAGTATTTTGGTATTATCTATTATTTATTTGTTAATAGTTTTACTTGTGCAAGTAATTCTTATTATTCTATATCAATTTTTATTTCTTCTAAATATTCCATGTCAAATTAGTGCAAAAGCAATTGCAATTTTCATTTCCTTATAGCTTGAGATTTAGTCTAACAATAATAAGATTTTCGCAGACTGAGCATGGAGACACCTATGATTGTGTAAATATATACAAGCAATCTATTTTTGAACATCCTTCATTCAGAAATCATACAATTCAGGTTCATATTGTTACCTTATTTGCATTATATTTTCATCAAAATTTAAATTCAATTTCAAGGTATCCTAGAAAATGACTAGGGCATGCACAAGCTTACATAGTGCGTGCCACAATCATTTTGAAATCGATCGATTTAATAACTCATAATAAATTTTACAAATCTAAGGATGTAACATTTTATTTAAATTTTAAATGGTGTGAAACTTTGTAGATTATCAAATTTAGGAAATGAAATATTAACCATCAAATGATTCTTCTCCATTGTATTTGAAATTTAGAAGATCCTATTCCTTACAGTTTGGCACCGGACATGTGGAAATTCCGTATCAAATTCCCTTTTTCTCTTTGCCAGAAAACATTACCCAATAACAAATGTACAAAAAAGGAACATATATATATATATATAAAATAAAAATAGATAAATAATAAAAAGAAGATGTTTTTCGTTGGTTGCATATATACTAGACAGTGGAAGAGAGTGTTTTAGAGAAAAAAAAAGTGAAATCAACTTATTTTTTTTATTTTATATATATATATATATATATATAGAAATTTGATGCTAGTTTAACAACTTGGATGCTTATTTTTTAATATTTCGTTTGAAATGATATGTTTTTTTACTGAAGTATACAAAATACTTAACAGATGAGACCTAGCAATAAAATAAGAAAACTAGCAGCCAAAATGCAACCCAAGAAGCTGCCGCTTGGTGTCCAATATGCAAAGATAGAGTTAAATGAAGCGTGCCCAAAAGGCACCGTCCCTATTCTAAGAGTCGCAGACAAAGATCTACCTAATGATGTATCAAATTTCAATAAGTCTCTGTTTTCTTCATTTGATCCATTGGATGCTTATATAGAAGTAAGTGAGATAAGGTTTTTCTTTACTTAATGTTGGTCATGCCTCTTTTTTTTTTTTCTTTTTCTTTTCTTTTTTTTTTGGGGACAAAATTTAGCTATAACCAATTTTGTAACTAGACTTTGTCTTTTTTTTTTTTTTCTTTTTTTTTTTTCTCCTTTTTGTAATACAATTAAAGGCTTCTTAACTTCAACAGAATTCATCCTCATAGTTTGCAGGAATATTTACAAAAACAACCCCAGACAAAAAGTATCAATCGATTGGAGCCAAAATGAGTGTATGGAATCCAAGTGTTAGTGGACCTTTCCAATATAGTTCAGTTGCAATCTCAGTTGAAGCAACGTTTGGAACTGACTTCGAACAAATACAACTTGGGTGGACTGTAAGTATTAAGGAAGAGATATAATTGTTCGATTAATTTTTAAATTTTTTTGAAAAGTATACTTTTTTTTTTAACCAATAAATTCCATAGTTACAATGAAAGAGAAGTTCTTAAATTTTTTTTCTAGGTAAACTACAAGACTCTTGCCTATTTTTGTATAGTTGAATTACAACATATGCTTCAACTTTATTTATAATTTCTGATATTGTTCAGGTAAACCCAAACGTGTATGGTGATACACGCACCCATTGGTTTTTTCAAATGACTGTAAGTACTTTTTATCTTTAAATAGATTTAAGGTTCTTGGCAGGATGATTTTTTTTTTCTTTTTTTGGGGCACAAATACATAGTACTAACTTAATTTGAATTTCACACTATACATGGACTAGAACAAAAGAGTTCCACATTGTCATAATCTTGCTTGCTTGGGGTTCGTACAAACTAATACCAAAGTACCAGTTGGAAGTGTTATAGAGAAGGTCTCTGATTACGGTACCGCTGATCAAGTGGTTCTGTCTTTCTCCATGATTTGGGTAATAATTACTTCTTTTTTCTCTTTTCTTTTTTAACATAGGATTTGAATGCATGTTTACAACTAGAAATTTAGTTTATCAAATAATTTTTTTGCATGACTTCTGATTTCCATTTTTTCCCTTTTCCTTTTTATTGTATTTGGTTAAATGATAACAATAGGATGGAGCAGCTTCACCTAGAACTGGAAAATGGTGGGTGTATTTTAATACTGAACTTGATCCAATTGGATATTTTCCAGACGAACTATTTTTTGAGTTAAATTCAGGAGCTGACACATTGAAATGGGGAGGCTATGTTTTCACTGGGCCAAATGATAATGCTAGCCCTCAAATGGGTAGTGGAAAATTTGATAATGGAATATATCAGCGAACTGCTTACATGACTAATGTACAATATATAGATGCCAATAATCGACTAGTTCGCTCGCCAAATAATATTCAAACTGCCGAGTCTCGTTGTTTCCTTGAAGGGGATGAATCATACAAAGACGACACAATAGAATATACCTTTTGTTTTGGCGGAAAAGGTGGCATACGAGATTATTGTTATCATGGTGCACGTTGATAAAAACCAATAAAAAGCTTGTCACATCAATAGTTTGTGGCTATTGCATTACATTTCGTGCTTAATATAATAATGGCAAAATTTGAATTTTTGTTCCTTTCTTTGTGGGTTTTTTTTTTTTTTTTTTTGTCCTTGATTTTTTATTTTATTTTATTTTAGTTCCTAGAAAATCAATTGTTGAGAAAGTTAAAAAATATTTTTAGTCAGAGAAATATTCCAAAAGCTCTAAACCAGACCCATGTTACCCTTATCCCAAATTACATACAAATCCAATTAAGACACAATTAAATCACCAAACTATATTTGATAAACTAGCCATCGTAGCTTCACTTCCATCCTCCCAACTCTTCTCCATGATATTCCTCTTCTACCTACAATATTTAAAAAATGAAAAACCACATTACTCAAACAAGAAATTGTAATTAAGATGTCATGTATTCCTTTGGCTTATGGAACCCAATGCACCATTTATCACTCCATGCACCAACCATTTCAATCTCAAGCAAAAACATAATTAACAGCACTTTTCGTCAAAATAGAGAGAGAGAGAGAGAGAGAGAGAGAGATTTTATTTATTAGAAGTGTGTGTGTGTGTATTTATCACTATTTATTATAAGTATATGAGTAGCATACATCTTAGAAGTAAATATGTAATTTAGTGGTAGAGCTACAATATCATAATTCAGCAAAACATAGATATAGTTCCTTAACAATTATACCTTATATTTCTCAATTGATTTGAACTGTACCTAAACACACTTTTCTAAGTTAATAGACACTCATTCAATAGGCCTTGAAATGAAAACCTCACCCTTCACTCTATTCTTTCAAGAGGAGAAGGTGCATATATACAGCACTATATTGTTTACTATTCTCATTGTAATGAACGAAGCGACCAGCTCATATCTCATATATAAGATTCAAAAATACCTTTTGGGTGAAAGTGACACCAACTTTAATCTCTCCACAATAACAATGATCTTTGCGAACCACACTATATTTGCAAGGGTATAACTCAGCATTTCCATTCTCCACTCCTACTGCTATTAAATCCTCCATATTGATGCTGTAAATGGAAAACTTCTCTATTATGTGAGGAAGGAAAATCAAACAACAGATATATAAATATATATATATATATATTTATATATATAATGCACATCAAAAATTGCATTCCATGCTCTACATTATCCCTACAATCAACTACCCTCATTGTTTAAGTCTAAATGTATTTTCTAATGGCTTCAAGCCACATAAAAAAATTATTCCTTAAAAGTGCAGGCTTTAGCCACGTTTCAAAAACACAGTTATAGACCCTAAAAACGCAACTATAGGCTATAGCCGCATTTGTAGACGTGGCCACAGGTCCCCCTATAGCTGCATTTTTCCACCTACTATAGGCTGAGACTTATACAAAATGAGGCTACAGATCTGCTTTGGGCTGCGTTTAAAATGCAGTTATAGCCTGGACCTAAAGCTGTGTTTTTAAAATGCGGCTATAGACCATCTTTGGGCTGCGTTTAGAAACGCGACTATAAACTCGTGCATTGGGTTTTTCTATAGCTGCGTTTCTAAAAACGCGTATATAGGTTTTTTTTTTTTTTTTTACCTTTTCTTTTTTCTTGTAAAATCTATAATTCCTGCCCAGAACAATGGCCAACACTTAACAGATGCAACCAATTGCAACCAACAAAACAATTGCCAACACTCAACAGTTCCCAACCAATTGCCAGCAAACAAAACAAGTTCATTGCCAAAAGATTGCATTGCCCAAATAATTAACATAAACAAAACAAGTTCCCAACAAAAGATTTTTACATCACAAAATGCATAACCCTCAAGGATTTTTTACATCACAAAAAATTGTCAGCAAGCATCATGGTACTTGATCAGCTAGTTTCCAACAAGCATCATGGTACTTGATTGGTCAGTCCAATGCTCGTTGCTACAACCAATTACCTGTGACAATGAGAACACTGGAAATTGGGTTGAATTGGGCTCGCAAAAATCCCTAAGCTTGGAACACTTGAAAACAGTGCAAACACTTGAAAACACTCATGAATCGTGGAACTATCCGCTACATTTAGCAAGTGTAAAAAGGCATGTGTAAAAATGTTCACTTGAGAGGTTTTTAGAACAAGGATACTTTCCTATCTACATTCATGGTTGAAATTTTCTAATTTGATTTTATGTCTTATAGTACATCTACTTCCCTACTTCTTGCTTCATATATACTAATGTGGGACCTTCAAATTTGAATAAAACCAACAAAGGCAGGAATATATCTGATTTTTATTTTTATTTTTTTCCCAATATAGTTGTATATGTAACACACCTACTTGCATTATATAGATTAATCATGTCACTTGACAACATGCACACTAGGAAAACTTTTATAACTCACTTCTAAGTATTACTTATGAAAATTGATTGTACTCCTAAAAATTAGGCAATGAATTTCAATGTCATCCACATAATTGGAAACAAGGTCATAAACATCCCACAAATTGAACTGCTCATAAAAGAACTAGTCAACCAAAGAGTACAACTTATAAGCAAAATGGCCTAAGCACACATTCAAGAAGAAAAACAATTCTAGAAAAGAAACAGGGACAAAGCAACACACTTAAGTTTTTCCCAACCGACATTGAAGGCCCGCTTCATAATCCCTATGTTTTAAAGGCTTCCTCTGCATTGGAGGACCTTTTACTGCAACAAAATCAATGAATCACATCAATTTTTCACACCCATTGGTCTACACTTCAGCAGAGCCAATAATTTCAACATAAAAGACACCCAATATTAATTCTACAAGCCAATTAGTCTAGAATTCAGAGGGTTCAATTAACATGCATACACACTAATACACACATGTACACTGCGTCAGAGTACAACAATCCAATATTGATTCTGCAAATTGATTATCTATAATTCAAAGGGTTCAATTAACACACACACACATACAAATACACAATATTAAGTCTGTAAACCTGTTACTCTACAATTCAGACAGTTTAATTAACGCATGCATACAGAGTACAAACATTGAGCCAAATGAATTTTGCAAACCCTTTAGTCTACAGTTCATAGGGTTCAATAAACACACACACTTGCACGCAGGCACACCTAATATTAATTTTGCAAACCTATTACTCTATGATTTAGAAGGGTTCAATTAACAAATGTGCGCGCACACACAAATAGTCAACAGCCAATACTATTTTTGCAAATCCATTACTTTACAATTCAGAGGGTTCAATACACACACAATAGTATTTTTGCAAATTCATTAAACTACAACTCAAAGGGTATGAGTAAAACACACACACATATACTAAAACCAATCAAACCAAAAACAAATACAAATTCAATTAAAAAAAAAAAAGATAATCAGCTTAGAATTACTTACAGTTGGACTTAGATCGTGACTCTTCGTCCTACAGTTCAAAAAAAATGAACCGCAATTAACTAAGAGCAATTCATCACAATATAAATATAAAAAATAATAAAAATTGAAAAACAAAAACTTTGAAAATGTAATAATTAAAATAAATTACCTGTCTTTCACGCTATAGTTCATCGGTAGCCGAAATGGGAAACTTGTCATTGGTTGTAATTCGGTTGAGGGACTTGTAACTAAGCACACGGGCCAAGACGTATCTTGTTTTTAACAAAATTATTGAAATAAATTTAAGTCAAACTTAGATTGTGCAATTTACATTTTAGCCTTGATATGACGTATAAGGATACCACTTAAAACCAAAAACTTAGACTTATAAGTTTGGAGTCAACTATATTATATTAACCATCCACTTTTATTATTATTATTTAATGTAAGTTTGAACCCTAGATGCAGGGAAAGCTCAAGGCCTAATATTTTATTGATTTCAACCTTTATATAAAGGCTCTATCGCATTATAAAAAGGTCCAAAATTGTAGAGTGAAGATGGAGATATTACATTCATTGCTACATCAATTTATGTGCTTTATGTGGTAAAATTTATAATACCTTTAGCATTTTTCAAGATTATATGATAATAAGTGTTTAAAAATAAATAAATAAAAAAAGGTTGTACAATGTTGATTTTTATCTCACCTGCAGAAAGGTCTCCAAAATATTATACCAACAAAAACTAAACCCAATTGAAAACCAAACTATTTTGGGAAAAAAATTGTTTTGATGTTGTAATTGTTGTCAGACAATATTCTACACAACATGTTGTCAACAGTACTTACCTAATCTTTCATATGGCTACACATCAAACAATCTCTATCTCTATATGAAATTAAAATTTTCTTTAAAAAAAAAATGAAATTAACATTATGGTCCGTTTGGATTGAGGGGGAGGGAGGGCGAGTAGAGTAGAGTTAGTTCAGCCTATTTTCAGCCAACTCTGCTTTACTCTCCTCCACTCCTCCTCCCTCCCCCCTTAATCCAAACAAACCCTTAGTTTGGTTAGTATTAATTCATAAAATTTCCAATTCATCAAATTAAGATTGATTATTTCATTAGTATTAAATAAATTTTTTTTAATTGATATTTAAATATAAAGGTTCCACTTAGGATTATCACCTTAAATGTCTCTGTTAAAAGGACCAAGAAATAAGAACAATTTGAGTTACAAATCTCTTGACTATTCATACAAGGCATCAAAATGAGGTCTTTTGAGATGAAGTTTCATCCATAAAATTATGAGAAAGTCTGTAGATGCAAAAAATTTCATACCTAACTGATGTGGCAGATCATTAGTGGTAGGTGATACATGACGTTAGTAATAGGTCTAGATAAAAACCAATAAATGCTTGTCCACTCAACTATTGTGATTTTTATTTATTTATTTTTTGTCTATAGCATTGCTATGAAATTAGTAAGTATCAATATTTGATGAGAAAAGAAAAAAAAAAAAAAACATTTTTTAAGAAATTTTTATATTTCCATAAAAGTGATTTTAAATTTTTTTCTAAAATTATCCATTAATCTGACCCCTCTTTAATATGAATTATATCTCAAATTTGTATAATAATTTAATTATAATAAGGGAAATGTTAACAAATGCTCTAAGGGCATTTGGTGCAGACACAAGATACAAGCCCCCAATTATACATGTATGGGAGGAGAAGTAAAAAGAAGACGGCCCAACCTGTGGCCTTATGGATGGAGCCTGTTAGTTATTGGGCTTGAGATTAAGCAAGCCCAAGAATTTAATAATTAAGGTTTCTTTATGCATTTTATTGTTAGCTATTTATGCACTTTTTTAGATTACTGTAAGATGACTTTTGAGAATTATTAAAAATGTGAGTTTCTTTTACATTGGTGCCGACTATAATTTTGCTCGGTGCTGACTCCAAGCAACCCTTAGGTGCTGACTCCTAGGGTTTATCCTTTGTTTAATTGCTCCATTGAAATACTGTGGTTGTCCTACGTCAGTTTTGGTATTAGAGCTGGGTTTCGTTCCATACAACACAACCGTAAGCAACCACTTGAAAGCAAAACCATCAAAAGAGCAAGCCAGCCAAATATGATAGTATCTTTCAAGTTTTTTCCCCATGATATCTTGAACAAGCCAAAACCAGCCCCTGCAATCCGTATATACCCCCAAGCCCCATATGAGTTTTTCACCCCCAAGCCAACAGAGAAGCTAGCAACGCCTCCCAAGTCGGTGACCACCATCTGTGCCCGCCTTTAATCACAGAACCCACAACCCATAAAAAAAAAAAAAAAAAAAAAAAAAAAGAAATGAAAAAAAAGGTGACCCACGTAAGCCCATTAGCCACTAGCCACCGAAGCCCATCATTACCCTCGACCACCACTGCTGAGATTGATGAGCAACTAACATTGTTGAGACCCGAGACAAGCAACCACTGGTCTTCCATGTTTCATGTCGCCGCTGTCCGTGCCTCCTTCGCGGTGCCACCAGGCTTTGGTCTCCAATGCCGGCCATAGACCCTTATCGTTGAGACAACCTCTGTTTCCAATTTAAATTCTTTCGAGTTTTGTTAGTCAGTTTTGAGTTTCTGTTCTCTTAGTTTATCGTGTTTGACTTTTTCTTTTGTTATTTTCATTAAAAAAAATCAAAAGGAAAAGAAATAAAGTGTTGTTTCTATGACAGCCCATTGCATGTGTTGGGCCCTTAAGTTGCTTACCCACAGTTCCATTTTGTCCAAACAGACCCACTCACTTGAGGAGCCATGCCCGTGACTGTAGTGCAGTATGTTGGCCACTAACAAGGGTACAATTCTTACTCTCTTTTGGTGGATTCAATTTTGTCTCATTAAAAAATATTATCTTTCTATTTTTTATGTGCATATCCTACTATACTCCATTGGCCTACCCATTTTGTGCTCAAGGAAGCTATTCTATTATTTGTTATTTCTTTCAGTACCCATTCAAAAATTCAAAAAAAAAAAAAAAAAAACCAATTTCTTTGAAATATCTGATTCTCATTATTAATTGTGGAGCTTATTGGAATTGACTTTTATTTAGGCTTTCTCTCAATATTGTGAACACTGTCACTACTTGACTGCAATTTATTTCTTTGATTCATTGATCTAGTCTCTACATGCACTCTTGTTTGAACTTAATTTAAATTGAGAATTGGTTACTTGAAGTGTCCATAATTTACTCGATAGGGTAGAGCGAATTGAAGCATCTAAAAGAGAGACCATTAACCATCAAGGAGATAACATGCTTACGCAAAAAACCACGGTTACTTTAATAGGGCTCCAAACTTTGAACATGATCACTATAATCACAATGGCCTTAGGGATTATGATGATTGGATGCCCAAGGAAAAGATAGAAGCACCCACCTTTGATGGCTGCCTATACCCATGGGTTTTCACTGATTAGTTACATCAAATTGAGAAATTTTTGACTATTACCATTGGGCTGAGAATAAGAAAGTGAGGTATGCTAGGATGAAGTTAATTGGTAGAGTCGACCTTTTCTGGGAGGACCATGAGGAAACCCTTAGGTGACGACGTGACCTCCCATTACTGATTGGCTTGACTTGAGATGAAGCATGCACTCTCGAGGAATTATCTTCCTCCAACTTATAGGAGCTCCTTCCTTGAGGAATGAGATCACCTAAAGCAAGGCACTGCTCCTGTGGCTGAATATATAGAGAAGTTCATGGAGTTCAAGAGGCAAATTCGAATAGTTGAGGAAGAGGTTGTCACACTCAATAGGTTCAAGAAAGGTTTAAATGCAAACCTACTAGGCGAGATTACCACCCGAGGAGTCACTACCTTAAGAGAAGCATATGACCTTGCTAGGAATTTTGAACTAGCATCCAAATCTATCTTTTGGCAACGTTCTGAGCTCTAGAGTGTTCCCACCAACCTTCAACCTTTTGGTAGCAAATCTAGACTTGCCTTACCCCCAAAGGTTAACCCTAATAGCACCCCAATAGAAAAAGAGGATAAGGGAAAAGGTGCGGTCATTTACCACCCATGCGTGACATACAACACGCCATAGATTTTGTGCTCGAAGAGATCCCACCTAACTTGCCTCATTATAGGATAAGCCCTGTAGAGTATGCTGAGTTGTAAAGGTAAGTAGAAGAACTACTTAGGAAGGGTTTTGTTTGTGAAAGCATGAGTCCGTGTGCAATCCCTGCACTCTTAACTCCAAAGAAAGATGGAACTTAAAGGTGTGTGTTGATAGTCGTGCCATCAACAAGATCACTATAAAATATCGTTTTCCTATCCCTCGATTGGATGACATGTTGGATATGATGGCTGGAGCAACAATCTTCTCCAAGATAGACTAGAAAAGTGGCTATCGTCAAATTTGGGTTTGTTCTGGTGATGAGTGGAAAACTGCCTTCAAGTCGAAGGATGGTTTATATGAGTGAATGGTCATGCCTTTTGGATTGTCCAATGCTCCTAGTACTTTTATGAGAGTGATGACTCAAGTCCTCAAGCCTTTTATGGGGAAATTCTTAGTTGTGTACTTTGATAACATCCTCATCTATAGTTAGGGAGTAACACTTAGACCACCTAACTCAAGTTTGTACTACCCTTAGGAAGGAGAGGTTATATGGCAACCTCAAGCGCTCTTTCTTCACTGATAAAGTAGTCTTCCTAGGTTTCATAGTATACTCTGAGGGAGTTTCTGCCGACCCCCAAAAGGTTTAAGTGATTATGGATTGGCCCAAGCCCAAAAATATCCATGAAATTCGAAGCTTTCATGGGCTCGCTTCCTTTTATCGCTGATTCATCGAGGGGTTTAGTACCATGTCCCCCATCACTGATTGCATGAAACAAGGGGAGTTTGTTTAGACTAAAGCTGCTGTTAAAGCTTTCAATGAGGTAAAACAAAAGATGACTGAGGCACCTGTCATGTGTCTCCCTAATTTTACCAAGCCTTTTGAAGTGGAATGTGATGCCTCAAGTATTGGTATGGGTGAGTACTTAGTCAAGAGCGCCACCCAATTGCTTATTTTAGTGAGAAATTGAATGATGCTAAGCAAAAGTACTCCACATATGACAAAGAATTTTATGCCATTATTTAAGCTCTTTGGCATTGGCGCCATTACCTGATGTCTCGAGAATTCATTATCTACTCTAATTATGAAATTTTGCATTGTCTCCATTCCCAAAAGAAGCTAAATTTTAGGCATGGTAGTTGGGTTTAATTTCTGCAACGCTACTACTTTATGGTGAAACATAGGGCGGGAGTTGAGAATAAGGTTGCTGATGCACTAAGTTGAAGGGTGTCTTTGCTATCCATCATAAGTGTTAAGGTTACTGGGTTTAAACAACTCAAGGGTGACTATGAGTCATGCCCAGATTTTGGGGATTTCTACACTAGCCTAAGTAATGCCCTATGGCCAATCCTAGATGATTATACCCTTCAAGATGGTTACTTGTTCAAAGCCAACAAGTTATGTATCCCTCAGTTTTCAGTGAGAGATTTCCTAGTTTAGGAGATACATGCGGAAGGCCTTGTAGGTCATTTTAGCTGAGACAAAACAATTGAGGAAGTGGAACATCAATTCTATTAGCCTGGTCTGAAGAGGGGCATTGCGAAGATAGTTGGTCAGTGTCGTACATGTTAACTAACCAAACATCGCAAGCAAAACACTGGCCTATACATGACTCTACCTGTGCCAGATCGCCCGTGGCAGGATGTAAGTATGGACTTTGTGTTAGGTCCGCACAACTAACACAAATTTATAAACAATAGATAGATAACCTTATAGTTACTAAAGGTTGTCACATATAACGGCGGTTCTCGCCCGCCACTACAAGTGCAATTAGTCTATTTTAATTGATGCCCTATAGCAATGCTGTGTGCTCACCCCTAAAGGTGGACACCAATAGCAGTGCACATAACCCGCCACAATAGCCTCTTTTTCTCATAGTGTCTATTATACGCTAGTCTAGTCAACCCTTTTTTTTAAGGTGGTGTGGCTAGATCAAAAACTAATATATTTCAACCAAATGATAGGACTAAGTTGTGTATTATTTAAATCTGTTTTGAAGGGAAAAAAGACATGTACTTATCTTTGTATCTTGAATCAAAAGGTCCAAAAATAAAATGCAAAAGAAAGATGCTCAGATGCAATACAATCCAAAAATATCACTATGTAAACTTTCTAATATAGTGAAATCAAGGGCGTTTGAATTTGAATTTTTTTCTCATTTGGAAGAAATTAAATAAAGGAGATAATAAAATTTCCCAATGCAAGTTCAATATTATTTTTCAAACAGCTCATTGAAACCCTATATTTTTCATATTGGTTTTTAAGATTCAAATTCCTAAAATGGATTTCTAAGGAAAGAAACATGCTTTGTCAACTATATTCATGGAGGAAAGAAAAAAATAATGAATTATAGCTACAAAAAAATTATTAAAAAAAAGGAAAAAAGAAGAGACCTAACCCGAACTGAATGTTAAGTTTCGGGTGAGAGTTATTTCGGGTCAATTTTTTCAGGTTGAATTTCGAGTCGGGTCTTAACCCGACCTGAACTGGATAATGCACAACCCTAATGCCAAAGGTGCATGATGGTATGAGTCATGATATTAAAATACACGTATTTCTTTCTTCTTTTTGAGAAACAAAATAATGAAATATACATGAACAGTAAAGATTTGGATAACCTTGTGTAATTTAAGGGAAATTTTATCTTTATCACTGGCATTTATATTGTAAGTAAATAACCTCTTATATATTTTTAGAATCTACACTCCATATAAATGCAAATGATGAGGATAAATTTTCTCCCAAGTTATACGAGGTTATCCAAACCTTTACCATTCATGTGTATATATATATATATATATATATATATTAACAAGTGTACATTAAAAAGCAAACTCAACTACTAAGGTCCAAGGATCCATGGCTTTCAAAGCATTTGTTATTTTATATGTCTTATCATATTTTAGTTCATTCCATAATAGAGCCATGATAAAGGGGAATAATCTCAATGATTTGGTTTCAGAAATACAACTTGATCAACCCAGCAAAAGTATTTTGGTATTATCTATTATTTATTTGTTAATAGTTTTACTTGTGCAAGTAATTCTTATTATTCTATATCAATTTTTATTTCTTCTAAATATTCCATGTCAAATTAGTGCAAAAGCAATTGCAATTTTCATTTCCTTATAGCTTGAGATTTAGTCTAACAATAATAAGATTTTCGCAGACTGAGCATGGAGACACCTATGATTGTGTAAATATATACAAGCAATCTATTTTTGAACATCCTTCATTCAGAAATCATACAATTCAGGTTCATATTGTTACCTTATTTGCATTATATTTTCATCAAAATTTAAATTCAATTTCAAGGTATCCTAGAAAATGACTAGGGCATGCACAAGCTTACATAGTGCGTGCCACAATCATTTTGAAATCGATCGATTTAATAACTCATAATAAATTTTACAAATCTAAGGATGTAACATTTTATTTAAATTTTAAATGGTGTGAAACTTTGTAGATTATCAAATTTAGGAAATGAAATATTAACCATCAAATGATTCTTCTCCATTGTATTTGAAATTTAGAAGATCCTATTCCTTACAGTTTGGCCCCGGACATGTGGAAATTCCGTATCAAATTCTCTTTTTCTCTTTGCCAGAAAACATTACCCAATAACAAATGTACAAAAAAGGAACATATATATATATATATATAAAATAAAAATAGATAAATAATAAAAAGAAGATGTTTTTCGTTGGTTGCATATATACTAGACAGTGGAATAGAGTGTTTTAGAGAAAAAAAAAGTGAAATCAACTTATTTTTTTTATTTTTTATATATATATATATATATAGAAATTTGATGCTAGTTTAACAACTTGGATGCTTATTTTTTAATATTTCGTTTGAAATGATATGTTTTTTTACTGAAGTATACAAAATACTTAACAGATGAGACCTAGCAATAAAATAAGAAAACTAGCAGCCAAAATGCAACCCAAGAAGCTGCCGCTTGGTGTCCAATATGCAAAGATAGAGTTAAATGAAGCGTGCCCAAAAGGCACCGTCCCTATTCTAAGAGTCGCAGACAAAGATCTACCTAATGATGTATCAAATTTCAATAAGTCTCTGTTTTCTTCATTTGATCCATTGGATGCTTATATAGAAGTAAGTGAGATAAGGTTTTTCTTTACTTAATGTTGGTCATGCCTCTTTTTTTTTTTTCTTTTTCTTTTCTTTTTTTTTTGGGGACAAAATTTAGCTATAACCAATTTTGTAACTAGACTTTGTCTTTTTTTTTTTTTTCTTTTTTTTTTTTCTCCTTTTTGTAATACAATTAAAGGCTTCTTAACTTCAACAGAATTCATCCTCATAGTTTGCAGGAATATTTACAAAAACAACCCCAGACAAAAAGTATCAATCGATTGGAGCCAAAATGAGTGTATGGAATCCAAGTGTTAGTGGACCTTTCCAATATAGTTCAGTTGCAATCTCAGTTGAAGCAACGTTTGGAACTGACTTCGAACAAATACAACTTGGGTGGACTGTAAGTATTAAGGAAGAGATATAATTGTTCGATTAATTTTTAAATTTTTTTGAAAAGTATACTTTTTTTTTTAACCAATAAATTCCATAGTTACAATGAAAGAGAAGTTCTTAAATTTTTTTTCTAGGTAAACTACAAGACTCTTGCCTATTTTTGTATAGTTGAATTACAACATATGCTTCAACTTTATTTATAATTTCTGATATTGTTCAGGTAAACCCAAACGTGTATGGTGATACACGCACCCATTGGTTTTTTCAAATGACTGTAAGTACTTTTTATCTTTAAATAGATTTAAGGTTCTTGGCAGGATGATTTTTTTTTTCTTTTTTTGGGGCACAAATACATAGTACTAACTTAATTTGAATTTCACACTATACATGGACTAGAACAAAAGAGTTCCACATTGTCATAATCTTGCTTGCTTGGGGTTCGTACAAACTAATACCAAAGTACCAGTTGGAAGTGTTATAGAGAAGGTCTCTGATTACGGTACCGCTGATCAAGTGGTTCTGTCTTTCTCCATGATTTGGGTAATAATTACTTCTTTTTTCTCTTTTCTTTTTTAACATAGGATTTGAATGCATGTTTACAACTAGAAATTTAGTTTATCAAATAATTTTTTTGCATGACTTCTGATTTCCATTTTTTTCCTTTTCCTTTTTATTGTATTTGGTTAAATGATAACAATAGGATGGAGCAGCTTCACCTAGAACTGGAAAATGGTGGGTGTATTTTAATACTGAACTTGATCCAATTGGATATTTTCCAGACGAACTATTTTTTGAGTTAAATTCAGGAGCTGACACATTGAAATGGGGAGGCTATGTTTTCACTGGGCCAAATGATAATGCTAGCCCTCAAATGGGTAGTGGAAAATTTGATAATGGAATATATCAGCGAACTGCTTACATGACTAATGTACAATATATAGATGCCAATAATCGACTAGTTCGCTCGCCAAATAATATTCAAACTGCCGAGTCTCGTTGTTTCCTTGAAGGGGATGAATCATACAAAGACGACACAATAGAATATACCTTTTGTTTTGGCGGAAAAGGTGGCATACGAGATTATTGTTATCATGGTGCACGTTGATAAAAACCAATAAAAAGCTTGTCACATCAATAGTTTGTGGCTATTGCATTACATTTCGTGCTTAATATAATAATGGCAAAATTTGAATTTTTGTTCCTTTTTTTGTGGGTTTTTTTTTTTTTTTTTTGTCCTTGATTTTTTATTTTATTTTATTTTAGTTCCTAGAAAATCAATTGTTGAGAAAGTTAAAAAATATTTTTAGTCAGAGAAATGTTCCAAAAGCTCTAAACCAGACCCATGTTACCCTTATCCCAAATTACATACAAATCCAATTAAGACACAATTAAATCACCAAACTACATTGGATAAACTAGCCATCGTAGCTTCACTTCCATCCTCCCAACTCTTCTCCATGATATTCCTCTTCTACCTACAATATTTAAAAAATGAAAAACCACATTACTCAAACAAGAAATTGTAATTAAGATGTCATGTATTCCTTTGGCTTATGGAACCCAATGCACCGTTTATCACTCCATGCACCAACCATTTCAATCTCAAGCAAAAACATAATTAACAGCACTTTTCGTCAAAATAGAGAGAGAGAGAGAGAGAGAGAGAGAGAGAGAGAGAGAGAGAGAGAGAGAGAGAGAGAGAGAGATTTTATTTATTAGAAGTGTGTGTGTGTGTATTTATCACTATTTATTATAAGTATATGAGTAGCATACATCTTAGAAGTAAATATGTAATTTAGTGGTAGAGCTACAATATCATAATTCAGCAAAACATAGATATAGTTCCTTAACAATTATACCTTATATTTCTCAATTGATTTGAACTGTACCTAAACACACTTTTCTAAGTTAATAGACACTCATTCAATAGGCCTTGAAATGAAAACCTCACCCTTCACTCTATTCTTTCAAGAGGAGAAGGTGCATATATACAGCACTATATTGTTTACTATTCTCATTGTAATGAACGAAGCGACCAGCTCATATCTCATATATAAGATTCAAAAATACCTTTTGGGTGAAAGTGACACCAACTTTAATCTCTCCACAATAACAATGATCTTTGCGAACCACACTATATTTGCAAGGGTATAACTCAGCATTTCCATTCTCCACTCCTACTGCTATTAAATCCTCCATATTGATGCTGTAAATGGAAAACTTCTCTATTATGTGAGGAAGGAAAATCAAACAACAGATATATAAATATATATATATATATATATATATTTATATATATAATGCACATCAAAAATTGCATTCCATGCTCTACATTATCCCTACAATCAACTACCCTCATTGTTTAAGTCTAAATGTATTTTCTAATGGCTTCAAGCCACATAAAAAAATTATTCCTTAAAAGTGCAGGCTTTAGCCACGTTTCAAAAACACAGTTATAGACCCTAAAAACGCAACTATAGGCTATAGCCGCATTTGTAGACGTGGCCACAGGTCCCCCTATAGCTGCATTTTTCCACCTACTATAGGCTGAGACTTATACAAAATGAGGCTACAGATCTGCTTTGGGCTGCGTTTAAAATGCAGTTATAGCCTGGACCTAAAGCTGTGTTTTTAAAATGCGGCTATAGACCATCTTTGGGCTGCGTTTAGAAACACGACTATAAACTCGTGCATTGGGTTTTTCTATAGCTGCGTTTCTAAAAACGCGTATATAGGTTTTTTTTTTTTTTTTTTTTACCTTTTCTTTTTTCTTGCAAAATCTATAATTCCTGCCCAGAACAATGGCCAACACTTAACAGATGCAACCAATTGCAACCAACAAAACAATTGCCAACACTCAACAGTTCCCAACCAATTGCCAACAAACAAAACAAGTTCATTGCCAAAAGATTGCATTGCCCAAATAATTAACATAAACAAAACAAGTTCCCAACAAAAGATTTTTACATCACAAAATGCATAACCCTCAAGGATTTTTTACATCACAAAAAATTGTCAGCAAGCATCATGGTACTTGATCAGCTAGTTTCCAACAAGCATCATGGTACTTGATTGGTCAGTCCAATGCTCGTTGCTACAACCAATTACCTGTGACAATGAGAACACTGGAAATTGGGTTGAATTGGGCTCGCAAAAATCCCTAAGCTTGGAACACTTGAAAACAGTGCAAACACTTGAAAACACTCATGAATCGTGGAACTATCCGCTACATTTAGCAAGTGTAAAAAGGCATGTGTAAAAATGTTCACTTGCGAGGTTTTTAGAACAAGGATACTTTCCTATCTACATTCATGGTTGAAATTTTCTAATTTGATTTTATGTCTTATAGTACATCTACTTCCCTACTTCTTGCTTCATATATACTAATGTGGGACCTTCAAATTTGAATAAAACCAACAAAGGCAGGAATATATCTAATTTTTATTTTTATTTTTTTCCCAATATAGTTGTATATGTAACACACCTACTTGCATTATATAGATTAATCATGTCACTTGACAACATGCACACTAGGAAAACTTTTATAACTCACTTCTAAGTATTACTTATGAAAATTGATTGTACTCCTAAAAATTAGGCAATGAATTTCAATGTCATCCACATAATTGGAAACAAGGTCATAAACATCCCACAAATTGAACTGCTCATAAAAGAACTAGTCAACCAAAGAGTACAACTTACAAGCAAAATGGCCTAAGCACACATTCAAGAAGAAAAACAATTCTAGAAAAGAAACAGGGACAAAGCAACACACTTAAGTTTTTCCCAACCGACATTGAAGGCCCGCTTCATAATCCCTATGTTTTAAAGGCTTCCTCTGCATTGGAGGACCTTTTACTGCAACAAAATCAATGAATCACATCAATTTTTCACACCCATTGGTCTACACTTCAGCAGAGCCAATAATTTCAACATAAAAGACACCCAATATTAATTCTACAAGCCAATTAGTCTAGAATTCAGAGGGTTCAATTAACATGCATACACACTAATACACACATGTACACTGCGTCAGAGTACAACAATCCAATATTGATTCTGCAAATTGATTATCTATAATTCAAAGGGTTCAATTAACACACACACACATACAAATACACAATATTAAGTCTGTAAACCTGTTACTCTACAATTCAGACAGTTTAATTAACGCATGCATACAGAGTACAAACATTGAGCCAAATGAATTTTGCAAACCCTTTAGTCTACAGTTCATAGGGTTCAATAAACACACACACTTGCACGCAGGCACACCTAATATTAATTTTGCAAACCTATTACTCTATGATTTAGAAGGGTTCAATTAACAAATGTGCGCGCACACACAAATAGTCAACAGCCAATACTATTTTTGCAAATCCATTACTTTACAATTCAGAGGGTTCAATACACACACAATAGTATTTTTGCAAATTCATTAAACTACAACTCAAAGGGTATGAGTAAAACACACACACATATACTAAAACCAATCAAACCAAAAACAAATACAAATTCAATTAAAAAAAAAAAAGATAATCAGCTTAGAATTACTTACAGTTGGACTTAGATCGTGACTCTTCGTCCTACAGTTCAAAAAAAATGAACCGCAATTAACTAAGAGCAATTCATCACAATATAAATATAAAAAATAATAAAAATTGAAAAACAAAAACTTTGAAAATGTAATAATTAAAATAAATTACCTGTCTTTCACGCTATAGTTCATCGATAGCCGAAATGGGAAACTTGTCATTGGTTGTAATTCGGTTGAGGGACTTGTAACTAAGCACACGGGCCAAGACGTATCTTGTTTTTAACAAAATTATTGAAATAAATTTAAGTCAAACTTAGATTGTGCAATTTACATTTTAGCCTTGATATGACGTATAAGGATACCACTTAAAACCAAAAACTTAGACTTATAAGTTTGGAGTCAACTATATTATATTAACCATCCACTGTTATTATTATTATTTAATGTAAGTTTGAACCCTAGATGCAGGGAAAGCTCAAGGCCTAATATTTTATTGATTTCAACCTTTATATAAAGGCTCTATCGCATTATAAAAAGGTCCAAAATTGTAGAGTGAAGATGGAGATATTACATTCATTGCTACATCAATTTATGTGCTTTATGTGGTAAAATTTATAATACCTTTAGCATTTTTCAAGATTATATGATAATAAGTGTTTAAAAATAAATAAATAAAAAAAGGTTGTACAATGTTGATTTTTATCTCACCTCCAGAAAGGTCTCCAAAATATTATACCAACAAAAACTAAACCCAATTGAAAACCAAACTATTTTGGGAAAAAAATTGTTTTGATGTTGTAATTGTTGTCAGACAATATTCTACACAACATGTTGTCAACAGTACTTACCTAATCTTTCTTATGGCTACACATCAAACAATCTCTATCTCTATATGAAATTAAAATTTTCTTTAAAAAAAAAATGAAATTAACATTATGGTCCGTTTGGATTGAGGGGGAGGGAGGGCGAGTAGAGTAGAGTTAGTTCAGCCTATTTTCAGCCAACTCTGCTTTACTCTCCTCCACTCCTCCTCCCTCCCCCCTTAATCCAAACAAACCCTTAGTTTGGTTAGTATTAATTCATAAAATTTCCAATTCATCAAATTAAGATTGATTATTTCATTAGTATTAAATAAATTTTTTTTAATTGATATTTAAATATAAAGGTTCCACTTAGGATTATCACCTTAAATGTCTCTGTTAAAAGGACCAAGAAATAAGAACAATTTGAGTGACAAATCTCTTGACTATTCATACAAGGCATCAAAATGAGGTCTTTTGAGATGAAGTTTCATCCATAAAATTATGAGAAAGTCTGTAGATGCAAAAAATTTCATACCTAACTGATGTGGCAGATCATTAGTGGTAGGTGATACATGATGTTAGTAATAGGTCTAGATAAAAACCAATAAATGCTTGTCCACTCAACTATTGTGATTTTTATTTATTTATTTTTTGTCTATAGCATTGCTATGAAATTAGTAAGTATCAATATTTGATGAGAAAAGAAAAAAAAAAAACATTTTTTAAGAAATTTTTATATTTCCATAAAAGTGATTTTAAATTTTTTTCTAAAATTATCCATTAATCTGACCCCTCTTTAATATGAATTATATCTCAAATTTGTATAATAATTTAATTATAATAAGGGAAATGTTAACAAATGCTCTAAGGGCATTTGGTGCAGACACAAGATACAAGCCCCCAATTATACATGTATGGGAGGAGAAGTAAAAAGAAGACGGCCCAACCTGTGGCCTTATGGATGGAGCCTGTTAGTTATTGGGCTTGAGATTAAGCAAGCCCAAGAATTTAATAATTAAGGTTTCTTTATGCATTTTATTGTTAGCTATTTATGCACTTTTTTAGATTACTGTAAGATGACTTTTGAGAATTATTAAAAATGTGTGTTTCTTTTACATTGGTGCTGACTATAATTTTGCTCGGTGCTGACTCCTAGGGTTTATCCTTTGTTTAATTGCTCCATTGAAATACTGTGGTTGTCCTACGTCAGTTTTGGTATTAGAGCTGGGTTTCGTTCCATACAACACAACCGAAAGCAACCACTTGAAAGCAAAACCATCAAAAGAGCAAGCCAGCCAAATATGATAGTATCTTTCAAGTTTTTTCCCCATGATATCTTGAACAAGCCAAAACCAGCCCCTGCAATCCGTATATACCCCCAAGCCCCATATGAGTTTTTCACCCCCAAGCCAACAGAGAAGCTAGCAATGCCTCCCAAGTCGGTGACCACCATCTGTGCCCGCCTTTAATCACAGAACCCACAACCCATAAATAAAAAAAAAAAAAATAAAAAAAAAAAAAAAGAAATGAAAAAAAAGGTGACCCACGTAAGCCCATTAGCCACTAGCCACCGAAGCCCATCATTACCCTCGACCACCACTGCTGAGATTGATGAGCAACTAACATTGTTGAGACCCGAGACAAGCAACCACTGGTCTTCCATGTTTCATGTCGCCGCTGTCCGTGCCTCCTTCGCGGTGCCACCAGGCGTTGGTCTCCAATGCCGGCCGTAGACCCTTATCGTTGAGACAACCTCTGTTTCCAATTTAAATTCTTTCGAGTTTTGTTAGTCAGTTTTGAGTTTCTGTTCTCTTAGTTTATCGTGTTTGACTTTTTATTTTGTTATTTTCATTAAAAAAAAATCAAAAGGAAAAGAAATAAAGTGTTGTTTCTATGACAGCCCATTGCATGTGTTGGGCCCTTAAGTTGCTTACCCACAGTTCCATTTTGTCCAAACAGACCCACTCACTTGAGGAGCCATGCCCGTGACTGTAGTGCAGTATGTTGGCCACTAACAAGGGTACAATTCTTACCCTCTTTTGGTGGATTCAATTTTGTCTCATTAAAAAATATTATCTTTCTATTTTTTATGTGCATATCCTACTATACTCCATTGGCCTACCCATTTTGTGCTCAAGGAAGCTATTCTATTATTTGTTATTTCTTTCAGTACCCATTCAAAAATTCAAAAAAAAAAAAAAAAAAACCAATTTCTTTGAAATATCTGATTCTCATTATTAATTGTGGAGCTTATTGGAATTGACTTTTATTTAGGCTTTCTCTCAATATTGTGAACACTGTCACTACTTGATTGCAATTTATTTCTTTGATTCATTGATCTAGTCTCTACATGCACTCTTGTTTGAACTTAATTTAAATTGAGAATTGGTTACTTGAAGTGTCCATAATTTACTCGATAGGGTAGAGCGAATTGAAGCATCTAAAAGAGAGACCATTAACCATCAAGGAGATAACATGCTTACGCAAAAAACCACGGTTACTTTAATAGGGCTCCAAACTTTGAACATGATCACTATAATCACAATGGCCTTAGGGATTATGATGATTGGATGTCCAAGGAAAAGATAGAAGCACCCACCTTTGATGGCTGCCTATACCCATGGGTTTTCACTGATTAGTTACATCAAATTGAGAAATTTTTGACTATTACCATTGGGCTGAGAATAAGAAAGTGAGGTATGCTAGGATGAAGTTACTTGGTAGAGTCGACCTTTTCTGGGAGGACCATGAGGAAACCCTTAGGTGACGACGTGACCCCCCATTACTGATTGGCTTGACTTGAGATGAAGCATGCACTCTCGAGGAATTATCTTCCTCCAACTTATAGGAGCTCCTTCCTTGAGGAATGAGATCACCTAAAGCAAGGCACTGCTCCTGTGGCTGAATATATAGAGAAGTTCATGGAGTTCAAGAGGCAAATTCGAATAGTCGAGGAAGAGGTTGTCACACTCAATAGGTTCAAGAAAGGTTTAAATGCAAACCTACTAGGCGAGATTATCACCCGAGGAGTCACTACCTTAAGAGAAGCATATGACCTTGCTAGGAATTTTGAACTAGCATCCAAATCTATCTTTTGGCAACGTTCTGAGCTCTAGAGTGTTCCCACCAACCTTCAACCTTTTGGTAGCAAATCTAGACTTGCCTTACCCCCAAAGGTTAACCCTAATAGCACCCCAATAGAAAAAGAGGATAAGGGAAAAGGTGCGGTCATTTACCACCCATGCGTGACATACAACACGTCAAAGATTTTGTGCTCGAAGAGATCCCACCTAACTTGCCTCATTATAGGATGAGCCCTGTAGAGTATGCTGAGTTGTAAAGGTAAGTAGAAGAACTACTTAGGAAGGGTTTTGTTTGTGAAAGCATGAGTCCGTGTGCAATCCCTGCACTCTTAACTCCAAAGAAAGATGGAACTTAAAGGTGTGTGTTGATAGTCGTGCCATCAACAAGATCACTATAAAATATCGTTTTCCTATCCCTCGATTGGATGACATGTTGGATATGATGGCTGGAGCAACAATCTTCTCCAAGATAGACTAGAAAAGTGGCTATCATCAAATTTGGGTTTGTTCTGGTGATGAGTGGAAAACTGCCTTCAAGTCGAAGGATGATTTATATGAGTGAATGGTCATGCCTTTTGGATTGTCCAATGCTCCTAGTACTTTTATGAGAGTGATGACTCAAGTCCTCAAGCCTTTTATGGGGAAATTCTTAGTTGTGTACTTTGATGACATCCTCATCTATAGTTAGGGAGTAACACTTAGACCACCTAACTCAAGTTTGTACTACCCTTAGGAAGGAGAGTTTATATGGCAACCTCAAGCGCTCTTTCTTCACTGATAAAGTAGTCTTCCTAGGTTTCATAGTATCCTCTGAGGGAGTTTCTGCCGACCCCCAAAAGGTTTAAGTGATTATGGATTGGCCCAAGCCCAAAAATATCCATGAAATTCGAAGCTTTCATGGGCTCGCTTCCTTTTATCGCTGATTCATCGAGGGGTTTAGTACCATGTCCCCCATCACTGATTGCATGAAACAAGGGGAGTTTGTTTAGACTAAAGCTGCTGTTAAAGCTTTCAATGAGGTAAAACAAAAGATGACTGAGGCACCTGTCATGTGTCTCCCTAATTTTACCAAGCCTTTTGAAGTGGAATGTGATGCCTCAAGTATTGGTATGGGGGAGTACTTAGTCAAGAGCGCCACCCAATTGCTTATTTTAGTGAGAAATTGAATGATGCTAAGCAAAAGTACTCCACATATGACAAAGAATTTTATGCCATTATTTAAGCTCTTTGGCATTGGCGCCATTACCTGATGTCTCGAGAATTCATTATCTACTCTAATTATGAAATTTTGCATTGTCTCCATTCCCAAAAGAAGCTAAATTTTAGGCATGGTAGTTGGGTTTAATTTCTGCAACGCTACTACTTTATGGTGAAACATAGGGCGGGAGTTGAGAATAAGGTTGCTGATGCACTAAGTTGAAGGGTGTCTTTGCTATCCATCATAAGTGTTAAGGTTACTGGGTTTAAACAACTCAAGGGTGACTATGAGTCATGCCCAGATTTTGGGGATTTCTACACTAGCCTAATTGATGCCCTATAGCAATGCTGTGTGCTCACCCCTAAAGGTGGACACCAATAGCAGTGCACATAACCCGCCACAATAGCCTCTTTTTCTCATAGTGTCTATTATACGCTAGTCTAGTCAACCCTTTTTTTTAAGGTGGTGTGGCTAGATCAAAAACTAATATATTTCAACCAAATGATAGGACTAAGTTGTGTATTATTTAAATCTGTTTTGAAGGGAAAAAAGACATGTACTTATCTTTGTATCTTGAATCAAAAGGTCCAAAAATAAAATGCAAAAGAAAGATGCTCAGATGCAATACAATCCAAAAATATCACTATGTAAACTTTCTAATATAGTGAAATCAAGGGCGTTTGAATTTGAATTTTTTTCTCATTTGGAAGAAATTAAATAAAGGAGATAATAAAATTTCCCAATGCAAGTTCAATATTATTTTTCAAACAGCTCATTGAAACCCTATATTTTTCATATTGGTTTTTAAGATTCAAATTCCTAAAATGGATTTCTAAGGAAAGAAACATGCTTTGTCAACTATATTCATGGAGGAAAGAAAAAAAATAATGAATTATAGCTACAAAAAAATTATTAAAAAAAAGGAAAAAAGAAGAGACCTAACCCGAACTGAATGTTAAGTTTCGGGTGAGAGTTATTTCGGGTCAATTTTTTCAGGTTGAATTTCGAGTCGGGTCTTAACCCGACCTGAACTGGATAATGCACAACCCTAATGCCAAAGGTGCATGATGGTATGAGTCATGATATTAAAATACACGTATTTCTTTCTTCTTTTTGAGAAACAAAATAATGAAATATACATGAACAGTAAAGATTTGGATAACCTTGTGTAATTTAAGGGAAATTTTATCTTTATCATTGGCATTTATATTGTAAGTAAATAACCTCTTATATATTTTTAGAATCTACACTCCATATAAATGCAAATGATGAGGATAAATTTTCTCCCAAGTTATACGAGGTTATCCAAACCTTTACTATTCATGTGTATATATATATATATATATATTAACAAGTGTACATTAAAAAGCAAACTCAACTACTAAGGTCCAAGGATCCATGGCTTTCAAAGCATTTGTTATTTTATATGTCTTATCATATTTTGGTTCATTCCATAATAGAGCCATGATAAAGGGGAATAATCTCAATGATTTGGTTTCAGAAATACAACTTGATCAACCCAGCAAAAGTATTTTGGTATTATCTATTATTTATTTGTTAATAGTTTTACTTGTGCAAGTAATTCTTATTATTCTATATCAATTTTTATTTCTTCTAAATATTCCATGTCAAATTAGTGCAAAAGCAATTGCAATTTTCAT
This sequence comes from Quercus robur, assembly GCF_932294415.1. NCBI lineage: Eukaryota > Viridiplantae > Streptophyta > Magnoliopsida > Fagales > Fagaceae > Quercus > Quercus robur. The sequence goes on along the minus strand of NC_065538.1, from coordinate 57,968,800 downwards.
TTCCTTATAGCTTGAGATTTAGTCTAACAATAATAAGATTTTCGCAGACTGAGCATGGAGACACCTATGATTGTGTAAATATATACAAGCAATCTATTTTTGAACATCCTTCATTCAGAAATCATACAATTCAGGTTCATATTGTTACCTTATTTGCATTATATTTTCATCAAAATTTAAATTCAATTTCAAGGTATCCTAGAAAATGACTAGGGCATGCACAAGCTTACATAGTGCGTGCCACAATCATTTTGAAATCGATCGATTTAATAACTCATAATAAATTTTACAAATCTAAGGATGTAACATTTTATTTAAATTTTAAATGGTGTGAAACTTTGTAGATTATCAAATTTAGGAAATGAAATATTAACCATCAAATGATTCTTCTCCATTGTATTTGAAATTTAGAAGATCCTATTCCTTACAGTTTGGCCCCGGACATGTGGAAATTCCGTATCAAATTCTCTTTTTCTCTTTGCCAGAAAACATTACCCAATAACAAATGTACAAAAAAGGAACATATATATATATATAAAATAAAAATAGATAAATAATAAAAAGAAGATGTTTTTCGTTGGTTGCATATATACTAGACAGTGGAAGAGAGTGTTTTAGAGAAAAAAAAAGTGAAATCAACTTATTTTTTTTTATTTTATATATATATATATATATATAGAAATTTGATGCTAGTTTAACAACTTGGATGCTTATTTTTTAATATTTCGTTTGAAATGATATGTTTTTTTACTGAAGTATACAAAATACTTAACAGATGAGACCTAGCAATAAAATAAGAAAACTAGCAGCCAAAATGCAACCCAAGAAGCTGCCGCTTGGTGTCCAATATGCAAAGATAGAGTTAAATGAAGCGTGCCCAAAAGGCACCGTCCCTATTCTAAGAGTCGCAGACAAAGATCTACCTAATGATGTATCAAATTTCAATAAGTCTCTGTTTTCTTCATTTGATCCATTGGATGCTTATATAGAAGTAAGTGAGATAAGGTTTTTCTTTACTTAATGTTGGTCATGCCTCTTTTTTTTTTTCTTTTTCTTTTCTTTTTTTTTTTTCTCCTTTTTGTAATACAATTAAAGGCTTCTTAACTTCAACAGAATTCATCCTCATAGTTTGCAGGAATATTTACAAAAACAACCCCAGACAAAAAGTATCAATCGATTGGAGCCAAAATGAGTGTATGGAATCCAAGTGTTAGTGGACCTTTCCAATATAGTTCAGTTGCAATCTCAGTTGAAGCAACGTTTGGAACTGACTTCGAACAAATACAACTTGGGTGGACTGTAAGTATTAAGGAAGAGATATAATTGTTCGATTAATTTTTAAATTTTTTTGAAAAGTATACTTTTTTTTTTAACCAATAAATTCCATAGTTACAATGAAAGAGAAGTTCTTAAATTTTTTTTCTAGGTAAACTACAAGACTCTTGCCTATTTTTGTATAGTTGAATTACAACATATGCTTCAACTTTATTTATAATTTCTGATATTGTTCAGGTAAACCCAAACGTGTATGGTGATACACGCACCCATTGGTTTTTTCAAATGACTGTAAGTACTTTTTATCTTTAAATAGATTTAAGGTTCTTGGCAGGATGATTTTTTTTTTCTTTTTTTGGGGCACAAATACATAGTACTAACTTAATTTGAATTTCACACTATACATGGACTAGAACAAAAGAGTTCCACATTGTCATAATCTTGCTTGCTTGGGGTTCGTACAAACTAATACCAAAGTACCAGTTGGAAGTGTTATAGAGAAGGTCTCTGATTACGGTACCGCTGATCAAGTGGTTCTGTCTTTCTCCATGATTTGGGTAATAATTACTTCTTTTTTCTCTTTTCTTTTTTAACATAGGATTTGAATGCATGTTTACAACTAGAAATTTAGTTTATCAAATAATTTTTTTGCATGACTTCTGATTTCCATTTTTTCCCTTTTCCTTTTTATTGTATTTGGTTAAATGATAACAATAGGATGGAGCAGCTTCACCTAGAACTGGAAAATGGTGGGTGTATTTTAATACTGAACTTGATCCAATTGGATATTTTCCAGACGAACTATTTTTTGAGTTAAATTCAGGAGCTGACACATTGAAATGGGGAGGCTATGTTTTCACTGGGCCAAATGATAATGCTAGCCCTCAAATGGGTAGTGGAAAATTTGATAATGGAATATATCAGCGAACTGCTTACATGACTAATGTACAATATATAGATGCCAATAATCGACTAGTTCGCTCGCCAAATAATATTCAAACTGCCGAGTCTCGTTGTTTCCTTGAAGGGGATGAATCATACAAAGACGACACAATAGAATATACCTTTTGTTTTGGCGGAAAAGGTGGCATACGAGATTATTGTTATCATGGTGCACGTTGATAAAAACCAATAAAAAGCTTGTCACATCAATAGTTTGTGGCTATTGCATTACATTTCGTGCTTAATATAATAATGGCAAAATTTGAATTTTTGTTCCTTTCTTTGTGGGTTTTTTTTTTTTTTTTTGTCCTTGATTTTTTATTTTATTTTATTTTAGTTCCTAGAAAATCAATTGTTGAGAAAGTTAAAAAATATTTTTAGTCAGAGAAATATTCCAAAAGCTCTAAACCAGACCCATGTTACCCTTATCCCAAATTACATACAAATCCAATTAAGACACAATTAAATCACCAAACTATATTTGATAAACTAGCCATCGTAGCTTCACTTCCATCCTCCCAACTCTTCTCCATGATATTCCTCTTCTACCTACAATATTTAAAAAATGAAAAACCACATTACTCAAACAAGAAATTGTAATTAAGATGTCATGTATTCCTTTGGCTTATGGAACCCAATGCACCATTTATCACTCCATGCACCAACCATTTCAATCTCAAGCAAAAACATAATTAACAGCACTTTTCGTCAAAATAGAGAGAGAGAGAGAGAGAGAGAGAGAGATTTTATTTATTAGAAGTGTGTGTGTGTGTATTTATCACTATTTATTATAAGTATATGAGTAGCATACATCTTAGAAGTAAATATGTAATTTAGTGGTAGAGCTACAATATCATAATTCAGCAAAACATAGATATAGTTCCTTAACAATTATACCTTATATTTCTCAATTGATTTGAACTGTACCTAAACACACTTTTCTAAGTTAATAGACACTCATTCAATAGGCCTTGAAATGAAAACCTCACCCTTCACTCTATTCTTTCAAGAGGAGAAGGTGCATATATACAGCACTATATTGTTTACTATTCTCATTGTAATGAACGAAGCGACCAGCTCATATCTCATATATAAGATTCAAAAATACCTTTTGGGTGAAAGTGACACCAACTTTAATCTCTCCACAATAACAATGATCTTTGCGAACCACACTATATTTGCAAGGGTATAACTCAGCATTTCCATTCTCCACTCCTACTGCTATTAAATCCTCCATATTGATGCTGTAAATGGAAAACTTCTCTATTATGTGAGGAAGGAAAATCAAACAACAGATATATAAATATATATATATATATTTATATATATAATGCACATCAAAAATTGCATTCCATGCTCTACATTATCCCTACAATCAACTACCCTCATTGTTTAAGTCTAAATGTATTTTCTAATGGCTTCAAGCCACATAAAAAAATTATTCCTTAAAAGTGCAGGCTTTAGCCACGTTTCAAAAACACAGTTATAGACCCTAAAAATGCAACTATAGGCTATAGCCGCATTTGTAGACGTGGCCACAGGTCCCCCTATAGCTGCATTTTTCCACCTACTATAGGCTGAGACTTATACAAAATGAGGCTACAGATCTGCTTTGGGCTGCGTTTAAAATGCAGTTATAGCCTGGACCTAAAGCTGTGTTTTTAAAATGCGGCTATAGACCATCTTTGGGCTGCGTTTAGAAACGCGACTATAAACTCGTGCATTGGGTTTTTCTATAGCTGCGTTTCTAAAAACGCGTATATAGGTTTTTTTTTTTTTTTTTACCTTTTCTTTTTTCTTGTAAAATCTATAATTCCTGCCCAGAACAATGGCCAACACTTAACAGATGCAACCAATTGCAACCAACAAAACAATTGCCAACACTCAACAGTTCCCAACCAATTGCCAGCAAACAAAACAAGTTCATTGCCAAAAGATTGCATTGCCCAAATAATTAACATAAACAAAACAAGTTCCCAACAAAAGATTTTTACATCACAAAATGCATAACCCTCAAGGATTTTTTACATCACAAAAAATTGTCAGCAAGCATCATGGTACTTGATCAGCTAGTTTCCAACAAGCATCATGGTACTTGATTGGTCAGTCCAATGCTCGTTGCTACAACCAATTACCTGTGACAATGAGAACACTGGAAATTGGGTTGAATTGGGCTCGCAAAAATCCCTAAGCTTGGAACACTTGAAAACAGTGCAAACACTTGAAAACACTCATGAATCGTGGAACTATCCGCTACATTTAGCAAGTGTAAAAAGGCATGTGTAAAAATGTTCACTTGAGAGGTTTTTAGAACAAGGATACTTTCCTATCTACATTCATGGTTGAAATTTTCTAATTTGATTTTATGTCTTATAGTACATCTACTTCCCTACTTCTTGCTTCATATATACTAATGTGGGACCTTCAAATTTGAATAAAACCAACAAAGGCAGGAATATATCTGATTTTTATTTTTATTTTTTTCCCAATATAGTTGTATATGTAACACACCTACTTGCATTATATAGATTAATCATGTCACTTGACAACATGCACACTAGGAAAACTTTTATAACTCACTTCTAAGTATTACTTATGAAAATTGATTGTACTCCTAAAAATTAGGCAATGAATTTCAATGTCATCCACATAATTGGAAACAAGGTCATAAACATCCCACAAATTGAACTGCTCATAAAAGAACTAGTCAACCAAAGAGTACAACTTACAAGCAAAATGGCCTAAGCACACATTCAAGAAGAAAAACAATTCTAGAAAAGAAACAGGGACAAAGCAACACACTTAAGTTTTTCCCAACCGACATTGAAGGCCCGCTTCATAATCCCTATGTTTTAAAGGCTTCCTCTGCATTGGAGGACCTTTTACTGCAACAAAATCAATGAATCACATCAATTTTTCACACCCATTGGTCTACACTTCAGCAGAGCCAATAATTTCAACATAAAAGACACCCAATATTAATTCTACAAGCCAATTAGTCTAGAATTCAGAGGGTTCAATTAACATGCATACACACTAATACACACATGTACACTGCGTCAGAGTACAACAATCCAATATTGATTCTGCAAATTGATTATCTATAATTCAAAGGGTTCAATTAACACACACACACATACAAATACACAATATTAAGTCTGTAAACCTGTTACTCTACAATTCAGACAGTTTAATTAACGCATGCATACAGAGTACAAACATTGAGCCAAATGAATTTTGCAAACCCTTTAGTCTACAGTTCATAGGGTTCAATAAACACACACACTTGCACGCAGGCACACCTAATATTAATTTTGCAAACCTATTACTCTATGATTTAGAAGGGTTCAATTAACAAATGTGCGCGCACACACAAATAGTCAACAGCCAATACTATTTTTGCAAATCCATTACTTTACAATTCAGAGGGTTCAATACACACACAATAGTATTTTTGCAAATTCATTAAACTACAACTCAAAGGGTATGAGTAAAACACACACACATATACTAAAACCAATCAAACCAAAAACAAATACAAATTCAATTAAAAAAAAAAAAAGATAATCAGCTTAGAATTACTTACAGTTGGACTTAGATTGTGACTCTTCGTCCTACAGTTCAAAAAAAATGAACCGCAATTAACTAAGAGCAATTCATCACAATATAAATATAAAAAATAATAAAAATTGAAAAACAAAAACTTTGAAAATGTAATAATTAAAATAAATTACCTGTCTTTCACGCTATAGTTCATCGGTAGCCGAAATGGGAAACTTGTCATTGGTTGTAATTCGGTTGAGGGACTTGTAACTAAGCACACGGGCCAAGACGTATCTTGTTTTTAACAAAATTATTGAAATAAATTTAAGTCAAACTTAGATTGTGCAATTTACATTTTAGCCTTGATATGACGTATAAGGATACCACTTAAAACCAAAAACTTAGACTTATAAGTTTGGAGTCAACTATATTATATTAACCATCCACTCTTATTATTATTATTTAATGTAAGTTTGAACCCTAGATGCAGGGAAAGCTCAAGGCCTAATATTTTATTGATTTCACCCTTTATATAAAGGCTCTATCGCATTATAAAAAGGTCCAAAATTGTAGAGTGAAGATGGAGATATTACATTCATTGCTACATCAATTTATGTGCTTTATGTGGTAAAATTTATAATACCTTTAGCATTTTTCAAGATTATATGATAATAAGTGTTTAAAAATAAATAAATAAAAAAAGGTTGTACAATGTTGATTTTTATCTCACCTCCAAAAAGGTCTCCAAAATATTATACCAACAAAAACTAAACCCAATTGAAAACCAAACTATTTTGGGAAAAAAATTGTTTTGATGTTGTAATTGTTGTCAGACAATATTCTACACAACATGTTGTCAACAGTACTTACCTAATCTTTCATATGGCTACACATCAAACAATCTCTATCTCTATATGAAATTAAAATTTTCTTTAAAAAAAAAATGAAATTAACATTATGGTCCGTTTGGATTGAGGGGGAGGGAGGGCGAGTAGAGTAGAGTTAGTTCAGCCTATTTTCAGCCAACTCTGCTTTACTCTCCTCCACTCCTCCTCCCTCCCCCCTTAATCCAAACAAACCCTTAGTTTGGTTAGTATTAATTCATAAAATTTCCAATTCATCAAATTAAGATTGATTATTTCATTAGTATTAAATAAATTTTTTTTAATTGATATTTAAATATAAAGGTTCCACTTAGGATTATCACCTTAAATGTCTCTGTTAAAAGGACCAAGAAATAAGAACAATTTGAGTTACAAATCTCTTGACTATTCATACAAGGCATCAAAATGAGGTCTTTTGAGATGAAGTTTCATCCATAAAATTATGAGAAAGTCTGTAGATGCAAAAAATTTCATACCTAACTGATGTGGCAGATCATTAGTGGTAGGTGATACATGACGTTAGTAATAGGTCTAGATAAAAACCAATAAATGCTTGTCCACTCAACTATTGTGATTTTTATTTATTTATTTATTTATTTTTTGTCTATAGCATTGCTATGAAATTAGTAAGTATCAATATTTGATGAGAAAAGAAAAAATAAAAAAAACATTTTTTAAGAAATTTTTATATTTCCATAAAAGTGATTTTAAATTTTTTTCTAAAATTATCCATTAATCTGACCCCTCTTTAATATGAATTATATCTCAAATTTGTATAATAATTTAATTATAATAAGGGAAATGTTAACAAATGCTCTAAGGGCATTTGGTGCAGACACAAGATACAAGCCCCCAATTATACATGTATGGGAGGAGAAGTAAAAAGAAGACGGCCCAACCTGTGGCCTTATGGATGGAGCCTGTTAGTTATTGGGCTTGAGATTAAGCAAGCCCAAGAATTTAATAATTAAGGTTTCTTTATGCATTTTATTGTTAGCTATTTATGCACTTTTTTAGATTACTGTAAGATGACTTTTGAGAATTATTAAAAATGTGTGTTTCTTTTACATTGGTGCCGACTATAATTTTGCTCGGTGTTGACTCCAAGCAACCCTTAGGTGCTGACTCCTAGGGTTTATCCTTTGTTTAATTGCTCCATTGAAATACTGTGGTTGTCCTACGTCAGTTTTGGTATTAGAGCTGGGTTTCGTTCCATACAACACAACCGAAAGCAACCACTTGAAAGCAAAACCATCAAAAGAGCAAGCCAGCCAAATATGATAGTATCTTTCAAGTTTTTTCCCCATGATATCTTGAACAAGCCAAAACCAGCCCCTGCAATCCGTATATACCCCCAAGCCCCATATGAGTTTTTCACCCCCAAGCCAACAGAGAAGCTAGCAACGCCTCCCAAGTCGGTGACCACCATCTGTGCCCGCCTTTAATCACAGAACCCACAACCCATAAAAAAAAAAAAAAAAAAAAAAAAAAAAAAAAAAAGAAATGAAAAAAAAGGTGACCCACGTAAGCCCATTAGCCACTAGCCACCGAAGCCCATCATTACCCTCGACCACCACTGCTGAGATTGATGAGCAACTAACATTGTTGAGACCCGAGACAAGCAACCACTGGTCTTCCATGTTTCATGTCGCCGCTGTCCGTGCCTCCTTCGCGGTGCCACCAGGCGTTGGTCTCCAATGCCGGCCGTAGACCCTTATCGTTGAGACAACCTCTGTTTCCAATTTAAATTCTTTCGAGTTTTGTTAGTCAGTTTTGAGTTTCTGTTCTCTTAGTTTATCGTGTTTGACTTTTTATTTTGTTATTTTCATTAAAAAAAAATCAAAAGGAAAAAAAATAAAGTGTTGTTTCTATGACAGCCCATTGCATGTGTTGGGCCCTTAAGTTGCTTACCCACAGTTCCATTTTGTCCAAACAGACCCACTCACTTGAGGAGCCATGCCCGTGACTGTAGTGTAGTATGTTGGCCACTAACAAGGGTACAATTCTTACTCTCTTTTGGTGGATTCAATTTTGTCTCATTAAAAAATATTATCTTTCTATTTTTTATGTGCATATCCTACTATACTCCATTGGCCTACCCATTTTGTGCTCAAGGAAGTTATTCTATTATTTGTTATTTCTTTCAGTACCCATTCAAAAATTCAAAAAAAAAAAAAAAAACCAATTTCTTTGAAATATCTGATTCTCATTATTAATTGTGGAGCTTATTGGAATTGACTTTTATTTAGGCTTTCTCTCAATATTGTGAACACTGTCACTACTTGATTGCAATTTATTTCTTTGATTCATTGATCTAGTCTCTACATGCACTCTTGTTTGAACTTAATTTAAATTGAGAATTGGTTACTTGAAGTGTCCATAATTTACTCGATAGGGTAGAGCGAATTGAAGCATCTAAAAGAGAGACCATTAACCATCAAGGAGATAACATGCTTACGCAAAAAACCACGGTTACTTTAATAGGGCTCCAAACTTTGAACATGATCACTATAATCACAATGGCCTTAGGGATTATGATGATTGGATGTCCAAGGAAAAGATAGAAGCACCCACCTTTGATGGCTGCCTATACCCATGGGTTTTCACTGATTAGTTACATCAAATTGAGAAATTTTTGACTATTACCATTGGGCTGAGAATAAGAAAGTGAGGTATGCTAGGATGAAGTTACTTGGTAGAGTCGACCTTTTCTGGGAGGACCATGAGGAAACCCTTAGGTGACGACGTGACCCCCCATTACTGATTGGCTTGACTTGAGATGAAGCATGCACTCTCGAGGAATTATCTTCCTCCAACTTATAGGAGCTCCTTCCTTGAGGAATGAGATCACCTAAAGCAAGGCACTGCTCCTGTGGCTGAATATATAGAGAAGTTCATGGAGTTCAAGAGGCAAATTCGAATAGTCGAGGAAGAGGTTGTCACACTCAATAGGTTCAAGAAAGGTTTAAATGCAAACCTACTAGGCGAGATTATCACCCGAGGAGTCACTACCTTAAGAGAAGCATATGACCTTGCTAGGAATTTTGAACTAGCATCCAAATCTATCTTTTGGCAACGTTCTGAGCTCTAGAGTGTTCCCACCAACCTTCAACCTTTTGGTAGCAAATCTAGACTTGCCTTACCCCCAAAGGTTAACCCTAATAGCACCCCAATAGAAAAAGAGGATAAGGGAAAAGGTGCGGTCATTTACCACCCATGCGTGACATACAACACGCCATAGATTTTGTGCTCGAAGAGATCCCACCTAACTTGCCTCATTATAGGATGAGCCCTGTAGAGTATGCTGAGTTTTAAAGGTAAGTAGAAGAACTACTTAGGAAGGGTTTTGTTTTTGAAAGCATGAGTCCGTGTGCAATCCCTGCACTCTTAACTCCAAAGAAAGATGGAACTTAAAGGTGTGTGTTGATAGTCGTGCCATCAACAAGATCACTATAAAATATCGTTTTCCTATCCCTCGATTGGATGACATGTTGGATATGATGGCTGGAGCAACAATCTTCTCCAAGATAGACTAGAAAAGTGGCTATCGTCAAATTTGGGTTTGTTCTGGTGATGAGTGGAAAACTGCCTTCAAGTCGAAGGATGGTTTATATGAGTGAATGGTCATGCCTTTTGGATTGTCCAATGCTCCTAGTACTTTTATGAGAGTGATGACTCAAGTCCTCAAGCCTTTTATGGGGAAATTCTTAGTTGTGTACTTTGATGACATCCTCATCTATAGTTAGGGAGTAACACTTAGACCACCTAACTCAAGTTTGTACTACCCTTAGGAAGGAGAGTTTATATGGCAACCTCAAGCGCTCTTTCTTCACTGATAAAGTAGTCTTCCTAGGTTTCATAGTATCCTCTGAGGGAGTTTCTGCCGACCCCCAAAAGGTTTAAGTGATTATGGATTGGCCCAAGCCCAAAAATATCCATGAAATTCGAAGCTTTCATGGGCTCGCTTCCTTTTATCGCTGATTCATCGAGGGGTTTAGTACCATGTCCCCCATCACTGATTGCATGAAACAAGGGGAGTTTGTTTAGACTAAAGCTGCTGTTAAAGCTTTCAATGAGGTAAAACAAAAGATGACTGAGGCACCTGTCATGTGTCTCCCTAATTTTACCAAGCCTTTTGAAGTGGAATGTGATGCCTCAAGTATTGGTATGGGGGAGTACTTAGTCAAGAGCGCCACCCAATTGCTTATTTTAGTGAGAAATTGAATGATGCTAAGCAAAAGTACTCCACATATGACAAAGAATTTTATGCCATTATTTAAGCTCTTTGGCATTGGCGCCATTACCTGATGTCTCGAGAATTCATTATCTACTCTAATTATGAAATTTTGCATTGTCTCCATTCCCAAAAGAAGCTAAATTTTAGGCATGGTAGTTGGGTTTAATTTCTGCAACGCTACTACTTTATGGTGAAACATAGGGCGGGAGTTGAGAATAAGGTTGCTGATGCTCTAAGTTGAAGGGTGTCTTTGCTATCCATCATAAGCGTTAAGGTTACTGGGTTTAAACAACTCAAGGGTGACTATGAGTCATGCCCAGATTTTGGGGATTTCTACACTAGCCTAAGTAATGCCCTATGGCCAATCCTAGATGATTATACCCTTCAAGATGGTTACTTGTTCAAAGCTAACAAGTTATGTATCCCTCAGTTTTCAGTGAGAGATTTCCTAGTTTAGGAGATACATGCGGAAGGCCTTGTAGGTCATTTTAGCTGAGACAAAACAATTGAGGAAGTGGAACATCAATTCTATTAGCCTGGTCTGAAGAGGGGCATTGCGAAGATAGTTGGTCAGTGTCGTACATGTTAACTAACCAAACATCGCAAGCAAAACACTGGCCTATACATGACTCTACCTGTGCCAGATCGCCCGTGGCAGGATGTAAGTATGGACTTTGTGTTAGGTCCGCACAACTAACACAAATTTATAAACAATAGATAGATAACCTTATAGTTACTAAAGGTTGTCACATATAACGGCGGTTCTCGCCCGCCACTACAAGTGCAATTAGTCTATTTTAATTGATGCCCTATAGCAATGCTGTGTGCCCACCCCTAAAGGTGGACACCAATAGCAGTGCACATAACCCGCCACAATAGCCTCTTTTTCTCATAGTGTCTATTATACGCTAGTCTAGTCAACCCTTTTTTTTAAGGTGGTGTGGCTAGATCAAAAACTAATATATTTCAACCAAATGATAGGACTAAGTTGTGTATTATTTAAATCTGTTTTGAAGGGAAAAAAGACATGTACTTATCTTTGTATCTTGAATCAAAAGGTCCAAAAATAAAATGCAAAAGAAAGATGCTCAGATGCAATACAATCCAAAAATATCACTATGTAAACTTTCTAATATAGTGAAATCAAGGGCGTTTGAATTTGAATTTTTTTCTCATTTGGAAGAAATTAAATAAAGGAGATAATAAAATTTCCCAATGCAAGTTCAATATTATTTTTCAAACAGCTCATTGAAACCCTATATTTTTCATATTGGTTTTTAAGATTCAAATTCCTAAAATGGATTTCTAAGGAAAGAAACATGCTTTGTCAACTATATTCATGGAGGAAAGAAAAAAAATAATGAATTATAGCTACAAAAAAATTATTAAAAAAAAGGAAAAAAGAAGAGACCTAACCCGAACTGAATGTTAAGTTTCGGGTGAGAGTTATTTCGGGTCAATTTTTTCAGGTTGAATTTCGAGTCGGGTCTTAACCCGACCTGAACTGGATAATGCACAACCCTAATGCCAAAGGTGCATGATGGTATGAGTCATGATATTAAAATACACGTATTTCTTTCTTCTTTTTGAGAAACAAAATAATGAAATATACATGAACAGTAAAGATTTGGATAACCTTGTGTAATTTAAGGGAAATTTTATCTTTATCATTGGCATTTATATTGTAAGTAAATAACCTCTTATATATTTTTAGAATCTACACTCCATATAAATGCAAATGATGAGGATAAATTTTCTCCCAAGTTATACGAGGTTATCCAAACCTTTACTATTCATGTGTATATATATATATATATATTAACAAGTGTACATTAAAAAGCAAACTCAACTACTAAGGTCCAAGGATCCATGGCTTTCAAAGCATTTGTTATTTTATATGTCTTATCATATTTTGGTTCATTCCATAATAGAGCCATGATAAAGGGGAATAATCTCAATGATTTGGTTTCAGAAATACAACTTGATCAACCCAGCAAAAGTATTTTGGTATTATCTATTATTTATTTGTTAATAGTTTTACTTGTGCAAGTAATTCTTATTATTCTATATCAATTTTTATTTCTTCTAAATATTCCATGTCAAATTAGTGCAAAAGCAATTGCAATTTTCATTTCCTTATAGCTTGAGATTTAGTCTAACAATAATAAGATTTTCGCAGACTGAGCATGGAGACACCTATGATTGTGTAAATATATACAAGCAATCTATTTTTGAACATCCTTCATTCAGAAATCATACAATTCAGGTTCATATTGTTACCTTATTTGCATTATATTTTCATCAAAATTTAAATTCAATTTCAAGGTATCCTAGAAAATGACTAGGGCATGCACAAGCTTACATAGTGCGTGCCACAATCATTTTGAAATCGATCGATTTAATAACTCATAATAAATTTTACAAATCTAAGGATGTAACATTTTATTTAAATTTTAAATGGTGTGAAACTTTGTAGATTATCAAATTTAGGAAATGAAATATTAACCATCAAATGATTCTTCTCCATTGTATTTGAAATTTAGAAGATCCTATTCCTTACAGTTTGGCCCCGGACATGTGGAAATTCCGTATCAAATTCTCTTTTTCTCTTTGCCAGAAAACATTACCCAATAACAAATGTACAAAAAAGGAACATATATATATATATATATATAAAATAAAAATAGATAAATAATAAAAAGAAGATGTTTTTCGTTGGTTGCATATCTACTAGACAGTGGAAGAGAGTGTTTTAGAGAAAAAAAAAGTGAAATCAACTTATTTTTTTTATTTTATATATATATATATATATATAGAAATTTGATGCTAGTTTAACAACTTGGATGCTTATTTTTTAATATTTCGTTTGAAATGATATGTTTTTTTACTGAAGTATACAAAATACTTAACAGATGAGACCTAGCAATAAAATAAGAAAACTAGCAGCCAAAATGCAACCCAAGAAGCTGCCGCTTGGTGTCCAATATGCAAAGATAGAGTTAAATGAAGCGTGCCCAAAAGGCACCGTCCCTATTCTAAGAGTCGCAGACAAAGATCTACCTAATGATGTATCAAATTTCAATAAGTCTCTGTTTTCTTCATTTGATCCATTGGATGCTTATATAGAAGTAAGTGAGATAAGGTTTTTCTTTACTTAATGTTGGTCATGCCTCTTTTTTTTTTTTTTTCTTTTTTTTTGGGGACAAAATTTAGCTATAACCAATTTTGTAACTAGACTTTGTCTTTTTTTTTTTTTTTTTCTCCTTTTTGTAATACAATTAAAGGCTTCTTAACTTCAACAGAATTCATCCTCATAGTTTGCAGGAATATTTACAAAAACAACCCCAGACAAAAAGTATCAATCAATTGGAGCCAAAATGAGTGTATGGAATCCACGTGTTAGAGGACCTTTCCAATATAGTTCAGTTGCAATCTCAGTTGAAGCAACGTTTGGAACTGACTTCGAACAAATACAACTTGGGTGGACTGTAAGTATTAAGGAAGAGATATAATTGTTCGATTAATTTTTAAATTTTTTTGAAAAGTATACTTTTTTTTTTAACCAATAAATTCCATAGTTACAATGAAAGAGAAGTTCTTAAATTTTTTTGCTAGGTAAACTACAAGACTCTTGCCTATTTTTGTATAGTTGAATTACAACATATGCTTCAACTTTATTTATAATTTCTGATATTGTTCAGGTAAACCCAAACGTGTATGGTGATACACGCACCCATAGGTTTTTTCAAATGACTGTAAGTACTTTTTATCTTTAAATAGATTTAAGGTTCTTGGCAGGATGATTTTTTTTTTCTTTTTTTGGGGCACAAATACATAGTACTAACTTAATTTGAATTTCACACTATACATGGACTAGAACAAAGGAGTTCCACATTGTCATAATCTTGCTTGCTTGGGGTTCGTACAAACTAATACCAAAGTACCAGTTGGAAGTGTTATAGAGAAGGTCTCTGATTACGGTACCGCTGATCAAGTGGTTCTGTCTTTCTCCATGATTTGGGTAATAATTACTTCTTTTTTCTCTTTTCTTTTTTAACATAGGATTTGAATGCATGTTTACAACTAGAAATTTAGTTTATCAAATAATTTTTTTGCATGACTTCTGATTTCCATTTTTTTCCTTTTCCTTTTTATTGTATTTGGTTAAATGATAACAATAGGATGGAGCAGCTTCACCTAGAACTGGAAAATGGTGGGTGTATTTTAATACTGAACTTGATCCAATTGGATATTTTCCAGACGAACTATTTTTTGAGTTAAATTCAGGAGCTGACACATTGAAATGGGGAGGCTATGTTTTCACTGGGCCAAATGATAATGCTAGCCCTCAAATGGGTAGTGGAAAATTTGATAATGGAATATATCAACGAACTGCTTACATGACTAATGTACAATATATAGATGCCAATAATCGACTAGTTCGCTCGCCAAATAATATTCAAACTGCCGAGTCTCGTTGTTTCCTTGAAGGGGATGAATCATACAAAGACGACACAATAGAATATACCTTTTGTTTTGGCGGAAAAGGTGGCATACGAGATTATTGTTATCATGGTGCACGTTGATAAAAACCAATAAAAAGCTTGTCACATCAATAGTTTGTGGCTATTGCATTACATTTCGTGCTTAATATAATAATGGCAAAATTTGAATTTTTATTCCTTTCTTTGTGGGTTTTTTTTTTTTTTTTGTCCTTGATTTTTTATTTTATTTTATTTTAGTTCCTAGAAAATCAATTGTTGAGAAAGTTAAAAAATATTTTTAGTCAGAGAAATATTCCAAAAGCTCTAAACCAGACCCATGTTACCCTTATCCCAAATTACATACAAATCCAATTAAGACACAATTAAATCACCAAACTATATTTGATAAACTAGCCATCGTAGCTTCACTTCCATCCTCCCAACTCTTCTCCATGATATTCCTCTTCTACCTACAATATTTAAAAAATGAAAAACCACATTACTCAAACAAGAAATTGTAATTATGATGTCATGTATTCCTTTGGCTTATGGAACCCAATGCACCATTTATCACTCCATGCACCAACCATTTCAATCTCAAGCAAAAACATAATTAACAGCACTTTTCGTCAAAATAGAGAGAGAGAGAGAGAGAGAGAGAGAGAGAGAGAGAGAGATTTTATTTATTAGAAGTGTGTGTGTGTGTGTATTTATCACTATTTATTATAAGTATATGAGTAGCATACATCTTAGAAGTAAATATGTAATTTAGTGGTAGAGCTACAATATCATAAATCAGCAAAACATAGATATAGTTCCTTAACAATTATACCTTATATTTCTCAATTGATTTGAACTGTACCTAAACACACTTTTCTAAGTTAATAGACACTCATTCAATAGGCCTTGAAATGAAAACCTCACCCTTCACTCTATTCTGTCAAGAGGAGAAGGTGCATATATACAGCACTATATTGTTTACTATTCTCATTGTAATGAACGAAGCGACCAGCTCATATCTCATATATAAGATTCAAAAATAACTTTTGGGTGAAAGTGACACCAACTTGAATCTCTCCATAATAACAATGATCTTTGCGAACCACACTATATTTGCAAGGGTATAACTCAGCATTTCCATTCTCCACTCCTATTGCAATTAAATCCTCCATATTGATGCTGTAAATGGAAAACTTTTCTATTATGTGAGGAAGGAAAATCAAAAAACAGATATATATATATATATATATTTATATATATAATGCACATCAAAAATTGCATTCCATGCTCTACATTATCCCTCCAATCAACTACCCTCATTGTTTAAGTCTAAATGTGTATTCTAATGGCTTCAAGCCACATAAAAAAATTATTCCTTAAAAATGCAGGCTTTAGCCACGTTTCAAAAACACAGTTATAGACCCTAAAAACGCAACTATAGGCCATAGCCGCATTTGTAGACGTGGCCACAGGTCCTCCTATAGCTGCATTTTTCCACCTACTATAGGCTGAGACTTATACAAAATGCAACTACAGATCTGTTTTGGGCTGCGTTTAAAATGCAGTTACAGCCTGGACCTAAAGCTGTGTTTTTAAAATGCGGCTATAGACCATCTTTGGGCTGCGTTTAGAAATGCGGCTATAGACTCGTACATTTGGTTTTTCTATAGTTGTGTTTTTAAAAACGCATCTATAGGTTTTTTTTTTTTTTACCTTTCTTTTTTCTTGCCAAATCTGTTATTCCTGCCCAAAACAATGGCCAACACTTAACAGATTCAACCAATTGCAACCAACAAAACAATTGTCAACACTCAATAGTTCCTAACCAATTGCCAGCAAACAAAACAAGTTCATTGCCAAAAGATTGCATTGCTCAAATAATTTACATAAACAAAACAAGTTCCCAACAAAAGATTTTTACATCACAAAAAGCATATCCCTCAAGGATTTTTTACATCACAAAAAATTGTCAGCAAGCATCATGGTACTTGATCAGCCAGTTTCCAGCAAGCATCATGGTACTTGATTGGTCAGTCCAATGCTTGTAGCTACAGCCAATTACCTGTGACAGTGAGAACACTGGAAATTGGGTTGAATTGGGCTCGCAAAAATCCCTAAGCTTGGAACACTTGAAAACAGTGCAAACACTTGAAAACACTCATGCATCGTGGAACTATCAGCTACATTTTGCAAGTGTAAAAAGGCATGTGTAAAAATGTTCACTTGAGAGGTTTTTAGAACAAGGATACTTTCTTATCTACATTCATGGTTGAAATTTTCTAATTTGATTTTATGTCTTATAGTACATCTACTTCCCTACTTCTTGCTTCATATATACTAATGTGGGACCTTCAAATTTGAATAAAACCAACAAAGGCAGGAATATATCTGATTTTTATTTTTATTTTTTTCCCAATATAGTTGTATATGTAACACACCTACTTGCATTATATAGATTAGTCATGTCACTTGACAACATGCACACTAGGAAAACTTTTATAACTCACTTCTAAGTATTACTTATGAAAATTGACTGTACTCCTAAAAATTAGGCAATGAATTTCAATGTCATCCACATAAGTGGAAACAAGGTCATAGACATCCCACAAGTTGAACTGCTCATAAAAGAACTAGTCAACCAAAGAGTACAACTTACAAGCAAAATGGCCTAAGCACACATTCAAGAAGAAAAACAATTCTAGAAAAGAAATAGGGACAAAGCAACACACTTAAGTTTTTCCCAACTGAGATTCAAGGCCCGCTTCATAATCCCTATGTTTCAAAGGCTTCCTCTGCATTGGAGGACCTTTTACTGTAACAAAATCAATGAATCACATCAATTTTTCACACCCATTGTTCTACACTTCAGCAGAGCCAATAATTTCAACATAAAAGACACCCAATATTAATTCTACAAGCCAATTAGTCTAGAATTCAGAGGGTTCAATTAACATGCATACACACTAATACACACATGTACACTGCGTCAGAGTACAACAACCCAATATTGATTCTGCATACTAATTATCTACAATTCAAAGGGTTCAATTAACACACACACATACAAATACACAATATTAAGTCTGTAAACCTGTTACTCTACAATTCAGACAGTTTAATTAACGCATGCATATAGAGTACAAAGATTGAGCCAAATGAATTTTGCAAACCCATTAGTGTACAGTTCATAGGGTTCAATAAACACACACACTTGCACGCAGGCACACCTAATATTAATTTTGCAAACCTATTACTCTATGATTTAGAAGGGTTCAATTAACAAATGTGCGCGCACGCACAAATAGTCAACACCCAATATTGTTTTTGCAAATCCATTACTTTACAATTCAAAGGGTTCAATACACACACAATAGTATTTTTGCAAATTCATTACACTACAACTCAATGGGTATGAGTAAAACACACACACACATACTAAAACCAATCAAACCAAAAACAAATACAAATTCAAATTTAAAAAAAAGAAAAAAAAGAAAAAGATAATCAGCTTAGAATTACTTACATTTGGACTTAGATCGTGACTCTTCCTCCTACAGTTCAAAAAAAAATGAACCGCAATTAACTAAGAGCAATTCATCACAATGTAAATATAAAAAATAATAAAAACTGAAGAACAAAAACTTTGAAAATGTAATAATTAAAATAAATTACCTGTCTTTCATGCTATAGCTCATCGGTAGCCGAAATGGGAAACTTGTCATTGATTGTAATTCGGTTGAGGGACTTGTAACTAAGCACATAGGCCAAGACCTATCTTGTTTTTAACAAAATTATTGAAATTAATTTAAGTCAAACTTAGATTGTGCAATTTACATTTTAGCCTTGATATGATGTATAAGGATACCACTTAAAACCAAAAACTTAGACTTATAAGTTTGGAGTCAACTATATTATATTAACCATCCACTCTTATTATTATTATTTAATGTAAGTTTGAACCCAAGATGCAGGGAAAGCTCAAGGCCTAATATTTTATTGATTTCACCCTTTATATAAAGGCTCTATCTCATTATAAAAAGGTCCAAAATTGTAGAGTGATGATGGAGATATTACATTCATTGCTACATCAATTTATGTGCTTTATGTGGTAAAATTTATAATACCTTTAGCATTTTTCAAGATTATATGATAATAAGTGTTTAAAAATAAATAAATAAAAAAAGGTTGTACAATGTTGATTTTTATCTCACCTCCAAAAAGGTCTCCAAAATATTATACCAACAAAAACTAAACCCAATTGAAAACCAAACTATTTTGGGAAAAAAATTGTTTTGATGTTGTAATTGTTGTCAGACAATATTCTACACAACATGTTGTCAACAGTACTTACCTAATCTTTCATATGGCTACACATCAAACAATCTCTATCTCTATATGAAATTAAAATTTTCTTTAAAAAAAAATATGAAATTAACTTTATGGTCCGTTTGGATTGAAAGGGAGGGAGGGCGAGTAGAGTAGAGTTAGTTCAGCCTATTTTCAGCCAACTCTGCTTTACTCTCCTCCACTCCTCCTCCCTCCCCCTTAATCCAAACAAACCCTTAGTTTGGTTAGTATTAATTCATAAAATTTCCAATTCATCAAATTAAGATTGATTATTTCATTTGTATTAAATAAAATTTTTTTTAATTGATATTTAAATATAAAGGTTCCACTTAGGATTATCACCTTAAATGTCTCTGTTAAAAGGACCAAGAAATAAGAACAATTTAAGTTACAAATCTTTGGACTATTCATACAAGGCATCAAAATGAGGTCTTTTGAGATGAAGTTTCATCCATAAAATTATGAGAAAGTCTGTAGACGCAAAAAATTTCATACCTCACTGATGTGGCAGATCATTAGTGGTAGGTGATACATGACATTAGTAATAAGTCTAGATAAAAACCAATAAATGCTTGTCCACTCAATTATTGTGATTTTTTTTTTTTTTGTCTATAGCATTGCTATGAAATTAGTAAGTATCAATATTTGATGAGAAAAGAAAAAAAAAAGATTTTTTAACAAATTTTTATATTTCCATAAAAGTGATTTTAAATTTTTTTCTAAAATTATCCATTAATCTGACCCCTCTTTAATATGAATTATATCTCAAATTTATATAATAATTTAATTATAATAAGGGAAATGTTAACAAATACCCTAAGGGCATTTGGTGCAGACACAAGATACAAGCCCCCAATTATACATGTATGGGAGGAGAAGTAAAAAGAAGACGGCCCAACCTGTGGCCTTATTGGGCTTGAGATTAAGCAAGCTCAAGCATTTAATAATTAAGGTTTCTTTATGCATTTTATTGTTCGCTATTTATGCACTTTTTTAGATTACTGTAAGACGACTTTTGAGAATTATTAAAAATGTGTGTTTCTTTTACACTGGTGCCGACTCTAGTTTTGCTTGGTGCTGACTCCTAAGGTTTATCCTTTGTTCTATTGTTGTTTAATTGCTCCATTGAAATTGGGTGGTTGTCCTACGTCAGTTTTGGTATCCGAGCTAGGTTCCGGTCCATACAACACAACCATAAGCAACCACTTGAAAGCAAAACCATCAAAAGAGCAAGCCAGCCAAATATGATAGTATCTTTCAAGTTTTTTCCCCATGAGATCTTCAACAAGCCCAAACCAGCCCTTGCAATCCGTATATACCCCCAAGCCCCATATGAGTTTTTCACCCCCAAGCCAACAGAGAAGCTAGCGACGCCTCCCAAGTCGGTGACCACCATCTGTGCCCGCCTTTAATCACAGAACCCACAACCCACAAAAAACAAACAAAAAAACAAAAAAAAAAAGGTGACCCATGTAAGCCCATCAGCCACTAGCCACCGAAGCCCATCATTACCCTCGACCGCCACTGCTGAGATTGATGAGCCACTAACACTGTTGAGACCCGAGACAAGCAACCACTGGTCTTCCATGTTTCATTTTGCCGCTGTCCGTGCCTCCTTCACGCTGGCACCAGGCGTTGGTCTCCAATGCCGGTCGAAGACCCTTATCGTAGAGACAACCTCTATTTCCAATTTAAATTCTTTCGAGTTTTGTTAGTCAGTTTTGAGTTTCTGTTCTCTTAGTTTATTGTGTTTAACTTTTTATTTTGTTATTTTCATTAAAAAAAAAATCAAAAGGAAAAGAAATAAAGTGTTGTTTCTATGACAGCCCATTGCACGTGTTGGGCCCTTAAGTTGCTTACCCACAGTTCCATTTTGTCCAAACAGACCCACTCACTTGAGGAGCCATGCCCGTGACTATAGTGCAGTATGTTGGCCACTAACAAGGGTACAATTCTTACTCTCTTTTGGTGGATTCAATTTTGTCTCATTAAAAAATATTATCTTTATATTTTTTATGTGCATATCCTACCATACTCCATTGGCCTACCCATTTTGTGCTCAAGGAAGCTGTTCTATTATTTGTTATTTCTTTCAGTACCCATTCTAAAATTCAAAAAAAAAAAAAAAAACCAATTTCTTTGAAATATCTGATTCTCATTATTAATTGTGGAGCTTATTGGAATTTGACTTTTATTTGGGCTTTCTCTCAATATTGTGAACACTGTCACTACTTGACTATAATTTATTCCTTTGATTCGTTGTTCTAGTCTCTACATGCACTCTTGTTTGACCTTAATTTAAATTGAGAATTGGTTACTTGAATTTTTTGGAATCTCAACTGCATTCATAAATATATTGTTGCATGCATCTACATAGTGGTCGCGTCATGTCAAATGTTGAACATCAATCCACTTCCGAGCCTAGGTCCTCCTTAGAGAAAACCATAGAAAACCTAGCAAAAAGTGTCCATAATTTACTGGATAGGGTAGAGCGAATTGAAGCATCTCAAAGAGAGACCATTAACCATCAAGGAGATAACATGCTTACGTAAAAACCACGGTTACTTTAATAGGGCTCCAAACTTTGAACATGATCACTATAATCACAATAGCCCTAGGGATTATGATGATAGGATGTCCAAGGAAAAGATAGAAGCACCCACCTTTGATGGCTGCCTATGCCCATGGGTTTTCATTGATTAGTTACATCAAATTGAGAAATTTTTTGACTATTACCATTGGGCTGAGAATAAGAAAGTGAGGTATGCTAGGATGAAGTTAATTGGTAGAGTTGACCTTTTCTGGGAGGACCTTGAGGAAACCCTTAGGTGACAACGTGACCCCCCATTACTAATTGGCTTGAGATGAAGGATGCACTCTCGAGGAATTATCTTCCTCCAACTTATAGGAGCTCCTTCCTTGAGGAATGAGTTCACCTAAAGCAAGGCACTGCTCCTGTGGCTGAATATATAGAGAAGTTCAAGGAGTTCAAGAGGCGAATTCGAATAGTCAAGGAAGAGGTTGTCACACTCAATAGAATCAAGAAAGGTTTAAATGCTAACCTACTAGGTGAGATTATCACCTGAGGAGTCACTACCTTAAGAGAAGCATATGACCTTGCTAGGAATTTTGAATTAGCATCCAAATCTATCTTTTGGCAATGTTCTGAGCTCTAGAGTGTTCCCACCAACCTTCAACCTTTTGGTAGCAAATCTAGACTTGCCTTACCCCCTAAGGTTAACCCCAATAGCACCCCAATAGAAAAAGAGGATAAGGGAAAAGGTGTGGTCAATGAGCCTTCAAGATTAGGCTCTCACCTACAATGCTTCAAATGCAATGGGGTTAGACACATCGCAGCTAGATGTCCCTCTAGGACCCTTGTCATTCAAGAGGATGATGAAAAGGTAGAAGATGTTGAGGAGCTAGTGTATAATCCAAATGTTGAAGAAACCCAAGATGTTGAGGCAGAATGGGAAGATGATCCTAGCTACCTCGCATGCATTAGAGCCATCTTTCCCCAGGTTGATGACTTCAAGGACTTTGGTGTCCCTAGAGTGAATGTGATAAGGTGTGATTTGGCAGAGCAGAGAGACATTGATGATTGGTGAAGGAGTGCTATCTTCCAAACTTACACTAAGTGTGGAGACAAAACTTGCAAGGTTATTATAGATAGTGGGAGTTGCATTAATGCGGTGTCCTTTAACATTGTTTCCTACCTAGGTTTGAAATTGCTCCCACACCCTAACCCATATAAATTTTCTTGGGTGGATACTTCCTCCATAGTCATAAAAGAAAGATGTGTTGTCCCACTTCAATTCCTCACCTATAAGGCTAAAATATGGTGTGATGTAATTCCCATGGATATAGGGCATATTATCTTAAGTAGACCTTGGCTTTATGATTTGGATGTCACCCTTCGTGGGCGATCCAATTCTTAATTTATGTTTGAAGGTAAGAAGATTGTGCTTAACCCTTTGAAACCCACGCCAATTGGCATGAGCAAGAAGACAGAAGCACCAAAGATGAAAGGCCTAAACATCATAAGCCCAAAGGCATTTGGAAGGGTAGCAGTTCAAGAATCCATTGTGCTTGTCTTAGTTGCCAGGGAACTTCATGGAGAGACCTGTGAGGAGCAACATGAAGAAATGAAGTCAGTGCTCCAGGAATTTAAGGATGTTTTCCTTGAGGAACTCCCTAATCATTTACCGCCCATGCGTGACATACAACACACCATAGATTTTGTGCTCGAAGAGACCCCACCTAACTTGCCTCACTATAGGATGAGCCCTGTAGAGTATGCCGAGTTGTAAAGGTAAGTAGAATAACTACTTAGGAAGGGTTTTGTTCGTGAAAGCATGAGTCCATGTGCAATCCCTGCACTCTTAACTCCAAAGAAAGATGGAACTTCGAGATGTGTGTTGATAATCGTGCCATCAACAAGATCACTATGAAATATCGTTTTCCTATCCCTCGATTGGATGACATGTTGGATATGATGGCTAGTGCAACAATCTTCTCCAAGATAGACTTGAAAAGTGGCTATCATCAAATTTGGGTTCATTCTAGTGAAGAGTGGAAAACTGCCTTCAAGACGAAGGATGGTTTATATGAGTGAATGGTCATGCCTTTTGGATTGTCCAATGCTCCTAGTACCTTTATGAGAGTGATGACTCAAGTCCTCAAGCCTTTTATGGGGAAATTCTTAGTTGTGTAATTTGATGACATCCTCATCTATAGTAAGTCTAGGGAGCAACACTTAGACCACCTAACTCAAGTTTGTACTACCTTTAGGAAGGAGAATTTATATGGCAACCTCAAGAAGCGCTCTTTCTTCACTGATAAAGTCATCTTCCTAGGTTTCATAGTATCCTCTGAGGGAGTTTCTGCCGACCCCCAAAAGGTTTAAGTGATTATGGATTGGCCCAAGCCCAAAAATATCCATGAATTTCGAAGCTTTCATGGGCTCGCTTCCTTTTATTGCTGATTCATCGAGGGGTTTAGTACCATTATGTCCCCTATCACTGATTGCATGAAACAAGGGGAGTTTGTTTAGACTAAAGCTTCTACTAAAGCTTTCAATGAGGTAAAACAAAAGATGACTGAGGCACCTGTCATGTGTCTCCCTAATTTTACCAAGCTTTTTGAAGTGGAATGTGATGCCTCAAGTATTGGTATAGGGGGAGTACTTAGTCAAGAGTGCCACCCAATTGCTTATTTTAGTGAGAAATTGAATGATGCTAAGCAAAAATACTCCACATATGACAAAGAATTTTATGCCATTATTTAAGCTCTTTGGCAATGGCGCCATTACCTGATGTCTCGAGAATTCATTATCTACTCTAATTATGAAATTTTGCATTGTCTCCATTCCCAAAAGAAGCTAAATTTTAGGCATGGTAGTTGGGTTTAATTTCTGCAACGCTACTACTTTATGGTGAAACATAGGGCGAGAGTTGAGAATAAGGCTGCTGATGCACTAAGTTGAAGGGTGTCTTTGCTATCCATCATAAGTGTTAAGGTTACTGGGTTTAAACAACTCAAGGGTGACTATGAGTCATGCCCAGATTTTAGGGATTTCTACACTAGCCTAAGTAATGCCCTATGGCCAATCCTAGATGATTATACACTTCAAGATGGTTACTTGTTCAAAGCCAACAAGTTATGTATCCCTCAGTTTTCAGTGAGGGATTTCCTAGTTTAGGAGAGAGATGTGGAAGGCCTTGTAGGTCATTTTAGCTGAGACAAAACAATTAAGGAAGTGGAACGTCAATTCTATTAGCCTGGTCTTAAGAGGGGCATTGCGAAGATAGTTGGTCAGTGTCATACATGTCAACTAACCAAACATTGCAAGCAAGACACTGGCCTATACATGACTCTACCTGTGCCAGATCGCCCGTGGCAGGATGTAAGTATGGACTTTGTGTTATGTTTGCCCCGCACCTTTAGGAAGCATGATTCTATTCTAGTAGTTGTTGATCGCTTCTCTAAGATGGCTCATTTCCTACCATGTTCTAAGACCTCTGATGTTTCTAAGATTGCAAAGCTCTACTTTGATGAGATTGTCAAACTTTATGGTCTTCCCAAAACCACAGTATCTAATAGGGATGTTCGCTTCATGACTTATTTTTGGAACACTTTGTGGCATTTAATAGGCACCAAATTGAAATTTTCCACGGCATTTCATCCTCAAATTGGTGGTCAAACTGAGGTTATTAATCGTAGTCTGGGCAACCTCCTTCCGTGTCTAGTGGGTGAAGCTAATCGAAATTGGGATTCAATTCTTCCTACAGCCCAACTTGCATATAATAGCTCTGTCAATAGGTCTATAGGCGCTAGTCCTTTTGAGGTTGTGCATGGATATACACCTACGAAGCCCTTAGATCTTTTGCCCATGTCCCCACATGTTAGGATTTCTGAATATGTTGAGGCATTTGCACAACATATTCATGATTTGCATAATGAGATTTGCAAAAAAATTTAGGTAAGTAATTCTCAATATAAAATTCATGCTGACACTCATCGGCGTCATACAGAGTTTTAGGTAGGGGATTATGTCATGATTCAGATTCAACCTGAACGGTTTCCCTCTGGGACCGTTAAGAAATTACAGGCTCGTAGTGCCGGACCATTCAAGGTATTAAAACGAATAGGCCTAAATGCATATGTTATTGACTTTCCTCATGATTATGGTATTAGTTCCTCCTTTAATATTGAGGATCTAGTTGCTTATAAAAGCCCCACAGCTATTCCTAATACCCCTTTTGATGAGCCTTTGCCTGATCCTATTAATGCCCCTATTCCAACCCCTTTACCCTTAAATTTTTCCTATGCACATAAAGAATCTATTGATGCTATTTTAGATGAGCATATTGTTTCTACCAGGGATGGAAGAGTTCACCATTTCCTAGTTCGATGGCGAGGGCGACCAGATTCTGATTGCGCATGGATTACTCGAGATGAGCTACATTAACTGGATCCTGACTTACTGGAGTACTATTAGAGCTCTTCAGATTTCCACTCAACGGGGTCGAGTTCTTCTCACCCGGGGGGAGTTGGTGTGGACATAAGGTACAAACCCCCAATTATAAGCATGAATGGGAAGAGAAGAAAAAAAAAAGACAACCTAACCTGTGGCCTTATGGATGGAGCTTGTTAGTTATTGAGCTTCAGATTAAGCAAGCCTGAGCATTTAATAATTAGGGTTTCTTTATGCATTTTATTGTTATCTATTTAAGTACTTTTTTTGATTATTGTAAGACAGCTTTTGAGAATTATTAAAAACATGTGTTTCTTTTACACTAGCGTCGACTCCAGTTTTGCTTGGTGCTGACTCCTAGGGTTTATCCCTTGTTCTATTGTTGTTTAATTGCTCCATTGAAATAGTGTGGTTGTCCTACATCAGCATTGGTTTAGGAACCATTTTTAGAAACATAACCCTTTTGTTTTTAATAGTTATACATCATAGATACCATATATATTTTTATAAAGGAAAAAGTAACAAATTTAGTTAGAAACTTTTTATGAGAAAAAAAAAAAGATTAAATTTTTGACAACTATTTATATTTCTTATAAAAGTAGTATCAATATTTTCTTTTATTTAACTAATGTTATAAGAATATACCTATTGATCGAACACTTTTTATTAAAAAATAAAAAATAAATAAAAATAAAGAAGTAGTGTCTTAACTTTTAGTTAAACTATTCTACTTCATACCTATGAAACATTTTGAAAACCCTATGAGTCGATAATGTGGTGAATGGAATTTTGGAATATAGAATTTATCACATGTCTTTCAAATCTATTAATCCAGCTGCCAAGGCCCAAGACGGGCAAGAAGGGAGAGAGACACCGTAAATGAACATGGGGTTGTTAAAAGCCACTTGCATTTCAAACAAATTTTCAAAGCAAAGATTCAACTTCTTGGTGGTCAATTTGATGTGCTACTTAAAAACATGTGCTAGAACTCCACGTGCCATCAAACGTCGATATTTGATCCTGCTTTTGGGTCAACGTTGTTTTGTATTCCCAGTGTGATTGACATCATGTGATCTATTAACTAGTGCAAAAAAAAAAAAAAAACACTAGTGCAAAATCTGCCGTAAAAAGAATTTCAAGTCTTTTTGTGTGTTTTTCTTTTTAGCTGAATATTCACTGTGATATTAAATTCTAATTTTTGTTATATCATGCAACTTATATTACAATCAAATGACATCTCAAAATAATTTAGAGAGAGAAAGAGAGGCTTGGAAGGTCATCAAACCTGACAGTACTAAGGAACTGAAGAAGAAAAAAAGAGATTTTAGGCTTCCAAGCCGAACAAACAAAAAAGTACATAAGTCATGAACTATACTTTTGAGTGGTTTTACTTAGTGCGCCTAGTTGCATCAAGAAGATCAATCCAGCCTCAAAGCTAAACAACATAAACCATAGAGGTCAGTTGTATTATAATGTTGAACCAAAACATTTTAAATGTGAAAATAAAAGTCCAAATACATACGATCCCTTTTCATCCCAGTTTAATGGCTCTACAAGTTTTCCAAAACATATGAGTGTGCAACTAAGCCTAATAAAATTCAACCTATTCAATAATTGGGAGCACCATAGTTAATTTGTTCCAATCTGCAAGCACTAAAGCTCTGTATTCTTCATCAATGGGCAAGTAAGATAATAGAAAACGAAAGTGCATGCAGAGTGATGTGATGGATAAACTCATAATAATGCATTTCACAACTACTTTGGGTTGGCTAAGGGCAGTAAATTAGCCAAAACTAGTCGCTAACCCATGCGATGCATGGGATTCATTAAAAACAGACAATAATGCAATAATCTATTGGATAGTGACTTTCTTTGAATATGATGTCTGCTTCAAAATCACTTAACACATACTTCAACAATCTTACGTTATAAGTATATCTAACATGACCACAATCATCAATTTGCATATTTTAGAAATAACATGCATCATAAACTTGACATCACACATAATGTTCATAAATTACTGTTAAGAAAATTCTAGTGCACCTATGTTCATAAGAAACTTACCATGATACATACTATTTTTTTAGGCAACCAATCTGTAAGGTTGAATTTAATCAACCATCTTATTGGCTTTATTCTGTGCCAAATTTGCTTGTAATTTAGCAATTAGTAACCCTGTGTTTAGGTGGGATTCATGTAAGGGTAGTGTGTGAGAGAGTGTGAAGAAATGCTTAAGACTATGCAGTGAAGCAGGGACTCGTGACTGGATCTTGCGAGTGGCTCGTGGCTTGCAAGCCGCCAGATGATGCACATGAGTGAAGCATGTAGAGAAGTTGAACCGTCATGCCAGTTGTAGTACTAAAGGACAAAAAATCCAAACTAGCCATTCAGTTAGTTCGTGGCTTGGACTTGCGACTTAGTCAAGTCGTGAGGCTAAGTTGCCAGTCCACTCTGTTATGGAAAAACTGACTTTCGCATTCCTTTCTCACTCCAGTATAAATACCCCTTATACCCACAAAATATAGAGAGCTTCTAGAGATAATTTTGAGAGAGAAACCCCAGAGAAAAACAAGATTGACTTATCCATAATCTTTACATAGTGACTTTTCAAATTCCTCAACTCTCACCCTCTCCATTGTTACATCCTTGAGAGATACATTAGCTAAAAGCTTTTCTCATCATACCCATATCTGTGAGAAGGCTATTTTAGTGCTTGGGAAGCAGTTAGAAAGGGACCAATTCATATTGGTTGATGCTATGGGTTATAGCAGAATCCAGTAAGCTAAAGAAGAAATAGGTTCGGCGTAACCTCGGATTATTGACCATTTGGAGGGCGGCAGAGAGGTTTTACGCTAAGGGCTTCGGTTTCCTCTTCAATAACACATCGCTATGTTGTCCTTGTGTTTGCATCTCTCTTCCTTAATCATTGCCATTTAATTTCTACTGTGGATGTGATTTTATTTGGTTTTGATTATGCTATCAGTTCTGTTTTAGCTTATTTACATTTTTTGCATGTACATTGTTTATTGATAAGCTTGAATTGGTAATTTGTAAATTGGGGTCTAAATGTTCATAGGTATTTTATACATATTTTGAACATTCAATTGGTATTAAAGTGGGTGCACTTACTGTGGTTTAATCACCTAAGTGCAATCCTAGACCCCTTAACTATGGATGAAGCTATGGAAAAGATTATGTTGAGTTGTGGTTTAAATATTTGTGATAATGACTCTATGAGTTTATTTGAAGGGTGTCCTACCAATGAACTCCTAGAGTTATTGAAAATAAAGAAACATACTAGGATGTTTGTTCACATGTTGAAGTATTTTGAAAATAAGAATCATATCTTACACAATAGCCTATGTGAGTCTAACTCTTTGATTAAGAAGTATAAAAGAAGAAATAGAATTTTGTGTGATAAGATTGATAATTTGAAAAATAAAATTCAATCCAACAAGAGCATGGAAAATAAAGATAAGTTTCTATTTGAAGGTCAAGAGTGCTTGTCTCATGCTTGCTTGTTTATGCATACTTCTTTGAAGGTTTTTAATTCATGCCTATTGTAAGGTTGAATTTTATCAACCATCTTGTTGGCTTTATTCCGTTCCAAATTTGCTTGTAATTTAGCAATTAGTTACCCTGTATTTAGGTGGGAATCATGTAAGGGTAGTGTGTGAGAGAGTGTGAAGAAATGCTTAAGACTGTGCAGTGAAGTAGGGACTTGCTGCTGGATCTTGTGGGTGATTCACAGCTGGATCTCGTAGGTGGCTTGCGGCTTGCAAGCCGCCAAAAGATGCACACGAGTGAAGCATGCAAAGAAGCTGAATGGTCAGGCCAGCTATAGCATTACAGGACAAAAAGTTCAAACTAGCCATTCAGTTAGCTCACGGCTTGGACTCGCGACTCAGTCAAGTCGCGAGGCCAAGTCGCTAGTCCACTCTATTATAGAAAAACTGACTCTTCACATTCCTATCTTACTCCAGTATAAATACCCTTGTACCCACGAAATATTAAGAGCTTCCAGAGAGAATTTTGAGAGAGAAACCCTAGTGAAAAACATAATTGACTCATCCACAATCTTTACGTAGTGACTCTTCAAATTTCTCAACTCTCACCCTCTCCATTGTGACATCCTTGAGAGGTTCATTAGCCAAATCTTTTTCTCACCATACCCATATCTGTGAGAAGGTCTTTTGGTGCTTGGAAAGCAGTTAGGAAGGAACCAATTCACATTGGTTGATGCTATGGGTTATAGCAGAATCCGTTAAGTTAAAGAAGAAATAGGTTTAGCGTAAACTCGTTGGAGTAGGAGCTTGGAGGGCTTAGGTATACTAGGTAGATTAGGCTTGGAGGGTCTTCTGCTATTCATGTATCCCAACTATATTCTTTAGTAGATTATTTACCGCTTGGAGGGTGGCGGAGAGGTTTTACGCTAAGGGCTTCGGTTTCTTCTTCGATAACACATCATTGTGTTGTTCTTGTGTTTGCATCTCTCTTCCCTTAATCTTTGCCATTTAATTTCTGTTATGGATGTGATTTTATTTGGTTTAGATTATTTATCAATTCTGTTATATGCTTATGTTCATATTCCGCACATTAATTGTTTGATAATAAACTTGAATTGATAATCTGGAAATTGGGGGTCTAAACGTTCATAGTATTTTATACACTTATTGAACATTCAATTGGTATCAGAGTGGGTGCACTTGCTGTGGTTTAATTACCCTAGTGCGATCCTAGACCCCTTAACTATGGATGAAGCTTTGGAAAAGGCTATGCTGAGTTCTGGTTTAAATGTTTGTGATAATGAGTTTATTTGAAGGGTGTCCTAACAATGAACTCCTAGAGTTACTGAAAACAAAGAAACATGCTAGGATGTTTGTTCACATGTTGAAGTATTTCGAAAATGAGAATCGCATCTTATACAATAGCCTATGTTAGTCTAATTCTTTGATTAAGAAGTATAAAAGAAGAAATAGAATTTTGTGTGATAAGATTGATAATCTAAAAAAGAAAATTCAATGCAACAAGAGCATGGAAAATGAAGATAAGTTTCTATTTGAAGGTCAAGAGTGCTTGTTTGTGCATACTTCTTTGAAGGTTTTTAATTCATGCCTATGGTATCTTGATAGCGGATGTTCTCGTCATATGACAGGAGATAAAGCATTGTTTAAGTCACTCAAAGAAAAGGTTGGTGACTATGTGACATTTGGGGATGGAAGTCACGCTTAAGTTCTCGGCAAGGGGACTGTTGAGATTCCTAGATTACCTTGACTGAAGGATGTCTTATACATCAAAGGACTGAAGGCAAATCTTTTAAGCATCACTCAAATATGTGATGAGGACTTTCTTGTTCAATTCTCAAAGAAGGGGTGTGTAATTATTGATGAAGAAGGGATTCAAGTCTTGGAAGGGATTAGGAATACCGACAATTGTTATGGAGTAATCCCTATGACACCAATTTCTTGTAGAAGTGCTCGAGTTAACATGTTGGAACTTTGGCATCAAAGTTTTGGTCATGCAAACTTCAAATAAGTAGCTAAAGTTTCGAAACATGAGGCAGTTGAAGGACTTCCAAAATTTGGAAAGGTCGAGAAAATTACTTGCAGTGCATGTCAAATGGGGAAGTAAACAAAGGTGTAAGGTTGAATTTAATCAACCATTTTATTGACTTTATTCCGCGCCAAATTTGCTTGTATTTCAGCATTTAGTAACCCTGTATTTAGGTGGGTTTGTTGTAAGGGTAGTGAGTGAAATAGAGTGTTGATTGCTCAAGAGTGTGCAAGAAAACAGAGACTCGCGACTTGTTCTCGTGGGTGGCTCGCGGCTTTAAGCCGCCAGACGCAGCACACGTGCCAGAAGGTGAACAGTCATGCTAGCTGGAGCACTACAGGACAAAACAGGACAACTGGCCATACGGTTATCTCGCGACTGGATCTCGCGACTCAGTCAAGTCGTGAGCCACCCCTGTTTTGTAAAACCTGACGTTTCACATTCCTCTCTGACTCCAATATAAATACCCCTTATACCCACAAATGATAGAGAGCTTTCAAAGAGAATTTTGAGAGAGAAACCCTAAAGAAAAACAAGATTGATTCACCTACAATCTACACATTAGAGTCTCTTCAAATTCCTCAACTCTCTTCCTCTTCATTGTCAAATCCTTGAGAGGCATTTTACCAAAACCTTGTTCTCACCATATTCATCACTGTGAGAGGGCTGTTTGGTTTTCTAGGAAGCAGTTAGGAAGAAACCAATCTACATTGGTTGATGCTATGGTCTAGTAGCGGAATCCGGGAAGCTAGAAAAGAAAAAGGTTCGGCGCAACCTCGTTGGAGCAAGAAGCTTGGAGGGCTTAGGTGCACTGGGTAGATTAGGCTTGGAGGGTCTATTGTTGTCCATGTATCCCAACTACATTTTCTAGTGGATTGTTTACCGCTTGGAGGGCGGCGGAGAGGTTTTACGCCAAGGGCTTCGGTTTCCTCTTCGATAACACATCGCGTGTTGTCTTTGTGTTTGCATCTTCCTTCCCTTTTATCTTTGCCTTTTATTATCTACTGTGGGTTGTGATTTTAATTTGGCTTAGATAGTTTATCCAATTCTATATTATAACTTATGTTCATTTTCCACACACTAGTTGTTTGACATAAAGCTTGAATTGTTTAATTTGTAAATTGGGGGTCTAAACGTTCAAGGGTGTTTATACATATATTTGAACTTTCAATTGATATCAGAGCGGGTACACATCTAGTGGTGTCATTACCATTGTGTGATCCTTGACTCCCTATTGAGATGGATCGGTCTCAATCCCTAAATGCACCTCCATATTTTGATGGTAGTAATTATGCTTTTTGGAAGGTTCGCATGAGAGCTTTTCTGTGTTCTATTGATGAATCTGTTTGGGATGCTGTTGAGATAGGTTGGACCAGGCCTGAGGAAGCCAAATCCACATGGGATAAGGTAGCAGTTGCTGCATCTAATGCTAACAGTAAAGCACTCAATGCTATTTTCTGTGGTGTGTCTCCAGATGAATTTCACAGGATCTCTCACATTACCGTTGCTAAAGAAGCATGGGAGATATTGGAGACCACTTACGAAGGCACGAAGAAGGTAAAAGACACCAAGCTGTAGATGCTAACCACTCGGTTTGAGGAGTTAAAAATGAGTGAGGATGAGTCCTTTGACTCTTTCTATAGCAAGCTGAATGAGGTGATTGTAAGCAAGTTCAATTTGGGAGAGAAAACGGAGGATTCTAAGATTGTAAGGAAGATCCTTCGATCATTGCCGGAAAGTTTTCGTGCTAAAGTGACAGCGATTGAAGAGAGCAAGGACCTTGATGACATCAAAGTCCAGGAGCTGGTTGGTTCTCTTCAGACTTATGAGATGTCGCTGCCCAATCAACGGAAGAGTAAATCTCTTGCTCTTAAGACCATTAATGAGAAGGTGGAAGATCATGACTCATCGGGAGAAGATGCGGTTGACAAAGATGTTGCATACCTTGTTAAAAATTTCAGAAAATTCTTGAAATTCAAAAATAATGGCAAATTTGGTGATAAAAGAAAATTCCAAAGTTCAGGAAGGGAGAAAAGGGAATTCAAAAAGAAAGATGGAAAAGAATCTCAACCTACACAAGGTGTCACTTGTTTCGAATGTAACGGGCATGGACACTTTAAGAAAGAATGTCCGAATTATTTGAAATCGAAAGGTAAAGTGTATACCACGACATTGAGTGACTCGGATTCATCCGACTCAGAATCTGAAGAAAGCTGTGATGGAGAGGGGAACTATTAAGCTTTTATGACTATTGTCCATGTTAAGTCTTCAGACGAGTTGAATCTGCTTGTACGAGACCTTGGAGAACATAGTGATGAAGAATCATTGGGAATTGTTGAAGAATCAGATGTTGAAGAAGATGAAAGCACAGCCAACCTTCAAGAGAATTATAACTCACTCCTGGAGAAGTAGGGTGAGTACACAAGGGTGGCCAAGGCTGCTGTGAGAAAAATGAAGAAGGCAGAGGAGGACTATAAAAGTCTCCTAATCTGATATAGAGAGGCCAAATGTGAGATAGAAACACTAAATGGTGAGTTGTCATAAGCTTACATAAAAGTGAGATTTCTTGAACAAGAGGTTGTGCAAGCAAATGCTAAAATAGAGAGGGTCACCACCAAGAAGCTAAATGATGTTATTTCATCTCAAAAGAGCTTTCCAGACAAATCCGGGTTGGGATATACCAGAGGAAGTAGCTCATCTGGAAATGTCACTAAAGAAGTGAAGTTTATAAAGGCCAAAGAATCAGCTGATGTTGGTCCTACTACTGAGAAGCCCAAGATAGAGGAGAAGAGAAATGTGGGGAATGAAAAGCTGTTGAATTCGCGTAATCAATCTATGGGCAGGTCTGAATCTCGAGCCAAGTCTCGTCCACGACCACAAAGAGGTCCTAGATCAACTTATATGTGTCATCATTGCGGACTTCAAGGGCATACTCGACCAAATTGTCAAAAGCTGAGAGCAAAGAATAGTGCAACTCCTCAAAGGTCACGAGGACCCAGAAATGATAGAAGAAATTGGGCAGGAGAACCATCGAGAGATCAAAATGGTGATCCCGAAATGATGAATGTGATGAAGATGATTGGTGCATTCACCAACTGCCTGGAAAGCTCGCGAAGGTTTGAAAGTCCTAACTCCCGTACCCAATCCTATAAGGAAATCACCCCAAACGCAAGTGACGTGTGGGTGAAAAAGGATACTCATACATAAGCATTACAACATGTCCATGCATTAATACTTCCTATGCTTTGCGATGATGTTTGATTGTTTGCTTGTTGTTTATGCTGATGGTTATTTGCTTGCCTACTTGTGTATACTTTTGTTTTTGTTTTTGTTTTTGATCAATCTTTTTCTTCTAGTGTCAAAAATCCAAAAATCACATAAAAATTAGAAAATCAAAAAGTTTGATTGACATTGTTGAGTTTTTGTCTCAAAACTTGTTTTGCCTTGTACCTTTATGCTAATGGCTTTGTGCATTTTCGAGCATAGCTTGTTTCTTTGCACTCCTATCACTGTGGGAGAAATCTTGAAATCTATGTGATTGTTGTAAATAGATCTTCAAACTTGTCATGAATGATTAGTAAATGGTTATGATGATCTTGAGACATGCATAGACTTGTGTCTATATATCTTCCCACTCTTTATTTTTGTTTTTGCTAAAAAGAGCTCACCAAATGTAAATCTCCAAATGAAAAGAGATATTGAGCTGCAAAAGTCTGTCGCACATATTTGACTAGGAAAAAGGGAAAGCGGCCAAAAATTAAAGTGAAAGTTTATTCAAAAAGCCAAAGGCTATCTCTTCAAAGTGAAATATCTATCATCACTCTCACAATGAGAGGCGATTTTTCTCGAAAAGATCAAAAAGATCAAATGGTATGATTGAAAGTGGAGTCAAATGTAAAGCTCCAAGATATGTTATCAAGTTTTGTGAGAGGTCATATATACATATTTCTATAATTGAGATGGATCACTTAATCTAGTGCTAATTGTGTATGCCTTGGTTGAATTGATCATTGAAGCTTCACATTAGACTAAGGACTATCTCATTGTTGATATCCACACACAACTCACAAGTTTATGTTCAATAAATGCCATATTCATTTGTGTGATTGTACTTGATGAAATGTGTTTTCACATGCTCAATCTTTGTTAATTCAAGCCCAAAAAGATTTTTGAGTGTTTTAGGTGTTTTTGGAAAGTATTTTGTTTAAAAAATCTGAAAATTTTCAAAAATCCATTTTTGCCCTGTTTTGGCGACTCAGTCGTGGGTAAGTCAAGTCGTAGGCCTCAGTCGCGTGTTCGCGGTTCATTTTTGGCGACTTGTTCGTGAGTGGAAGGTCCAGTCGCAATGGTTACTCAGAGATTTTCGCGGCTCAGCTCGTGACTCTCTCGCGAGTAGACCTTCTAGTCGCGAAAAACACTTACAAAAATTTTTCAAATTTTTGTCTTTGAGTGTTCTGACGGCTTGACCTGGCGTCTTGTTGGCGACTCACTTCAGTCACATAAAACGCGTGGTTGGCCAAAATAGGGATAGTTTTTAAATCCTTTTCAGTTTTCCCTCGAACTTTTATGACTATTCATCTTCTTTCTCAACTGTCTCCTTCCCTAACACTCCGTCTACCCATTTTCAAACTTCATTGGTGCTTCATTTCAGCTCAAAATCTTCAAGTAACAGGCATGGGTTTTCTTTCTTGAACTCTATTTTACTTGATTTTGTGTTTTTCCCTCTGGATTATTAGCATTTGTTTATGTTTTTGAGATGGGTTTTTGGTTCGGCTGTTGCTCTATGTTCATGCTTAGCTTGTGGATGCTATTGCTTGAGTTTGAAATTAATTAAGTTGTTGTTTTTGTTTCTCTCATGTGCTTAGCTAGGGTGTGTTATTTATTGGTTACTCATTTTATCTGATCTTATGTTGATGAGTTGATTCAAAATGTTCCTATTGTGGATGTGAGGTTTACTGTGCCGAATGTGCATGTTCTATTGTGTGCATCTATTGGGAGCATCTGTGAGTTTTACAATGCTGATTATGAGTCATGTCATTCTCATCACATTGTATGTCTCATTGACATATATCTGTTTTTAGGATGTTTTCAATCTCTGTTGCTTTAATACTCCCCTGCATTCTCCCTGTTGTTCTTGTGTTTCCTCTTTTAGGCTTGTTCATCCGTGTGGTTGATTTAAGTAGCATAAGGTTTAAGTGTTTAAGTTCATCTGTGTGGTTGCATTTTTTTTGTTAATTACATAGTACTGATTAGTTCTGTACTTGTATTGCTCTATGTTGTTGTGGTCTCTTCTGATTGTTCACAGATGGCATGTTCATCCCCAAAGAAGAAAACACCTGCAAAGAAGGCAGATAAGAGAATGAAAATGGACCCTAACTTGTTCAGGTCTGTTTCCCACTTTGAGAGATACAAGGACTTCTTCTTAAAAGTAGGAATTATTCAAGAAAGGTTTGTGGATTTGGAGGATTTAAGGAACACTTTTATCCCCAACTGTTTTGAAGGGAGAGGATGGGAAAAGCTTCTGAGTGATCTCCCTGTAGTGTGTGAACTCCTGATTAGGGAGTTTTATTCAAATGCTGTGATAAGGGAGGATGGTCTAAGCTGCTAGGTTAGAGGTAAAGAGTTCACTTTGGATGCACATGACATTGATGATGTGTCAATTACAAAGATAGGATTGTGTCTATTGAAACTGTTCAACATAGGATAGGTGGACAGAGAGAAGGGAAATGTCTGAATACCACAGCTTTTCCAGTGGACATGAGGTGTCTAACTATAATCATGATGTTTAACCTATATCCCATAAGGAAGTTGACTACAATCAACTGTGCAAGAGCAATTTTTCTAATGGATCTCAAAGAAAAGACATTCATTGACATCAGTTCCCACATATATGACACTATTGTGGATGAGACTAGAACCACTTCTAGGCCAAAACTGATCTTCCCTAGTTTGCTGATGAGGATATTTAGAAAGAAGGGTGTTCCAATCCCTCGAGACATCAGTCCCATGTCCACACCCTTTGCAATTAACAAGCTGACCTTCAAAAGAATAAGTGTTCGGCTTCCAGGTGAAGAAGATGAAGGTGATGAAGGAGAGGGTGTCCCAATGGAGACTGAGGCAGAGGCAGCATGGCATGCATTAACCTCAACACCTAGGAGGAGTGGCAAAAGGACTAGAGCATCAACTTCTTCAGATACACCTACAGATGCTTTTCAAGTCATTCTGGAATGACTTGATGGAATTAGAGGGGTCCAGACTGAGCACTCTAAGAGGATGAGAGCCATGCAGGATCAGATTGATATTTTGTCTGCAAAACTTGACAGCTTCACCACCCAGCATGGACAGTGACCCTTTGGCCATTCCGGTCAAAAAGGGGGAGATATTATTTTTGTTGATGAGAAGCAGAAAAGCAGCTCTTAAGGGGGAGTAATATGTTGAGGGGGAGATGTTTATATATTTATATGTGTTTATGTTTTGGGTATTTAGTGTTTTTATGGGCTTGATACACTGTGGTTTTTGGTGTATTTTTGTTTCTAACTCTTATCTCATATTCTTGCTTTACTCTTTTATATATAATGTTGATGTTATTCAGTTTAAATTGATATATTGTGTTTTGTACCCATGTGCTTATGTCAGCTTTTAGGGTTAATGTTTTTATGCATATTCTGTAAGCTTTATGGTTTGTACCTTGCTTAATGCAGCCTTTTATGCTTTATTTAAATTAATACTTCTATCTAAATGTTTTGCATTTTGTTTTATGTACTGTCACTCTTGTGCCCTTGTAGGATTGTTCCTAGATGCATATACTTAGTGTATTATGCATTGGTTGAGTGTTGGGCATACAAGTATCTTGCTTTGTTCTTGTTAACTTGTATGTTCAAGTGTTCATTCCAAGTGTGAATGAGCACTATGATCACTACCTTGTGGTGATTACTTGGTTGATCAAGCCATGATTTGAAACTTCACTTCATCTTTGCTTGATCACCTTAAGCTTGTTTCATATGCATTTCATACTTTTCTGCATACAATGATCATGGTGTATTGTTGTGTTTCAAGAGTTTCATGTTCTTATGATTTAAGTGCTTCACAGCTTCTAGAGTTAGGTGTGAGTGAGTTTTTGTTCAACTGTTCCCAACTCACATGTTAAGTCTAGAATCTGTTTTAGGGTTTTGTCACGGAATAGCCAAAGGGGGAGATGTTAAGGTTAAATTTAATTAACCATTTTATTGGCTTTATTCCGTGCCAAATTTTCTTGTATTTCAGCATTTAGTAACCCTGTATTTAGGTGGGTTTG
This sequence comes from Quercus robur, assembly GCF_932294415.1. Lineage (NCBI taxonomy): Eukaryota > Viridiplantae > Streptophyta > Magnoliopsida > Fagales > Fagaceae > Quercus > Quercus robur. The sequence continues at coordinate 57,929,262 of NC_065538.1, read as the reverse complement.
TTGTAAGGGTAGTGAGTGAGATAGAGTGTTGATTGCTTAAGAGTGTGCAAGAAAACAGAGACTCGTGGCTTGTTCTCGCAGGTGGCTCGCGGCTAGCACACGTGCCAAGCGTGCCAGAAGGTGAACAGTCATGCTAGCTGGAGCACTACAGGACAACTGACCATACGATTATCTCGCGACTCAGTTAAGTCGCGAGGTCAAGCCGCAAGCCACCCCTGTTTTGTAAAACCTGACGTTTCACATTCCTCTCTCACTCCAATATAAGTACCCCTTATACCCACAAATGATAGAGAGCTTCCAGAGAGAATTTTGAGAGAGAAACCCTAAAGAAAAACAAGACTGATTCACCTACAATCTACACATTAAAGTCTCTTCAAATTCCTTAAATCTCTTCCTCTCCATTGTCAAATCCTTGAGAGGCATTTTATCAAAACCTTGTTCTCACCATATTCATCACTGTGAGATGTCTGTTTGGTTTTTTGGGAAGCAGTTAGGAAGGAACCAATCTACATTGGTTGATGCTATGGTCTAGTAGCGGAATCCAGGAAGCTAGAAAAGAAAAAGGTTCGGCGCAAGCTCGTTGGAGCAAGAAGCTTGGAGGGCTTAGGTGCACTGGGTAGATTAGGCTTGGAGGGTCTATTGCTGTCCATGTATCCCAACTACGTATTCTAGTGGATTGTTTACCGCTTGGAGGGCGGCGGAGAGGTTTTACGCTGAGGGCTTCGGTTTCCTCTTCGATAACACATCGCATATTGTCTTTGTGTTTGCATCTTCCTTCCCTTTTATCTTTGCCTTTTATTATCTGCTGTGGGTTGTGATTTTAATTTGGCTTAGATACTTTATCCAATTCCATATTATAGCTTATGTTCATTTTCCGCACACTAGTTGTTTGACATAAAGCTTGAATTGTTTAATTTGTAAATTGGGGGTCTAAACGTTCAAGGGTACTTATACACATATTTGAACTTTTAAAAGGCAAGTCATCAAAAGGTGAATGTGATTGCAACTTCTCGATGCTTGGAGCTCCTTCATGTCAATCTAATGGGGCTCACAAGAACTTCTTGGAGGTAAAAGATACATCATGGTCATTGTTGATGACTTCTCAAGATACACATGGGTGGAATTCCTTAGGGAAAAATCAGAAGCATGTGAGAAAATGAAGGTTCTGTGCAAAAGGCTTCAAAATGAAAATGAGGTGTCTATTGTCAAGATAAGGAGCGATCATGGAAAGGAATTTAAGAATGCACGATTTGATTCCTTTTGCAAAAAGAATGGAATTAAAAAGGAATTTTTAGCTCTTAAGACTCCTCAATAAAATGGGGTGGTTGAGAGAAAAAATCGGGTAATTCAAGAGATAGCAAGGGTCATGCTACTTAACAAGCAAATTCCACGAAAGTTTTAGGGAGAAGCTGTAAACACTTCATGTCACATTGGCAATAGAATATACTTTCGAGCAGGACTGAAGAAGACCGCATATGAAATTTGGAATGGAAAGAAGCCAAAAGTGAAGTACTTTCGAGTATTCGGAAGCAAGTGCTACATTTTCAATGATCAAGAGAATCTTGGGAAGTTTGAAGCGAAAAGTGATGAAGGTATCTTCCTTGGGTATTCTACTAGTAGTTGGGCATACAGAGTCTACAACAAGAGAATAAAAACAGTAATGGAGTCCATCAATGTGAAAATTTATGATGTTATAACAAAAGTAGAAATGGCTGACAATGGAGAAGGGCTGAGCACTAAAGAACCCACTGTTGAGGTCGAAGCCCTTGATATTGGGATTGAATGATATACACCGAAAAAGGAATCAACTCCCGTAAACTTAAGAGTGGAGACTAGATCATTGTCTAGAACAGCAAGTCCTCTCACTCCTCCAGAAGTTCATCCTCCTATCTCTTGGAATGATAAAGTGTCCACTTCAAAGAAACCATCATCACGAGTGGTTAGAAACCATCTAGAAAGTAACATTATTTGGTCTTTAGATGAATGTCTTTGCCTTAGGAAGGGAAACAAACTTTTGGCCAATCATGTGACATATCATTGCTACCTAGCTCAATTTGAGCTGAAAAAGGTAGAAGAAGCTCTTCAAGATGAAATTGGGTTGAGTCAATGCATGAAGAGCTGAATCAATTTATGAGGAATGATGTATGGGAACTTACTCCTAGGCCTGAAGGTGTTCATCTCATCAATACTTAATGGATCTTCAAAAACAAGATCGATGAAGATAGAGGATTCAAAAGAGGGTATGCTGACCGAACTCTGTTTGTCAAGAATGATGAGGATTATCTTCTCGTAGCTCAAGTATATGTTGATGACATAGTATTTGGAGATACTATTGATGCTCAAGCCATAGAATTTTCTGAGGAAATGATGAAAGAGTTTGAAATAAGTATGGTGGGGGAGCTTACATTCTTCTTGGGACTTCAAGTCAAACAAAGGAAGGAAGGCATATTCATTTCACAAGAAACATATGCTCGAAATATAGTCAAAAAGTTTGGATTAGACTCTAAGAAGCATGCCTCTACTCCTATGAGTTCATCTACGAAGCTTAATGTTGATTCTTCTAGGGTAGAAGTGAGTTTGACATTGTAAAGGAGTATCATTAGGAGTTTACTCTATCTCACGGCAAGTAGACCGGATATTGCTTTTAGCGTGGGTGTTGTGCCTGATATCAGGCTACTTCGAAAGAATCTCACTTGACTGTGGTGAAGCAAATCATAAGATATAGGGCTGTCCATAGGTCGGTTCGGGTTGGGTTTGTGCCCAACCAGGAACCAAACCGCCGTAATCGGGTAGCAAAAAAATGCACCCGTCGCCGACATCTATGTGACTGTTGTAAATAGATCTTCAAACTTGTCATGAATGATTAGTCAATGGTATTTTTGATCTTGAGACATGCATAGACTTGTGCCTATATATCTTCTCACTCATTTATTTTATTGTTTTTGCTTAAAAGAGCTCACCAAATGTAAATCGCCAAATGGAAAGAGATATTGAGCTGCAAAAGCCTGTTGCACATACTAGTATTTGACTAAGAAAAAGGGAAAGCAACGTAAAATGAAATGTATGATGCCCAAAAAGCCAAAGGCTAACTCATCAAATTGAAATATCAAAAATTTCAGGCGTTGATCTTAGAATGAGATGTATTGATTCAAAAAGATCAAATCATATGATGTATATGGAGCCAAATGAAAAACTTAAAAGTTATATTATCAAGTTTATGTGGGAGGTCATATGTGCATATTTCTATAATTGAGATGGGTCACTTTATCTAGTGCTAATTGTGTATGGCTTGGTTGAATTGATAATTGAAGCTTCATGTTAGACTATAGACTATCTCATTGTTGATATCCACACACATCACACATGTCTATGTTCAATGAATGCCATATTCATTTGTGTGATTGTACTTTATTAAATTTGTTTTCACATGCTCAATTTTTGTTAATCAAACACAAAAAAGATTTTTTGAGTGTTTTAGTTGTTTTTGGAAAGTATTTTGTTTTTGCAAAAATTGTCAAAATCTTCAAAAACAGTGTTGCCCTGTTCTGGCGACTTAGTCGCGGGTTGGTCCAATCGCTTACCCTAGTTGTGAGCCCACATAGAGATTTTTAACGACTCACTGGGAGGTTAATGTCCCAGTCGTGAAAAATATTTAGAATATTTTTTAAAATTTGGGTTTTTAATGTTTCTCATGGCTCTGTCTTGCGACTTGTTCGCTGGTGGAAGGTCTAGTCGCGAGGAGTACCCAGAAGTTTTCACAGGTTACCACGCGACTTCCTCGCGGGTCGAACTTCCAGTTGTGAAAAAAACTTTAAAAAATTTTCAAAAATTTTGGTTTCACGCGACTTGCATATGACTTAAATTAGTCCTGAATATCGTGTGTTTTGTGCAAATTGGTCAATTTTTAAAACGTTTGGGTTTTTCCTCGAACTTTTGTGACTGTTCATTGTCTTCCTCGATTGAACCTCTCTTAAACCCACCGTGTTCCTCATAAAAATCCCCATTGTTACTCATCATTTCTACTTCAATCTTCAAGAAAAAGGTATGGTTTTTCCTAAGTATTTCATGCTCTTTGCCTTGAACTTCTTGATTTGTGAGATGTTATTGAGATTTGAGATTTATTGATGGTTGAATATGGGTATTTGCTGTGTTGCTGAAATTGTTGTGTGGGTTGTGTTGGATATGCATTATTTCACTTTGTCTTTTGCTGCATAAATGTGTTATTTGTAGCACACACACATTCTATGACATGATTGTGATTCCAATCTAATGATTTTAAGGTTTTTCCACAATTTTTTTGGGGTCTAACTCTGTGCTAATAGAGTTTGTTGTCTTGTGTGGTCTCTGTTGCTCCTTGATGTAACATAATGCAACTTAAAAATGTCTCCTTTCAAGAGTGTAGCTATGAAAGGAGGTAGCAACAAGGGAAAAGAGTTGGTGATTGATGTTGATGACCCCTCTCCTAGGCAAAAAAGGACCCGGTCACCATCAAGAATATACGATCCCCACAATTTCAGATCCTATGCTACATTTTAGACCCATGAAAATTATTTCAGAGATGCCACACCACTAGTTGAAAGGGCTGTTGACCAACCATCTCTTTGTGAAACCAACATTCCCATATGGTTTGCCACCAAGGATTGGAATTTTCTTCTCTTTAACATGGTGAAAGAATTTTATGCTAATGCCATTGTTGAAGGAGATGAGCTTAAATGCTGGGTTAGAGGAAAAAGTTTCTTCGTGTCTCCTATTTATCTGGCAAATTGGTAGGACATATGTGAGTCACTTGTTAGGAACATATGTTACTATTTTATGTAATTGGCTTATCCTTTGACAAAACGCACTTTACTTGTATTTGGGTAAATCTAAGATGTGTTTTATACTTCAAGAAACTGTGTTTCAAGATCAAGTGTTGAAGACATGCAAGTCTGTCCAAGATTCAAGCTGAAGAAGTGCTTTTCATTAAAGCTTGACAGCTAGCTATCCATCGAGCTTAAGAAGTTATTCTAGCCCTGTGGCTCGATAGCTGCTTGACAGCATCTTCGACAGACAGGTATCTGTTAAGCTTTATGAAAAACAGAATTCCAATTCTGTTTTGACTCTAATCTATGATTATGTGTTTGAGCTTTCTTTTCATCTAACCCTAGTCATATAAAAAGGATTATTTTAAGGGCCATCAAAGGATATACAAGTTGCACAAGTGTTGAGCAAAGTTTGTTCAAGCAATTTGTAACCAAAAACAAAGTTTTGTCATAGTTCATCATTCTTGTGAAGAAGTTGTTGTGTATGTGCACCATAGGGTTTTGTGACCAAGCATCTTCTTAATCTTCATCATTGGGATGAACTGAAGAACTTTACAGCCAACAACCTTCTCTAGTTGGTGATTGAAGTTGCGTACTGGGATCCGCACATTGGTTAGTCATGTACTTGGGAGCCGTGCATCAAAAGGGAAAATTGTCACTACAGAATAAGTCCAATTGGGTATTGGGGTAAGGGTTCAACTGTAGGTTGGTATAAGGTACTAGGATTCCTTTACTTGCAACCACTTGTTGTGATAATAGTGGAATTTCGGGAGTGGTGACTTGAAAATCAATTGGTGGGGTTTTTGCCGTGTTGGTTTTCCCCATTCGTAAATAAATCACCGTGTCAAATTTATTTTCCACTGCATACTTATTTTATTGGTGATTTGTTTATGCTACCATGTGTGCGTTTACTTGTTAATTAACTTAATTAATTCACTTGGCTAAATTAATTGGTTAATTTATCACAAGGGGTTAATTCGTTTTTGGCCTATCACAAATATCCTACACATCAACCGACCAATGCTTGCTACAACACCGGTTTATGATAATTTAAATCCAGACGAGGATTTACTTCAGGAAACCCTTGGACGAAACTTGGAATTCTCCCAAACTAGGAATTCAATCAGTGTTTCTTCCTTATCACCCGAATTGAGGGTGCTTACCATAATCATGTTCCACAATCTATATCCTCTATCCAACACTGGATATATGAATCTAGGGAGAGCCGTGTTCCTTCATGATCTGATTTCGAATGAAGAGATTGACATTTGTGCTTATATCTTTCATCTTTTGCATAAAATGGTTCTACAAACTGATTCAAGGGCATGCATTCCTTTTTGCTACCTCATTTCAAGAATTTTGAAGTTCAAAGGCATTCATCCATCTAACAATGAGTCTCCATACCGGTAGCCAAGTCTAATGAACATCCGTACACTTAATGCTAGCATTGGTCATACACGGAAGGGAATCAAGACGAAAAGTTCAACGCCTCCTATTGGTTCACACTCTGCCTTATCCTCCTATGATGAGAAATTGGATAACATTATGGCATCCATCCACAAAATAAGCACCAAGATGTCCGGGCTTGCTACTCTCTTGCACCATCACCACATCCGTTGTGACACAAAGTTCGCTTCTCTTCAAACCCAATTGGACCAAATCCAAAGGAAGCTAGAAGAAAATGAGGACTAGCTATTCCATGACAAAAAGAGGGAGATGATGACGATAGGGGGAGTACTGATGTTGAGAAGGAGCTGATGTTGAGTAAGAGCTGCCTATGTTTAATGCTTTGTTTATTTGTTATCTCATGACTTAGTTTATATTTAGTTTCTATGTACTTTGGGTTTTGTACCTTTGGTTTGTAGCGTAGTACTTTAATGTTTTGCATTTTCTTTAAGTACATCACTCTTGTGCCCTTTGTTAGATTTTTATCCTTAATGCATTTACCTAGTGTTTATATATTGGTTGAGTATTGGACATGCAAATGATATTTTGCATTGAGCTTATTAGCTTGCATGTCCGGATGTTCATTCCTTGTGTGAATGAGCATTGTGGTCACTATTTATAGTGATTGTTTGTTTTTGGTCAAGTCATGGTTTATTCTTTAATTCCATTTTTCCTTGATCGCATTGTGCTTGCTTTATATGGATTACAAGTTTTCTACATACAATGATCAAATTGTGTTGTTGTGTTTCAGGAGATACTTGTTCTTATGGTTCAAGAGCTTCACAGATTCTAGAGTTAGGTGTGAGCGAGTTTTGTTTAACTGTTCCCAAGTCACATGTTAAGTCTAGAGTTTGTTTTAGGATTTTGTCATGAAATAGCCAAAGGAGGAGATTGTAAGGTTGAATTTAATCAACCATCTTATTGGCTTTATTCCGTGCCAAATTTGCTTGTAATTTAGCAATTAGTAACCCTGTATTTAGGTGGGATTCATGTAAGGGTAGTGTGTCAGAGAATGTAAAAAAATGCTCAAGACTATGCAGTGAAGTAGGGACTTGCGGCTAAATCTCGCGGGTAACTCACGGCTTGCAAGCCGCTAGATGATACACATGAGTGAAGCATACAGAGAAGCTGAACCGTCATGCTAGCTGTAGCACTATAGGATAAAAAGTCCAGACTAACCATTCAGTTAGCTCGCGGCTTGGACTCGCGACACAGTCAAGTCACGAGACCAAGTATAAATATCCCTTATACCCACGAAATATAGAGAGCTTCTAGAGAGAATTTTGAGAGAGAAACCCTAGAGAGAAACAAGATTGACTCATCCATAATCTTTACATAGTGACTCTTCAAATTTCTCAACTCTCACCCTCTCCATTGTTACATCCTTGAGAGGTACATTAGCGAAAACCTTTTCTCATCATACCCATATCTATGAGAAGGCTATTTTGGTGCTTGGGAAGCAGTTAGAAAAGGACCAATTCATATTGGTTGATGCTATGGGTTATAGTGGAATCCGGTAAGTTAAAGAAGAAATAGATTCAACGTAACCTCTTTGGAGTAGGAGCTTGGAGGGCTTAGGTACACTAGGTAGATTAGACTTGAAGGGTTTTCTACTGTTCATGTATCCGAACTTGATTCTTTAGTGGATTATTGACCGCTTGGAGGGCGACAAAGAGGTTTTACATCGAGGGCTTCGGTTTTCTCTTCAATAACACATTGCTATGTTGTCCTTGTGTTTGCATCTCTCTTCCTTAATTTTTGCCATTTAATTTCTGTTGTGAATGTGATTTTATTTGGTTTAGATTATGTTATCAATTCTGTTTTAGCTTATTTACATTTTCCGTACGTACATTGTTTGTTGATAAGCTTGAATTAGTAATTTGTAAATTGGAGTCTAAACGTTCATAGGTGTTTTATACATATTTTGAACATTCACAATCATGGGTAGTGAGTGGGCCACCCAAGCAAATCCATCTGCTAAGGAATTTATTACAATATAATAAACAAAAATGTTATATGTCTCATAACTAAAAAGCATTGCTACAATCTGTTTTTGAATCAATAATTGTAGTGCTGGCAGTCATGATGCAAGTGAGCAAAGAATGAAAAACCATGTAAAATATTTGTCATGGTAAGAACATGGAAACACATACTTACAAAGATGCCCTAAAATTAATGTCATAATTGTGAAGCTAAAATTTTCTTAACATTGACTTATGAACAATTACAAAGCATAAGACATATACTTATCTTCTTAAACATATTACTTATTACTGAACTATTTCACTTTACCCATAAACAAAAAATAAATCATTAAGAATTTTTTTTTTCCCCAAAATCAACCACATAGATAACAAATACTCATAGAGCTCTAGAAATATTGTATGAGAGCTTCTCAAAATCATCAAATAAAATAGAAAATCAACCACAAAATCTGAATTGTTCTCAGTTTGCAGCAGTTTTTAAAGTTGTTTAAACTGGTCATCCAAATTTCCTTTTTTTATCACCAATACCAATAATTAGAATTCCTCTTCCAATCGAAATTAAATTAATTAACAGACCAGTAAAAATTATGTTTAATTCAGTGGAAAACAGGCTAGTTCTCTAGGAAAGTAACAAAACCAAACAAATACAACATAAATATCCTTTCAAAAATAACGAATCTCAGGGGAAAAAGAAACATTCCCAAAAAACAAATAAGTGCTTAAAGAGAACAATATCCACCTAGAGTAGAGATCCACTTCACACCCAATTTTTGAACAATCTCTCAAAAGCAATTATAATGCCACCCTAAAAATAAAAAAAATAAAAAAATAAAAAAAATAAAAAAAGATCACCTCATCTAGATAAGCAGAGTGTTCCGGCCACTATCTTTGAAATTGAGTCATAACATCGATGGTGGCTTCTTTTTCTCAATAGTGTGAGCTTTTATCAGCAAGACTAACCCATAAAACAAAGTGCTGGACTGAAGCAAATCTTATTATAATCTTAGAGGTTAGAGAGGGCTTTGACTAAATAGTTACAGTATGCACAATCTTCAGAGTCATAGATGATTCAATAAAATTTTAATTATATAAATCTCTAAACCCTTTAATTTACAAAAGTAATGCAAGTTGAAAAGTAAAAAAAATATATATATATATATATATATTTAAAGCATAAGTTTGAGGAATGGCCTTTTGCATATACATTTTGAACATGGCTTGCAAAAGATTGGGGTTAAATGTCCTTCTGTTTCTCTACACCAAGGTTCTATCGTCCTACTATACTGAAAGATGTACACCTTCCTTGCATTCCTCAGGTGCCTCATTTAAGTCCAACAGATATGTAAATGCAAATAAACACATATTGAAGAATAAAGCCCACATTAGCTCTGAAGCTTGGATATTTAGCTCTCAAAGATTAGTTCTCATACTCCTATAATTATATTGAAAAGGCTAACTATATACTAAATCTTTATCCTCTTTAAGTATGGAATTTCTTATCAATCTAACAAAGAATAGGACTCTCCTTTTGGCCTTGAAGAAATACAGTAAGGAGTATGAATAGCTGCAAAATAACATAATTAAGTCCACCTTCAAAATAACATAATTCTTTCCTCTTTCCATTTCAAAAAGATCTAAAATTCCAATTTGCATAATCTGATTCTTCTTCCAACCCCAAGAAACCCATAAACACCACTCCATACCTAATCCTTACCAGTTTTCCCTCACCATAACCAATTCTATGCATATTTAATATCACGGAACCTGATTAGAATACCCAAAAACAAATCTGATTTCCCTAAACCCAAAACTTCTACAAAAAATTTCAGATTGCATTTGTAGAAGCCTCAGCCTTTAAGGTAATCCTATAGATCTACTAACAATCTCAAATTTGATGGCCAATGATATTATTTTGCTGAGTTTCACATATATGGAAAATGATGCAAAAGATTTGACACGACTGGATAAGACTGCACGCAATTTAGGTAGAAATCAAACTACAACAAAATGTATTTTCAGTGACGAAAAAATTCGTCACTAAAAGTCCAGTTTTTCGTCACTAAAGACCTTTAGTGACGAAATTGGACTTTTAGTGATGAAACTCATTTTGTCACTGTAGCCCCGTCACTAGAAGTCCTGGTGACAAAAAATTTTGTCACTAAAAGTCCATTTGATTTAAAAAAAAAAAAAAAAAAACTTTTAGTGATGAAAACATTTCGTCACTAAATGTTTTCCTCACTAAAAAACTATTCAGTGGCGAAAATATTTCATCACTAAAAACACTAAAACTATGTTCATATTTAGTGACGAATAATGTCATCACTAAAACTATGTTCGGGTACATATAGTGATGAAAAAATTCATCACTCAAACTATTTTTAAGAAAATCCAAGCACATGTGGTGATGAAAATTTTCGTCACTAAAACCATTTCTTACAAAATTTTGCAATATTTAGTGACGAAATTTTCATCACTAAAACAATTTTTTGTTGCTATATTTGTGACGAAAAAATTCGTCACTAAAACTTATTTTCTGTTTTTATTTTTTTCATGGCTTTGATATTAACCTGTAACCTGTCATTATATTATTAAAACCTCACATTTGAATAACACATTTATTTCAACAACACATTTATAAAAAAAGATCCATACATTCCACAAGTAAAAAATAAAACAAGTATCCAATTCAAACTCTTTCCATACAATAATTGTTTGCAATACATATAATAACTCTACCTAAACCCTATTTTAGAACTAACGGAAGATGTCCTCATATGTCTTCAAGTAATGCCAAAAATAAACCCCCTAAAAGCCACCAATAAGAAATCTGCACAAATATAAAAACAATACTTCGTTAAAATCATAAAGTAAAAACATTAAGTATATTATAAGAAACATTTCTAACATTGCATTAAGAGTAACACACCAATAAATTAAAATCACAACTCCTAATGTATAAGTTGTAGAAAGCAAATAAAGTACTAACCAAATAATCATGAATGTTCTCATTCAATACACAAGGTTCTCAATGATTATACCAATTAATGTAAGATTGCATAATCCCACGATGAAGCAAGTGGATATGCACAGTATGAGGAGATTGTCGATAGCAATTCACACAGTGAATGCATGGGCACGGAATATTACCACTTGAGTCCACAACCGCTCTTGCAAAATTAATAAATGTATTGACCCTTTCAATATATGGATGGCTTAATCTGCCATCGGGTGTCTTGCCCATTGTCATCCAACTTTTATCCATGTTTGACTACAATTACAAGATGAATGCTACTTTAGTAAAATAAGGACAACTCATGCAAAATATAATCTAACATCTAAGTCTACAAGTTACTTAGATAAAGTTCTATCTCATGCATGAATGCACAAGTCTATATTAATCCTTAAACAAATATACATTGCACACACAAATATACACTCCCAATATAAATTTAAACCACCTTATAACACCATGCAAGCCACTCGTTTGCTTCAACAGAACAATTCACCACAAAATCAATCACAAACATCACAAGTACAATGCTTACAAGTATTGAAATCGAATAAAGAAACACAATTGCTACTAATCAACAAGTTTCATTAACATTTGCAAGAAATGAAAAACACTCCCAATATGATTTCCAACACACAACAACCCACCACAAAACCAATTTTCAACATCACAAGTATAGAGTTTTATAAGAATTTAAATCAAATAAAATACTATTCATCACATCTAATTAACAATACTCATTAACATTTGCAAGAAATGAAAAACACTCCCAATATTAGTTTAACTCACCATATAACACCATGCAAGCCACTTGCTTGCTCCAACACAACATACCATCACAAATCCAATTTCCAACATCACAAGTATAGAGTTTTACAAATATTTAAATCAAACTCCAATACTATTTTTCACATCTAATCAACAATACTCATTCACATTTGCAATAAATAAAAAACACTCCCAATATTAGTTTAAAACACCTTATTATGCAAGCCACCTGCTTGCTCTAACACAACATACCACCACAAATTCAATTTCCAACATCACAAGTATACAGTTTTATAAGTTTTTAACTAGAATTTACTTACATTGCTTAAGCTAAGTTTACAACTTTAAGAAAAAATCCAAAGTTACTACAAACAATGTGTATTTAGTCTGCAAAAGAAAAATTAAATTTATAAGTACAAAAGTTAAAGAAAAGCTTGACATACCGCCAAAAGTTAAAGAAAAGTTTGTAAAAGCTTGTACAAGGGGAGCTATATCATTAGAAGAATGCATTATTATGTTTCTAGAGTTAAATTTACAGATACTTCAACTTTCATTGGAAAGCCAAACATATATATAAAAGACAAAAAGTATGGATTGAAACTGAACTAAACTCAATGCTTTTGAGTGAATAGACCGTTGTCCAATTGGTCTATTCAAAACTTACATCCATAACTTTGATGGTTCTACTAAACCACTTTACCCATTGTCAGATTTGTCTTTAGAATTCATTGCCCCTTTTGACATTTTGAAAATAGTTCTAAAATAAATATAGATTCCTAAATCAATTTTTATAAACTCCTAATCATGGAAAACTAATATAACAAAAAATTAAACATTTTAAATCCAACCCAACTTTTTATTATTATTATTGACCTGTTTGCCATAACAAATAGAAGAAAAATTAAAGCACACCTCAATAGTGAATACTAATCTATCACCCCATGTATTTAACAATTATCCTAAATTCCCATAAAAGTTTTCAATCCCTAAACTTTCGAAAATTGAGAACCCATCCAAGAAATTCATTCAATAGAAACTACCATTATGTAGTCTGGATGTTGACCCATTTCCTGAAAGCACAAAATGTAGATTTTGGTATGGGTTATCACTTTTCACCCAAACTAAAAGAAAATGTACCCTAAGGAATCATTAAACAAAAAAATTAACATCAAGCATTTAGAATCATTAAACAAAAATACCCAAAGTAACTAGAATCATTAAACAAAAATTAACCAAAAAAATTAACTCAAAAGGAAAAAAAATAAAAAATACCGAAGGGTCGCGAACTGAAGCATCGCCAACTACAGAGGATGAAGCGTTCCCGATCAAACAGAGGATGAAGCGTTGCCGATGAAGCTTCGCGATGGCCAGCTGAAGCGCCGCTGGTGAGCTGAAGCGTCTTGACTGCGAACTCAAGCATCACGACTGCGAGCACAAGTGTCGCGACTGCGAGCTTAAGCGCCGCGACTGCGAGCTCAAGCGCTGCGACTGCGAGCTCAAGCGCCGCGATGGCGATCTGGGCTTTCTCCATTTTAAGAATTGTCTGAGAGAATATGTGAGGGAAAGAGAGAATAAAGTGGGAAAAGTGAAAAAGAAAAATGGGGCTGAGTGTTTTTAGTGACGACTTGTATGTCGTCACTATAGGGTACCTTTAGCCACAAAAATTAGGATTTGTCACTGATACTCCCATCTAATTTTATGTTCCTATTTTTAGTGACGACTTATTTTCATCACTATTTTTCATATTTAGTGATGAAATTAGTTTCATCACTAATAGTGTTCTTAGCAACACCTTTAGTGACGAAAGTTTTCGTTACAAAAAACTTAAATTTTTAGTGACGAAATAATTCGTCACTACAGATGAATTTAGTTTGGCGCCTTTAGTTCAACAAAACATATAGTGATGAAATTTAATTTTCGTCACTAACAGTTACTAATTTTTTTATAAATAGTGATGAAATATAAATTTCGTCACTATATGGTACCTTTTTGTGACGAAAAAATTTTCTTCACTAAAATTCATCACTGAAAATACATTTTGTTATAGTGAAATGCACTAAGTAATTGAACTTACAATTTCTTGAATCTGTATAAGACTATAATTTCTTGAATCAAAAATACTGTATGCAATTGAAGTAGAAATCAAATGCTTTGTCAATGCTAAAATAATTATGTAGGAATAAATGTTCTAGACTTGAAGAAGAATCAAAAGATAATCTGCTTGGCTGTATAAGACAATAATTTCTTGAATCTAAAACATTGTACTCAATTTAGGCAGAAATCAAATTCTTTGTCAATGTTGATATAATTATGTAGGAATAAAAGGCCTTGACTTTAAGAACTAAGAATCAAAAGATAATACATCCAGTGGACATTCATTACTATCAATTCATATTAACATTGTCTGTAAGTATTGATTCTATTGATGTATATAATAGAGCTCCAATTAAAAACCACAGCAATCAAAACAATCATCCACACCACAACACAAAATACTGAACCAAAAAGACAAAGCTCTAATTAAAAACCCTAACATTCAAAATTTCAACATAACAATCAACCACATCACAGCACAAAAGAGGCAGTAACAAAATGTAAAAAGGGAAACAAAAAGCATCAAGCAAAAGAATGGAGCACAAGAAGAACTGGGATTTAGAGATACCTCAATCAAATCCTCCAGCTTCTGTCAGTATTTATATAGACTGAGGAGTGGAAGACAGGAAGAAAGGTGTTAGGTTCTAAAGACTTAAGAACTAATGTATTTAGAACTCTAATGTGTATTATTGGCAAACCATGATCAAAACAGGTTGTTTAGTCTTGTTTAGCCTGGCTTAAAGTTGTGTATTTTATGTAAAGTTGGATTCAAGCTGATGCAGAATTGATAGTGCATTTCAGCCTGGTTCGATCAATCGAAGCCTAGGCTCAATCAATTGAAAATTGGGCAGAATGCGTTTTTCTGCAGAATTCCAACTTAGCCCTAGTTCATTAAAATGTTTAGGGTTTTATGTTTTTGCCCTAGATATATAAGGCACACTCTAGCCACATTTTAGATGTTGCTCATATTGCAGGTTATGTAAATCTCTTGTGAGATCTATGAGGAGCTTTCCTTTACACAAGCTTAGGGTTATTAAGAGGAGATTCGTTCAAGAACTTGATGATCATTCAGTTGCTGCAATAAGAAGCTTAAAGAAACACAAGCGGGTGTGCTTGTACTTGCTGGAAAATCCAAGAAAGAAAGAGTCTGTGGTCTCAGAGCTTGCACGTGGTCGTGTCAATAAGTTTCTATTAGGGTGTAGCAATAGGATGTTAGCAGTCTAAGTCCTATTGAAAAACTTCGATTCTTTCATAGTAGATTCAGGTTTACCTTGAAGATACCTAGGTTAAATCCTCCCCAGGTTTTTACCTGTTTGGTTTTCTGGGTCATCATATCATTGTGTTATTTATTTTTCCATTGCTATGCATGATATGATTGTTTGATTATGATAACCTAGATTTGAAATTTGGACTAAGTAATAACTTGGCTAGTTAACTAGGTTAATCCAATTGTGTTTTAAGGGGTTTAAAAATGCACAGGTGGTATCAGAGCCCTAAAGAGATGTGTCTTCGTTTTTTTTCAAAACTGTGTTTTTCTCAAAAATTTTGTGAGTCTCTATCTGTTTTGATTGATGGAGTTTGTTTTTGGATCAATCAAAATTGGTTCAAAAAATTTAGGTGAGCCTCTGTTTGTTTCGATCGATCGAATCTAAGAAGTTTTTTAAAAACTGATTTTCAGTTCAGTCAAACACTTTTTCAAAAAGTTCTTTAACTTTTCTCTCTCCACAGGACTTGGTCAAGGCTCAATCTCAATTTTTTGTCATTTTTGTCCATTCTTTTTGCAAGGTTTTCCTCTCTCTAAGCCGGTAAGTCTATTATACCCTTCCTTTTGCATTTATTTTCATGTTTTCATGCATAAACTCATGCATTTTATTGGGATTTTCAGAACTATTCAAATTTGGGGTTTTTGATGATTCAAGCCACTTTTTCTGAAATTGATCAATGATTTTTGTTCTAGGATGTTATAAACTTGATCTTGATGCTTTAATTTGATCAATTTGATGAATTTTGAGAAATTAAAATTTCTAGGGCTTGTTCGTATCTGAATTGGGGATTTTGTTCAATTAGGTCCAAATTGATAAAATTGGCTTGTTGGATTGATGTATTTGATCATTATAAACTGTATTCTATCTTGTGTGATGATCAATTGATCAATTTTTTCAAATTGAACAAGTGGTTCTCTATAATTTTTGGGGTTTTTGTTAGAAACTCTATGCTCAAGCCAATTTTGTGAATTTGAACTTAATTTCACTGCATTAGAGCATGCATCATGACATTTAACTGTTCATGCATCATATATATTTTTTGCTCTAATTTTTTTTTTTGTGCTAACTTGCAGTCTGCCCTTGATTTTTTCTTTTGTTCTGCTTTGTGTCTTTGTCCTTATCTTAGCATCATGCCTAGGAAGACTAGAGCCCATAGGACACCCTCCACTTCCTCTGAGTCTCCCTCTAAGAGTGAGTTGTTTCGGAATGACAAAAGCAGAGAGGTTTTTGAGAAACTAAACTGTAAGAGAAAGATTTGGGCTGAGCGTTCTGTTGTGTTAGATGAGGTTGATCCTGCCATTAGGGCAAACTTTGAGAGTAGAGGTTGGTTGTCTTTGTTAGAGGTAGATCATCCACCCCCAACCGCCTTGATTAGAGAGTTCTTCTCGAATCTCTCTTGCCACGTCTATGATTCCAACACCCTTTCTAGGAGTTGGATACGAGGTGTTGAGTTCACCATTACCCCTAGGATAGTGGCTGAAGATCTTGGGGTTCCAGTTGTTAGGGAGCCTATCTATCCTTATGAGGAGTCTCCACCCCTTGATGACGTTATATCATACATCACTAGGTCTTCTATCCAGTGGGGTTTTGATCCTCGGATCACGTTTGCTGAGCTTATTGAGACCACCTATCTTTTCTTTAGGATAATGTGTCATTCTTTGTGGCCTATTTCTCATCTCCACACCATCCCTCTTGAGCGATATGTGTTTTTGTAAGCCTTTGTTTCTGGTGTGTCTATTAGTTTTCCTCACCTGTTTCTTCGTTCTTTGAACGAAGTTCATAAGAGTTTTGCTATAGCTCATGCTCTTATCCATCCTATTTTCATTCATAGGATTTTGTTGTTTCTCGGTTTAGTTGATTTCCCTACTGGTGAGCCCGTTCATGTTATAGCCCTCATAGATGCCACCTTCCTTAGGTAGAGGGTTGCTTACTTGAGAGTTGGCTCTTCATGTCCTAGAGGTGAGTCTTCTGGTGCTGTACCCCTTCCTCCCTCTTCTACAGGTGTTGATATGGTTGAGGCGTCTAGTGCTGCTGCTGTTGATGCTGATGTTCCTCCACTGACTACTTCTAATGATTAGACATTCGACATACGTTGGATCATGTCTTGACCATTCTGGCGGGTCATGGACATATTTTGGTGGACATGCTCAATGAAATCCATGTCTTGCAAGCAGAGTTGGCACAGTTTCGACGATCCTCAGCGCCACCTCCTTTTGATGATGGATTTTGATTGCCCTTTGTCATTCCGTCACAAAAAGGGGGAGTACATTTAGGGTTTTGAGACTCTTGTAGAGTTTTTTGTTTTCAGGGGGAGAGTCTTTTGTTTGTTGGAGCTTGTAGAGATTAGATTGTATCTAGGTGCTTCACTTTGTACTTACCTTTTTAGCTCTTGATGTATTTTTGTTAGGCTATTCATGTTAGGAGGAGATACATATATATATATATATATTTTTTATATATGTTTCTTGTTTTCATTGCTTATTGATTTATATTTATGAGTTATTCATTGATATGTCTTTATTTTGTGTTGAGTGAAATCAAGAACTTATTTTGTTTACTTGTATTTTCCACATGCATTTATGCATTTTGTTTAAATGTTTCAAGAAATATACAGGTTGATTCAATTGAGCTGCTGTCTACACTTGCAACTAATGGATAGTAGGTAGGATTGGATTTGTTATAATGAGCATTTTTTTGTAAAGGGTTTTTCTGTGTAAACTTTGAGCTTTTAGTTGTGTTTTGTCACGGATTGCCAAAGGGGGAGTTTGTTAGGTTCTAAAGACTTAGGAACTAATGTATTTAGAACTCTAATGTGCATTGTTGGCAAACCATGATCAAAACAGGTTGTTTAGACTTGCTCAAATTTGTGTCTTTTATGTAAAGTTGGATTCAAGGTGATACAGAATTGATAGTGCATTTCGGCCTGCTTCGATTGATCGAAGCTTAGGCTCAATGAATCAAAAATCGAGCAGAATGTGTTTTTCTGCAGAATTCTAATTCAGCCCTAGATCATTAAAACGTTTAGGGTTTTATGTTTTTGCCCTATGTATATAAGGCAAACCCTAGCCATGTTTTAGATATTGCTCATTGAAAGTTCAAATATGTGTATAAACACCCTTGAACGTTTAGACCCCCAAATTACAACTTAACCAATTCAAGCATTATGTCAAACAACAAGTGTGCGAAAAATTAACATAAGCTATAATATGGAATTGGAAAAACTATCTAAGCCAAATTAAATCACAACCCACAACAGATAATAAACGGCAAAGATAAAAGGGAAGGAAGATGCAAACACAAAGACAACACGCGATGTGTTATCGAAGAGGAAACTGAAACCCTCGACGTAAAACCTCTCTGTTGCCCTCCAAGTGGTAAACAATCCACTAGAAAATATAGTTGGGATACATGGACAGCAATAAACCCTCCAAGCCTAATCTACCCAGTGCACCTAAGCCCTCCAAGCTTCTTGCTCCAACGAGGTTGCGCCGAACCTTTTTCTTTTCTAGCTTCCCGGATTCCACTACTAGACTGTAGCATCAACCAATGAAGATTGGTTCCTTCCTAACTGCTTCCCAGAAATCCAAACAGCTCTCTCACAGTGATGAATATGGTGAGAACAAGGTTTGGTAAAATGCCTCTCAAGGATTTGACAATGAGAGGAAGAGAATTGAGGAATTTGAAGAGACTCTAATGATAGATTGTGGGTGAATTAATCTTGTTTTTCTTTAGGGTTTCTCTCTCAAAATTCTCTCTCGAAGCTCTCTTACATTTGTGGGTAAAAGGGGTACTTATACTGGAGTGGGAAAGGAATGTGAAACGTCAGGTTTTACAAAACAAGGGTGGCTTGCGGCTTGACCTCGCGACTTGACTAAGTCGCGAGATCCAGTCGCGAGATAACCGTATGGCCAGTTGTCCTGTTTTGTCCTATAGTGCTCCAGCTAGCATGACTGTTCACCTTCCGGCATGCTTGGCACGTGTGCTGCGTCTAGCGGCTTGCAGCTGCAAGTCACCCGCGAGGCCAAGCCGCGAGTCTCTGTTTTCTTGCACACTCTTGAGCAAACTTCACTCTATCTCACTCACTACCCTTACAACAAGCCCACCTAAATACAGGGTTACTAAATGCTGAAATACAAGCAAATTTGGCACGGAATAAAGCCAATTAGATGGTTGAATAAATTCAACCTTACAATCTCCCCCTTTGGCTATTTCGTGATAAAACCCTAAAACAGACTCTAGACTTAACATGTGAGTTAGGAACAGTTGAGCAAAACTCACTCACACCTAACTCTAGAAGCTGTGAAGCATTTGAATCATATGAACATAAGACTCCTGAAACACAACAATACACCATGATCATTGTAAGCAGAAAATCGTGAAATGCATATGAAACAGGCAATATGTGATCAAGCAAAGATGGAGTTAAGAAACAAATCATGGCTTGATCAACCAAGTAATCACTACAAGGTAGTGACCACAATGCTCATTCACACTTGGAATGAACACTAGGACATACAAGCTAACAAGCACAAGACAAGATACTTGTATGCTCAACACTCAACCAATGCATAATACACAAAGTATATGCATCTAGGAACAATCCTACAAGGGCACAAGAGTGACAGTACATAAATCAAAATGCAAGACATTTAGATAGAAGTATTGATTTCAACATAGCATAAAAGGCTGCATTAAGCAAGGTACAAACCATAAAACCTACAAAATATGCATAAAAATATTAACCCTAAAAGCTTACATAAGCACATGGGTACAAAACACAATATATCAGAAAAATGTATCAACTTAAAACTGAAGAAGAATGCAAAGGATACAATTGAGTTTGGAAGGCTGCATTAAGCAAGGTAATATCCTCCCCCTTTGATCAGGCCTATCACTCCCCCTTTTTGTCATGGAATAGGCTATACATCCTCTTCCAGCTTTCTCTGAATTTGATCCAATTGAGTTTGAAGTGAGGTAAACTTCATATCCCATCGAGTGCTGTGATGGTGTAGAGTAGATGTGAGTCCGGAAATCTTTGTATTCAACTCGTGTGCAGAGGATACAATGTGATCAAGTTTTTCATCAAGGGAGAGAGTGCTGAAATGAGAGCCACTGTGAGATGCAGAAGTTTCTGGTTTGGCTCTCTTCCGACTATGTCCAATGCTTGCATTGAATGTACGCATGTTGATTGGACTCGGTTTCAAGAGAGGAGATTCATCTGCCGTTGGATAAATTCCCTTGAGCTTCAAGATCCTTGAAATGAGACAGCAGAAAGGAATGCATGTTCGAGACTCAATTCGTAGAACCGTTTTGCGCAGAACATGAAAGATATGAGCACAGATGTCAATTTCTACATCAGAGATTAGATCATGAAGAAACAAAGCACGTCCGAGGTTCATATACCCAGTGCTTGATAAAGGGTACAAATTGTGAAACATCACAATTGTAAGCACTCTCAGTTTTGGAGGAAGAGAGGAAACACTGATGGATTTTCCATTGGGTGAGAACTCCAAGTCTTGTCCAAGACTTTCTTTGAGAAGCTCCTCATCAAGACAAAGATCATCATAAACCGGTGAGTGTCGGAATATAGGTCTGTTGATGTGAAGGATTTCTGCCAGATATGCAGGAGAGACTGAAAAGCTCTTTTTCCTAACCCAGCACTTAAGTTCATCTTCTTCCACAATCGTGTTGGCATAAAATTCCTTTACCAAATCTTCATACGCGTCATCCAGATCAGAGAGAAGGTAATTCCAGTCCTTGTGAGCAAACCATTTCGGAATGTCAGTGTCATGAAGTGATGATTGATCCACAGTTCTTTCTAGTAATGGTGTAGCATTTTGAAAATAATTCTCATGAGACTGATAGGCTGCATAGGATCTGAACTTGTTGGGATCGAATCTCTTTGATGAAGAACGAGTCTCTTTTGTTTGAGGTGGGTAATCATCAACATCAATGACGGGTTCCTTCCCTTTGGAACTGCCTCCTTTCACAGCTGCTTTCTTGAATGGTGACATGTCTAGTCTGAATCATGAATAGAGGAGATGACAGAACACAATCCAACAGACATTATTAGTAGTGGGTTAGTGGTAATTTAGGGATAATGAAGAAACCCTAATAGCTAGATGAAAATGACCAGAAAATAGCAATGAGGGACAAAAATGGCCCAAATGTAGATACACAGTAGAGTGGGTAAGATTAAAACCACACAATCAGCTTAGAAAAACACACAGTCAACACAGGAACATTTTGAATCAACACATCAACAATGGATCAGGCAAGATGAGAAACCAACAAATAACAAACCCTAGCTAAGCACATGATGAAGAGCAAAACCAACAATTTAATAAAGCTCAAAACTGAAACAAAAGCTTCCACAGGCTAAGCATGGACAAAGAGTAATAGCCGAGCTAAAAACCCATCTCAAAAACACAAACAAATGCGATTAATCGAGAGGGAAAACACACAAAACCAAGTAAAATAGAGTTCAAGACAGAAAACCCATACTTGTTACTTGAGGATTTTGAGCTAAAAAGAAGCAACAATGGAGATCGAAAATGTAGGCACGGTGTGAATGGGTAAGAGCAGTTGAGAGAGACAATGAATAGTCACAAAAAGATCGAGGGAAATTTTTTTTTTAAAAACTGCCCCTATTTATGCCAAACACGCGTTTTTCGCGACTGAAGTGAGTCGCCACAAAGTCGCCAGTTCAAGCTGCCAAAACACTCAAAGACAAAAGTTTGAAAAAATTTTCTAAGTATTTTTCGCGATTGGAAGGTCTACCCGAGAGTGAGTCGCGAGCTGAGCCGCGAAAATCTCTGAGTAACCCTCGCGACTGGACCTTCCACTCATGAACAAATCACCAAAAATGACCCGCGAAGACGCGACTGAGGCTCGCGACTTGACTTACCCGCGACTAAGTAGCCAAAACAGGGCAAAACATGTTTTTTTTTTAAATTTTAAGATTTTTAAACAAAATACTTTCCAAAAACACCTAAAACACTCAAAAATCTTTTTGTGTTTGAATTAACAAAGATTGAGCATGTGAAAACACATTTCATCAAGTACAATCACACAAATGAATATGGCATTTATTGAATATAAACTTGTGTGTTGTGTGTGGATATCAACAATGAGATAGTCCTTAGTCTAATGTGAAGGTTCAATGATCAATTCAACCAAAGCATACACAATTAGCACTAGATCAAGTGATCCATCTCAATTATAGAAATATGTATATATGACCTCCCACAAAACTTGATAACATATCTTGGAGCTTTACATTTGACTCCACTTTCAAACATAACATTTGATCATTTTGATCTTTTGAGACAATCACCTCTCATTGTGAGAGTGATATTTGATATTTCACTTTAAAGAACTAGCCTTTGGCTTTTTGAATAAACATTCACTTTAATATAAGGTCGTTTACCCTTTTTCCTAGTCGAATACTAGAATGTGCGACAGGTTTTTGCAGCTCAAAATCTCTTTTCATTTGGAGATTTACATTTGGTGAGCTCTTCTTTGCAAAAACAAAAATAAAGAGTGGGAAGATATATAGACACAAGTCTTTTTAAGTCTCAAGATCATCATAACCATTCACTAATCATTCATGACAAGATTGAAGATCTATTTACAACAATCACATAGATTTCAAGATTTCTCCCACAGTGATATGAGTGCAAAGAAACAAGTAATGCTTGAAAATGCACAAAGCCATTAGCACAAAGGTACAAGGCAAAACAAGTTTTGAGACAAAAGCTCAACAATGTCAATCAAACTTTTTGATTTTTTAATTTTTATGTGATTTTTGGATTTTTGACATAAAAAAAGAAAAAGATTGAACAAACATAAGAAGGAGCAACAGTATTCACAAATAGACAAACAAACAATAATCATGCTGCACAAAGAGCTAACAAAATAGTGTGTGCCCCAACACAAACAAGCTTATCATATTATAAATATGTGAAGCACACATCACACAAGAGAGTCAAGGAATTGTACCAACACCAATGGTCTTACGGAGTGATTCAAACCGTGGACCATCGAGAGGCTTGGTGAAGATGTCCGCCTTTCGATTGTCGGTGTGTATGAACTCAAGACACACAACTCTTTCCTCTATCAGATCCCGAATGAAATGGTAACGTATCTCTATGTGTTTAGATTTTGAATGCTGGACAGGATTCTTGGAAAGATTGATGGCACTGGTGTTGTCACAAAAGACACACATCGTCTCTTGAGGAATTCCATAGTCATGAAGTAATTTCTTCATCCAAAGAAGCTGAGTGCAGCAACTTCCAATGGCGATGTATTCTGCTTCAGCAGTAGGTAGAGACACGGAATTTTGTTTCTTGCTTATCCACGAGACAAGATTGTTACCAAGGTAGAAACAGCCGCCTGAAGTACTTTTCCGATCGTCTATATTGCCAGCCCAGTCAGCATCTGAATACCCGGCAAGACAAGCATTTGAGTCTTTTGAATACCACAGACCATAGTTTGAAGTACCATTCACATATCGAATTATTTGCTTAGTAGCAGTCAGGTGAGATTCCTTCGGATTAGCTTGGTATCTAGCACAAACGCCAACACTGAATGCAATGTCCGGTCTACTGGCTGTAAGATAGAGTAAATTCCCAATGATGCTCCTATATAAGGTAGGACTTACTTCTACTCCAGAAGAATCAACATTCAGTTTAGTGGATGAGCTCATGGGAGTGGAGGCATGTTTTTTGGAGTCTAGTCCAAACTTCTTGACAATGTTTCTAGCATACTTCTCTTGTGATACAAATATACCCTCCTTCTGTTGTTTGACTTGAAGACCCAAGAAAAATGTGAGTTCCCCCACCATACTCATCTCAAATTCCTTCTTCATCTCCTCAGAAAATTCAATAGCACGATCTTCAATGGTTGCCCTAAACACTATGTCATCAACATAAACTTGTGCCACAAGGAGATAATCTTCATCATTTTTGACAAACAGAGTTCGGTCAGCATACCCCCTTTTGAATCCTCTATCTAGAAGGTAATGTGTAAGCCGATCATACCAGGCTCTAGGCGCTTGTTTTAAGCCATAAAGCGCTTTCTTCAATCTCAATACATGATCTGGAAAGTGAGGATCCTCAAATCCTTTTGGTTGCTCAACAAACACTTCTTCATTTAGATATCCATTCAGAAATGCACACTTTACATCCATTTGATAGAGTTTGAAATTCAAAGTGCATGCAATGGACATGAGAATTCAAATGGATTCGAGTCTTGCCACAGGAGCGAAGGATTCATCAAAATCTACTCCTTCTACTTGAGTGTATCCTTGAGCTACTAACCGAGATTTGTTTCGAATTACCTCTCCATCTTCATCAGTTTTGTTTTTGAAAATCCATTTTGTGCCTATAACCTGAACGTTTTCAGGCCTTGGAGCAAGTTCCCACACATCATTCCTCACAAACTGATTCAGCTCTTCATGCATTAACTCAACCCAATTCTCATCTTAAAGGGCCTCTTCAACCCTTTTTGGTTCAAATTGCACAAGATAACAGTGATATGTTACATGATTGGTGAAAGTTCAAATATGTGTATAAACACCCTTGAACGTTTAGACGCCCAATATATAAATTACCAATACAAGCTTTAAATCAAACAATTAATGTGCGGAACATGAACAAAAGCTTAATACAGAATTGGTAAACAATCTAAGCCAATTAAAAACACATCCACAGCAGAAAATAAAAGGCAAAGATAAAGGGAAGAGAGATGCAAACACAAGGACAACACACGATGTGTTATCGAAGAGGAAACCAAAGCCCTCAGCGTAAAACCTCTCCGCCGCCCTCCAAACGGTCAATAATCCACTAGAAAATGTAGTTGGGATACATGAACAGCAATAGACACTCCAAGCCTAATCTACCCGATGTACCTAAGCCCTCCAAGCTTCTTGCTCCAACGAGGTTGCGCCGAACCTTTTTCTTTTCTAGCTTACCAGATTCCGCTACTAGACCGTAGCATCCGCCATCCTTGGCATCTTCCAATGCTTTCCAAAGCTCCAAAAACACTCAACACTCTGAATGGGTGTGGGTAGTGTTTGGATAGAAATCTCCTCTCAATAGGTATGACAATGAGAGAGGGAATGAGAAGAGACTACAAAGATTTCTCTCTAAGAATGAGTAGCTCTCTCTAATTGGGTGGGTGTTTTGAAGAAACCTCTCTTAGGGTTTTTCTTTCTGAATAGCCACACATATCTTGTGGGAATGAGGGGTATTTATACTGGTGTGAGAATGGAATACGAAGAGTCAGTTTTTCCAAAAACAGGGCTAGCTGGCGACTTGACCTCGCGACTTGACCTCGTGACTTGACTGAGTCGCGAGTTCAAGTCGCGAGCTAACTTAATGGCCAGTCTGGATTTTTGTCGTGTAGTGCTCCAGGTGGCGTGACTGTTCAGCTCCCCTACATGCTCTGCACGTGAGCAACTTTTGGCGGCTTGCAAGCCGCGAGCCACCCGCGAGTCCTAGCCGCGAGTCTCTTCTTTACTGCACTGTCTTGAGCATTTCTTCACACTCTCTCACACACTACCCTTACATGATTCCCACCTAAATACAAGGTTTCTAAGTGCTATATTACAAGTAAATTTTTCATGGAATAAAGCCAACACATGGTTGATTAAATTCAACCTTACAATCTCCCCCTTTAGCTATTCCGTGACAAAACACCCTAAAACAGACTCTAGACTTAAACGTGAGTTTGGGAATAATGGCAAAACTCACTCACACCTAAATCTAGAAGTTGTGCAGCTCTTGAATCATATGAACATGAATCTCCTGAAACACAACAATACACCATGATCATTGTAAGTAGAAAATCATAAAATGCATATGAAACAGGCAATATGTGATCAAGCAAAGATGGAGTTAAGAAACAAACCATGGCTTGATCAACCAAGTGAACACCACAAGGTAGTTGTAAGGTTGAATTTATTCAACCATCTAATTGGTTTTATTCCGTGCCAAATTTGCTTGTAATTCAGCATTTAGTAACCCTGTATTTAGGTGGGATTGTTGTAAGGGTAGTGAGTGAGATAGTGTGAAGATTGCTCAAGAGTGTGCAAGAAAACAGAGTGTCGCGGCTGGGACTCGCGGCTGGACTCGCGGCTTCAACCCGCCAGAAGATGCACACGTGCCAAGCATGCTGGAAGATGAATAGTCATGCTAGCTGGAGCACTGCAGGACAAAACAGGACAACTGGCCATACGGTTAACTCGCGACTGGAACTCGCGACTTAGTCAAGCCGCGAGGTCAAGTCGCGAGCCACCCCTGTTTTGGAAAAACCTGACGTTTCACATTCCACTCCACTTCAGTATAAATACCCTTTTAACCCACGATTGAAAGTGAGCTTCCAGAGAGAATTTTGAGAAAGAAACCCTAAAGAAAAACCAGATTGTTTCACCCACAATCTCTACCTTAGAGTCTCATCAAATTCCCTCACTCTCTTCCTCTCCATTGTCAAATCCTTGAGAGGCCTTTATACCAAACCTGGTTCTCACCATTATCATCCCTGTGAGACAGACGTTTGGAGTTCTGGGAAGCAGTTAGGAAGGAGCCAATATTCATTGGTTGATGCTACGGTGTAGTAGCGGAATCCGGAAAGCTAGAAAAGAAAAAGGTTCGGCGCAACCTCGTTGGAGCAAGAAGCTTGGAGGGTTTAGGTGCATTGGGTAGATTAGGCTTGGAGGGTCTATTGCTGTCCTTGTATCCCAACTGTATTTTCTAGTGGATTGATTACCGCTTGGAGGGCGGCGGAGAGGTTTTTCGCCGAGGTCTTCGGTTTCCTCTTCGATAACATATCTGGTGTTATCGCTGTGTTTGCATCTTCCTTCCTCTCTATCTCTGCCTTTACATTAATCTGCTGTGGTTTATTTTGATGTGGCTTAGATAGTTGTTTAATCAATTCCATGTTATAGCATATGTTAAGTTTCCGCACACTAGTTGTTTAACATATTGCTTGTATTGATTAAATTAGTTTTTGGGGGTCTAAACGTTCAAAAGTGTTTTTGTACACGTTTTTGAACTTTCAATTGGTATCAGAGCGGGTACACATCTGTTTGGTTTCATTACCATTTGTGTGATCCTAGACCCCTGAGTTGTGGTTGTTGTTTTTGGTTTATACCATGCTGAATTGTAGCTCAAGTGTTTGTGAAAATGTCTCTATGCATATGACTGAAAGGTGTCTTACTGATGACCTTGTAGAGTTATTAAAAACTAAGAAACATGCTAGAGTTTTTGTTCACATGCTGAAATTTCTTGAGAATCAGAATCTTGTCTTACACAGTAGCATATCTGAATCAAAATCATTGATTAAGAAATAAAGAAAGAATAGAATGTTGTGTGAGATGATTGAGAATCTGAAAATGAAAAATCAATCTAAAATTAGCATGAAACCTGATGATGAGTTTGTGTTTGAAGGTTAAGATTGTCTGTCTCATGTGAACCTATTTGTGCATACCTCATTAAAGGTGTTTAATGCATGTCTGTGGTATCTTGATAGTGGGTGTTCTCACCATATGACAGGGGATAAGTCATTGTTTAAGTCACTCAAAGAAAAGGTGGGTGACTATGTGACCTTTGGGGATGGTAGCCATGCTCAAGTCCTAGGCAAAGGAACCATCGAGATACCCGGTTTGCCTCTGTTGAAAGATGTGCTGTTCATAAAAGGGCTGAAGGCGAATTTGCTGAGCATCACTCAAATTTGTGATGACGACTTCCTGGTACAATTCTCCAAGAAAGGATGTTTGATCATCAATAAAGAGGGGATTCAGGTTTTGGAAGGAAATCGGACTACGGATAACTGTTATGGAATAGTTCCCACGGCACCAATATCATGTAGAAGTGCTCGGGTGGATATGTTGGAGCTGTGGCATCACAGATTTGGGCATGTCAACTTCAAACAAGTAGCCAAAGTCTCCAAACTTGAAGCAGTCGAGGGACTTCCTAAGTTTGGAAAAGTAAAGAAGACCATTTGTGGTGCATGTCAAATGGGGAAGCAAACTAAGGCAAGTCATCACAAGGTAAATGTGATAGCCACCTCTCGTTGTTTGGAGTTACTTCATGTTGATCTGATGGGGCCCACCAGAACTGAAAGCCTAGGGGGAAAAAGATATATTATGGTCATTGTGGACGACTACTCAAGATACACTTGGGTTGAATTCCTTAGAGAAAAATCAGAAGCTTGTGAGAGGCTGGAGATTCTGTGCAAGAAACTACAAAATGAAAAGGGGATTCCGATAACCAAAGTTAGAAGTGATCATGGGAGAGAATTTGAGAATGCAAGATTCGAGTCCTTCTGTGAGAAGAATGGTATTAAAAGAGAGTTTTCAGCTCTTAAAACTCCACAACAAAATGGAGTGGTAGAGAGAAAAAATCGTGTGATTCAGGAGATGGCAAGAGTCATGTTGCTTAATAAGCAAATACCTCAAAATTTTTGGGGACACCTCGTGTCATATTGGCAATAGGATTTTCTTTCGAGCTGGTACAAAGAAGACTGCATATGAGATATGGAATGAGAAGAAGCCTAAAGTGAAGTATTTCCGGGTATTTGGAAGTAAATGTTATATCTTAAATGATCGAGAGAATCTTGGGAAGTTTGATGCAAGAAGTGATGAGGGTATTTTTCTTGGCTACTCTACTACAAGTCGAGCATATAGAGTGTTCAACAAGAGAACAAAGACTGTGATGGAATCCATAAATGTCAAGATTGATGATGCCTTACCTAAGGTGGAAATGATTGATGATGTAGAAGGGCCGAGCACCGAAGAGCCTGATGTTGAGGTAGAAGCTTTGGATATAGAAGGTGAAGAACCTATACCAGAAGTAGAATCGACTCCCATCAACCCAAGAAGGGAAACGAGATCGATGTCTAGAACTTCAAGTTCTCTTACTCCTCCAGAAGTTCATCCTCCTATCTCTCGTAGTGATGAAGCTTCCACTTCAAAAAGGCCTTCCTCAAGAATTCTCAAGAATCATCCGGAAAGTAATATCATAGGATCACTTGATGACGGTCTTCGCCTCAGGAAAGGAAATATTCTGCTAGCCAATCATGTAACATATCACTGTTATCTTGCACAGTTTGAACCAAAGAGGGTTGAAGAGGCTCTTCTAGATGAGAATTGGGTTGAATCAATGCATGACGAGTTGAATCAGTTTGTGAGGAATGACGTGTGGGAACTTGCTCCACGGCCTGAGAACGTTCATGTTATAGGCACAAAGTGGATTTTTAAAAACAAAACTGATGAAGATGGAGAGATAATTCGAAACAAGTCTCGGTTGGTGGCTCAAGGCTACACACAAGTAGAAGGGGTGGATTTTGATGAATCATTTGCTCCGGTGGCAAGACTCGAATCCTCATGTCCATTGCGTGCACTTTGAAGTTCAAACTTTATCAAATGGATGTTAAGTGTGCTTTTCTGAATGGATATCTAAATGAAGAGGTTTTTGTTGAGCAACCAAAAGGATTTGAGGATCCTCATTTTCCAGATCATGTATTAAGATTGAAGAAAGCACTGTATGGTTTAAAACAAGCGCCTAGAGCCTGGTACGATCGTCTCACACATTATCTTCTAGATAGAGGTTTCAAGAGAGGGTATGCTGATCGAACTCTATTTGTCAAAAATGATGAAGATTATCTCCTTGTGGCACAAGTCTATGTTGATGACATAGTGTTTGGAGCAACTATCGAAGATCGTGCTACTGAATTTTCTGAGGAGATGAAGAAGGAGTTTGAGATGAGCATGGTGGGGGAGCTCACATTCTTTTTGGGTCTTCAAGTCAAACAACAGAAGGAGGGTATATTTGTATCTCAAGAGAAGTATGCCAGAAATATTGTCAAGAAGTTTGGCCTAGACTCCAAAAAACATGCCTCCACTCCCATGAGCTCTGCCACTAAACTGAATGTGGATTCATCAGGAGTTGAAGTAAGTCCCACATTGTATAGGAGCATCATTGGAAGTTTGCTCTACCTTACAGCAAGTAGACCGGACATTGCTTTCAGTGTGGGCGTTTGTGCCAGGTACCAAGCTAATCCGAAGGAATCTCATCTGACTGCTGCTAAGCGAATCATTCGATATGTGAGTGGTACTGCAAACTATGGTCTGTGGTATTCAAAAGACTCAAATGCGTGTCTTGCTGGGTATTCGGATGCTGACTGGGCTGGAAGTGTAGACGATCGGAAAAGCACTTCAGGCGGCTGTTTTTATCTTGGTAACAATCTTGTTTCGTGGATGAGCAAGAAGCAGAATTCAGTGTCTCTATCTACTGCAGAAGCAGAGTACATAGCTACTGGAAGTTGCTGCACTCAGCTTCTTTGGATGAAGAAATTACTTCATGACTATGGAATTCCTTAAGAAACGATGTGTGTCTTCTGTGACAACACCAGTGCCATCAATCTTTCCAAAAATCCTGTTCAGCATTCAAAATCCAAACACATAGAGATACGTTACCATTTCATTCGGGACTTGGTAGAGGAAAGAGTTGTGTATCTTGAGTTCATACACACTGACAATCAAAAGGCGGATATCTTCACCAAGCCTCTCGATGGTCCACGGTTTGAATCACTCCGTAAGACCATTGGTGTCGGTACAATTCCTTGACTCTCATGTGTGTTGTGTGCTTCATTGTTTATATATCTGTCTGTGTTGGAGCACACACTTCTTTTTGCAACTTGTTTCTTATTTGCTTGTTCTTTTGTGTTTGCTGCTGGTTATGTTTGTGTTTGATTCATTCTTTTTGTTTCTTGAGTCAAAAATCCAAAAATTACATAAAGAATTTGAAAATCAAAACGCTTGGTTGACTTTGTTGAGTTTTGTCTTAAAACTCGTTTTGCCTTGTACCTTTGTGCTAATGGCTTTGTGCATTTTCGAGCATTGCTTGTCTTCATGCACTCATATCACTATGGGAAAAATCTGGAAATCTATGTGAGTGTTGTAAATAGATCTTCAAGCTTGTCATGAATGATTAGTGAATGGTTATGTCGATCTTGAAACATGCATAGATTTGTGTCTATATCTCTTCCCACTTTTTATTTTTTTTGCTAAAAAGAGCTCACCAAATGTAAATCTCCAAATGAAAGGAGATATTGAGCTGCAAAAGCCTGTCGCACATTCTAGTATTTGACTAGGAAAAAGGGTAAGCGACCTTATATTAAAAGTGAAATTTCTTTCAAAAAGGCCAAAGGCCTGTTCTTCAAAAGAGAAATGTTATATATCCCTCTCACAATGAGAGATGATTGCCTCAAAAGATCAAATGTTAAGGCTGAAAGTGGAGTAAAATGAAAAGCTCCAAGTTATGTTATCAAGTTGTGTGGGAGGTCATATATTCATATTTCTATAATTGAGATTGGTCACATGATCTAGTGCTAATTGTGTATGTCTTGGTTGAATTGATCATTGAAGCTTCACATTAGACAAAGGACTATCTCATTGTTGATATCCACACACAACACACAAGTTTATGTTCAATAAATGCCATATTCATTTGTGTGATTGTACTTGATAAAATGTGATTTCACATGCTCAATCTTTGTTAATTCAAGCACAAAAAGATTTTTGAGTGTTTTAGGTGTTTTTGGAAAGTATTTTGTTGAAAAATCTGAAAATTTTCAAAAATCCAGTTTTTGCCCTGTTTTGGCGGCTCAGTCGCGGGTATGTCAAGTCGCGAGACTCAGTCGCATCTTCGCTGGTCAGTTTTGGCGACTTGTTCGCGAGTGGAAGGTCCAGTCGCGAGATTCACTCAGAGATTTTCGCGGCTCAGCTCACGACTCACTCGCGGGTAGACCTTCCAGTCGCGAAAAACACTTAGAAAAATTTTTCAAAATTTTGTTTTTGTGTTCTTTGGCGGCTTAATATGGCGACTGTGTGGCGACTTGTCTCAGTCGCGAAAATCGCGTGTTTTGGACATACAGGGGCAGTTTTTTTAAAATTTTCTGTTTTCCCTCGATCTTTTTGTGACTGTTCATTGTCTTTTTCTTCTGCACTTTCCCTTTCTCACCGTGCCTCCATTGTCGATCTCCATTGTTTGCTTCTTCTCAGCTAAAAAATCGTCGACTCACAGGTATGGTTCCTTGTCTTGCACTCTAATTTTCCTGTTGTTATGGTTTTCCCTCTGGATTATTCTCTTTTGAGTGTGATTTTGTGATGGGTTTTGTGATGTCATCGTTAGCTTATGGTAACCTGTTCTTCTGGTTTTTGAGCTAATTTCTTTTGATTGGTTGTGTTCTTTATCATGTGCTTAGCTAGGGTTAGCTAATTTTTGTCTGATCTGGTGTTGCTATCCTGCTGCACTTTGATCTTGTGTGGTATCTTGTTGATGTGGTGTTGATTTTGGTCCTTTTGCAGCTGATTATGTGGTTATATTTGATCTCTCTACTGTGTAGTTCTAATTTGGGCCTTTGATGTCCTTCATTGTTACTTTCTGACCATACTCATCCAGCTGTTAGGGTTTCTTCATTGTTCCTACATTTTCACTAACCCACTGCTGATATAGTCTGTTGGATTGTGTTTTTGTCATTTCCCTTGGTTATAATACAGACTGGTCATGTCTCCATTCAAAAAGGCTGCTGTGAAAGGAGGTTCTTCCAAAGGGAAGGAACCCGTAATTGATGTTGATGAAGACACACCTCTCCCGAAAGTGACTCGCTCTTCATCACAGCGATTCGATCCCAATAAGTTCAGATCCTATTCAGCATATCAGTCATATGAGAATTTCTTTCTTCATGCCACACCACTACTAGAGAGAGCGGTGGATCTGCCTTCACTTCATAACACTGACATTCCGATATGTTTTGCTCACAAGGATTGGAATTACCTTCTCTCGGATCCGGATATCGTGTATGAAGAGTTGGTTAAAGAATTTTATGCTAATGCAATTGTGGAGGGAGATGAACTTAAGTGCTGGGTTCGGCAAAAGAGCTTTTCTGTTTCTC
Source organism: Quercus robur (assembly GCF_932294415.1). NCBI lineage: Eukaryota > Viridiplantae > Streptophyta > Magnoliopsida > Fagales > Fagaceae > Quercus > Quercus robur. Next base: position 57,895,934 of record NC_065538.1, on the reverse strand, counting down.
CTACATACCTGGCAGAAATTCTTCACATCAACAGACCCATTTTTCGTCATTCACCAGTCTATGATGATCTATGTCCTGATGAGGAGCTTCTCAAACAAAGTCTTGGTCAAGACTTGGAGTTCTCACCCAATGGCAAATCCATCAGTGTTTCCTCCCTTTCTCCGAAACTGCGAGTGCTTACAATTGTGATGTTTCACAATTTGTACCCTTTATCAAGTACTGGGTATATGAATCTCGGACGTGCTTTGTTTCTTCATGATCTGGTTTCTGATGAAGAAATTGACATTTGTGCTCACATCTTTCATGTTCTGCGCAAAACGGTTCTTCGCAGTGAGTCTCGGATCTGCATTCCTTTCTGCAGTCTCATTTCACGGATCTTGAAGCTCAAGGGGATTTATCCAACGGCTGATGAGTCTCCTATCCCCAAACCGAGTCCGATCAACATGCGCACATACAATGCAAGTGTTGGACATAGTCGGAAGAGAGCCAAACCAGAAACTTCTGCATCTCACAGTGACTCTCCGTTCAGCACTCTCTCCCTCGATGAGAAACTTGATCGCATTGTTTCCTCTGTCCACGAGTTGAATACAAAGATGTCTGGACTCACTGCTTCTCTACACCATCAAAACAACCGATGGGATATGAAGTTTACTTCTCTTCAGACTCAGTTGGATCAAATTCAGAGAAAACTAGAAGAGGATGACTAGCCTATTCCATGACAAAAAGGGGGAGTGATAGGCATAATCAGAGGGGGAGGATATTACCCTAAGGGAGTGTCACTATCTAAGGGGGAGTGTCTTTATTTTTTTTGTTGTTTCCTTCTTCTCTTTAAGTTGATATATTATGTTTTGTAAAACTGTTATTCAGGTATTTGTTGGTTTGTACCCATATGCTTATGTAAGCTTTTAGGGTTATTGCTTTATGCATAGTTTGTAGGCCTTGTGGTATGTACCATGCTTAAGTGCAGCCTTTATGCTATGTTGAAATCAGTACTTTAATCTAAATGTTCTGCATTGTGATTGTTGTACTGTCACTCTTGTGCCCTTGTAGGATTGTTCCTAGATGCATATGCCATGTGTGCTATGCATTGGTTGAGTGTTGTACATACAAGTGTCTTGCCTTGTGCTTGTTAACTTGTATGTCCTTGTGTTCATTCCAAGTGTGAATGAACACTGTGATCACTACCTTGTGGTGTTCACTTGGTTGATCAAGCCATGGTTTGTTCATTAACTCCATCTTAAGCTTGATCTCATATTGCCTGTTTCATATGCATTAATAATTTTCTGCTTACAATGATCATGGTGTATTGTTGTGTTTCAGGAGTTTATGTTCATATGATTCAAGTGCTTCACAGCTTCTAGAATTAGGTGTGAGTGAGTTTTGATCAACTGTTCCCAACTCACATGTTAAGTCTAGAGTCTGTTTTAGGGTTTTGTCACGGAATAGCCAAAGGGGGAGATTGTAAGGTTGAATTTATTCAACCATCTAATTGGCTTTATTCCGTGCCAAATTTGCTTGTAATTCAGCATTTAGTAACCCTGTATTTAGGTGGGATTGTTGTAAGGGTAGTGAGTGAGATAGTGTGAAGATTGCTCAAGAGTGTGCAAGAAAACAGAGTGTCGCGGCGGGACTCGCGGCTTCAACCCGCCAGAAGATGCACACGTGCCAAGCATGCTAGAAGATGAACAGTCATGCTAGCTGGAGCACTACAGGACAAAACAGGACAACTGGCCATACGGTTAACTCGCGACTTAGTCAAGCCGCGAGGTCAAGCCGCGAGCCACCCCTGTTTTGGAAAAACCTGACGTTTCGCATTCCACTCCACTTCAGTATAAATACCCTTTTAACCCACGATTGAAAGTGAGCTTCCAGAGAGAATTTTGAGAAAGAAACCCTAAAGAAAAACCAGATTGTTTCACCCACAATCTCTACCTTAGAGTCTCATCAAATTCCCTCACTCTCTTCCTCTCCATTGTCAAATCCTTGAGAGGCCTTTATACCAAACCTGGTTCTCACCATTATCATCCCTGTGAGACAGACGTTTGGAGTTCTGGGAAGCAGTTAGGAAGGAGCCAATATTCATTGGTTGATGCTACGGTGTAGTAGCGGAATCCGGAAAGCTAGAAAAGAAAAAGGTTCGGCGCAACCTCGTTGGAGCAAGAAGCTTGGAGGGCTTAGGTGCATTGGGTAGATTAGGCTTGGAGGGTCTATTGCTGTCCTTGTATCCCAACTGTATTTTCTAGTGGATTGATTACCGCTTGGAGGGCGGCGGAGAGGTTTTTCGCCGAGGTCTTCGGTTTCCTCTTCGATAACATATCTGGTGTTATCGCTGTGTTTGCATCTTCCTTCCTCTCTATCTCTGCCTTTGCATTAATCTGCTGTGGTTTATTTTGATGTGGCTTAGATAGTTGTTTAATCAATTCCATGTTATAGCATATGTTAAGTTTCCGCACACTAGTTGTTTAACATATTGCTTGTATTGATTAAATTGGTTTTTGGGGGTCTAAACGTTCAAAAGTGTTTTTGTACACGTTTTTGAACTTTCAGTAGTGATCACAGTGCTCATTCACACTTGGAATGAATACAAGGACATACAAGTTAGCAAGCCCAAGGCAAGATGCTTGTATGCTCAACACTCAACCAATGCATAATACACAAGGTATATGCATCTAGGAACAATCCTACAAGGGCACAAGAGTGACAGTACATAAATCAAAATGCAAGACATTTAGATTAAAGTATTGATTTCAACATAGCATAAAGGCTGCATTAAGCAAGGTACATACCATAAAGCCTACAAACTATGCATAAAACATTAACCCTAAAAGCTATAAAAGCACATGGGTACAAACACATTATATTGAATAAAAACTTAAACAATAAAAACTAAAAGTGCATAAAGTTTCTCCCCTTCAAAGTGATGAGAAGCTGTGATGCACTTGGAACATATATACTTGTAACCTGAAACACTTGCACAAAACACATTAGACCCTCAAGGTAAAGCAAGTAATAAAAGGACAAGTATAATGTAACAAGAAAATTGCGATCAAGTAAACATGATGTAAAACATATGAGCAACTTGATCAAACACCAAAACAGTCATATAGAAATGACTACAATGAACACATAGCAAAGCAATTGATCATCCAAACATGCATTCAATGAAGCACAATAGCATAAGGAAGTATGCATGTCCAAAGCACAAACATGATGCAATGAGAACAACAAAGCATAACTCAAAGCACCATAAAGCCAACAAGAAAACAAACATAACAAAGTTTTCTAGTTAACATAATGTCTTCTCCCCCTTGGTATATGCATCTCCACTATGGAAAATCTCTCCCCCTACAAATGTGCACAAGAGTCATAACAAGAGTCATATAGAAATGACAAAACACTCCGGAATACTCTCTAGAGTATACTCTCCCCCTTTTTGTCAAGAATAGACAAAGGGTCAAGGAGAAAAGAGGGCAAGAGATGAATGAACGAACAATGATAATGATGCATGAGGGGTGCAAGATGAATGAGAAAATGAAGCTCAAATCTAAGATAAAGTAACATGCTACAAAGCATAAGGTAAACATGACATGCTAGGATGAAGAAATAAGGTAAAGACCAATGCATGACAAGGGTAGCAAAGGTGTGTGCAAGAGGTGGCTAAGTGCATGCATGACCAATGCATGAAAAATGCACATGTGGGGCAAAGTGTGTTAAAATACACAACCAATGAACTAAACATGTTCCTAATGAGGAAACATGAGAAACCCCAAAGTTTGGTACTCATCGGAGTCCAAACAAGCGAGAAAATGTCTAAGAGGCATTTTATCAAACACCTAGCATGCACACTATGAACAAAAATGTGATACAATGCATGAACATCATGAAATCCACCCTTAATACATGTTCTTTCTGCCGCAAAGGGCCAACATCCAATGCATATCAACAAAAGAAACCAATCCCATGAAGAAAATTGAAAAAAAAATAAGTTTTCCCAACCCCTATGATGAAAATCCCAACCAAGAGCACAAAACTCTCCAAAACATAATCTAAGGATCAAAATCAATGAAAAGAGTTTATAATTACCTTAGAGATGTTAATGAATTGAAAAACCATTCAAATTGGTTGGGTTTTGATGTAAAAATATTGAAAGATGGGCTTTAGAGAGGATGGGAGAGGTTTAAAACAAGTTTCCCACGAAAAAGAGCTCTTTAAAAAGCTGATTCTGGGCGTCTCGCGACTGGCGAGTCGCGAGCCAAGTCGCGAGTGAGCCGCGAAACCTCTCTGTATGAACTCGTAGCTTAAACTCGCGGCTTGCAAGCCGCCAAACCGAGTAGCCAAAACTGGCAGCTTGCTGGCAGCTCACACAAGTAGCCAAAATGAGTGGCCAAAAATTCTGACACTTGTTTTTCAAAACAGAACATGTTTAAACATTGAAAAACAAAGTAAGCACTAAACATAAACACAAAAAGTGATAAAAATCACTTCCAAAAACATATAAAATGATCAAAAATATTTTTGGATTAATCCATATAAGATTGAGCACACACACGACACATTTAGACAAGTACAATCTAACAAATGAATAAGACATTCATTGAACATAAGGCAAGTGTGTTATGTGTGTGTATCAAATGTGGAATAGTCCTTAGTCTAGAGTGAAGCTTCAATGATCAATTCAATCAAGTCATACACAACTAGTACTAAGTCAAGTGGTCTATCTCAATTATAGAAGTGAACATATATGATCTCCCACAAGAAAATGATTACATAAGATTGAAGCTTTTCATTTGGCTTCTTACAATTCATATCATTTGATCATTTTGAATCAATACAACTCATTTTGAGCAATACATCTCATTTTTGAGATTGATGCCTGAAATTTTTGATATTTCAATTTGATGAACAAGCCTTTGGCTTTTTGGGCATCATACATTTTCATATAAGTCGCTTTCACTTTTTCCTAGTCGAATACTAGTATGTGCGACGGCTTTTGCAGCTCATTATCTCTTTTCATTTTGAGATTTACATTTATTGAGCTCTTTAAGCAATAAAAATAAAAGAGTGGGAAGAGATATAAGGACAAGTCTACGCATGTATCAAAACCAACATGACTATTGACAAATCATTCATGACAAGCTTGAAGATCGATTTACAAGAATCACACAAAGATGTCAAGATTTTTCCCACAAAGATATAAGTGCAAAAATAACAAGCTAAGCTCGTAAATGCACAAAGCCATTTGTACAAAGGTACAAGGCCAAACTCACATGTGATATGTGCTCAAACATATACGATCAAACTTTTTGAATTTTTCACTTTTTATGTGGTTTTGGATTTTTACTCACACAAAATAGAAACATAAAAGTAAGATAAAAAACGAAACAATGCATACAAATAAATGCAAGATGCACAAAATGCATGAAGATATGACATTTAACGCATGAAGGGTCCTACAAAAATCGAAAGAATTAGATCAAGGACCAAAAGAGCAAAAGCTCAACCATAGGAACCCTTCCTCATCCAAACGGAACGATTGTTTGGAATGAGTGTCTCACGAGAAGCGAGACGAGGGTTGGACGAATGAGAACCGGAGATGCACATAGTCAAGGAGTTAAGAGCATTAAACATTTTCTTTAACAACATACTATTTTCACTCAAAACCGGTTTACTCTTTTTAGCACAACTTCCAAAAAACTCAAGTTTTTCTTTTCTTTTAATTCTCTTAAGAGCTTGAAACTTAGAGCAATGAGGTCTTAGATGACCAAAGGCACCACAATGGTGACAAACAATGTGTTTAGGTCCACTAGGCCTTTTGGGAATGGATCTAGCAACATGGTTTTGTTCCCTCTTCAACTTATGACATTGAGGTCTTATATGACCAATCACACCACAATGGTGGCAAGTTGGAACAAACTTAGATCCATCCAAAGCCTTAGGTTGAGACCTAAACGAAGGTTTTGACTTAACAGCCTTTCTCTCCACCTTTTGATTTCTTTTATGTGGAGGAATGTACGCCGATTTGTCCTTTAAGGTAGAACACACACTAGGCACAAAATCGGGTACCACAACATGATTGCAACAAATATTATCATCCATTTTATCAATGGGTTCAGCAATCAAACACTTGGCATGCATCTTAAGAGATTTATTTTCACATTTAAGATCATCAACAAGTTTGTTAGACAAAACAAGTTTAGCATCCAAGTCCATATTCAAACATTCAAATTCTTTCAGTTTTTCAAGAGAAATTTCAGCAAGTTTTTTATATTTCTCAACCAATTTGTTGGATTCATTGAGTTTAGCAATCAAATCATCCTTTTCACAAAATAACTTGCTCAAATTCTTTTGAAACTTCTTAGCATTTTTCTTCAAGAGTTTGTCAACAACACCCATGGATTCAAATAACATGTCATCACACTTATGAGGATTAACACTCATAGAGGCATTTTCACAAACATGTGGCATGTTACATTCATCACCAACCAAATCATGCAAAGAGGCATACAAAGCACAATCCATGGCAAATAAACACAAGGGGTCAAGGATCACACTTAGGTATTTAAACCACAACAAGTGTACCCGCTCTGATACCAAATGAAAGTTCAAATATGTGTATAAACACCCTTGAATGTTTAGACCCCCAATATACAAATTACCAATACAAGCTTTAAATCAAACAATTAATGTGCGAAACATGAACAAAAGCTTAATACAGAATTGGTAAACAATCTAAGCCAATTAAAAACACATCCACAGCAGAAAATAAAAGGCAAAGATAAAGGGAAGAGAGATGCAAACACAAGGACAACACACGATGTGTTATCGAAGAGGAAACCGAAGCCCTCGGCGTACAACCTCTCCGCCGCCCTCCAAGCGGTCAATAATCCACTAGAAAATGTAGTTGGGATACATGAACAGCAATAGACCCTCCAAGCCTAATCTACCTGATGTACCTAAGCCCTCCAAGCTTCTTGCTCCAACGAGGTTGCGCCGAACCTTTTTCTTTTCTAGCTTACCGGATTTCGCTACTGGACCGTAGCATCCGCCATCCTTGGCATCTTCCAATGCTTCCCAAAGCTCCAAAAACACTCAACACTCTGAATGGGTGTGGGTAGTGTTTGGATAGAAATCTCCTCTCAATAGGTATGACAATGAGAGAGGGAATGAGAAGAGACTACAAAGATTTCTCTCTAAGAATGAGTAGCTCTCTCTAATTGGGTGGGTGTTTTGAAGAAACCTCTCTTAGGGTTTTTCTTTCTGAATATCCACACATATCTTGTGGGAATGAGGGGTATTTATATTGGTGTGAGAATGGAATACGAAGAGTCAGTTTTTCCAAAAACAGGGCTGGCTGGCGACTTGACCTCACGACTTGACTGAGTCGCGAGTTCAAGTCGCGAGCTAACTTAATGGCCAGTCTGGATTTTTGTCGTGTAGTGCTCCAGGTGGCGTGACTGTTCAGCTCCCCTGCATGCTCTGCACATGAGCAACTTTTAGCGGCTTGCAAGCCGCGAGCCACCCGCGAGTCCTAGCCGCGAGTCTCTTCTTCACTGCACTGTCTTGAGCATTTCTTCACACTCTCTCACACACTACCCTTACATGATTCCCACCTAAATACAAGGTTTCTAAGTGCTATATTACAAGCAAATTTTTCATGGAATAAAGCCAACACATGGTTGATTAAATTCAACCTTACAATTGGCTAACAGGATGTTTCCTTTTCTGAGGCGAAGGCCTTCATCTAGAGACCCTATGATGTTGCTTTCCGGATGGTTCGTAATTACTCTTGAAGATGGTTTCTTTGATGTGGAGACTTCATCACTTCGAGAGATAGAAGGATGAACTTCCGGAGGAGTAAGAGGACTTGATGTTCTAGACATCGATCTCGTTTCCATTCTTGGGTTGATGGGAGTCGATTCTTCTTCTGGTGTAGGTTCTTCACCTTCTATATCAAGAGCTTCGACCTTAACATCGGGCTCTTTGGTGCTCAGCCCTTCTCCATCATCAATCATCTCCACCTTAGATAAGGCATCATCAATCTTGACATTTATGGACTCCATCACTGTCTTAGTTCTCTTGTTAAAAACTCTTTACGCTCGACTCGTAGTAGAGTACCCAAGAAAAATACCCTTATCACTTCTCGCATCAAACTTCCCAAGATTCTCCCGATCATTTAGGATATAGCATTTACTTCCAAACACTCGAAAATACTTCACTCTAGGCTTCTTTCCATTCCAAATCTCATAGGCTGTCTTCTTTGTTCCTACTCGGAAAAATATTCTATTGCCAATGTAACACGAGGTGTTGACAGTTTCTCCCCAAAATTTTTGAGGTATTTGCTTGTTAAGCAACATGACTCTTGCCATTTCCTGAATCACCCGATTTTTTCTCTCTATCACTCCATTTTGTTGTGGAGTTTTGGGGGCTGAAAATTCTCTTTTGATTCCATTCTTTTCACAGAAATACTCGAATCTTGCATTCTCAAATTCCCTCCCATGATCACTTCTAATTTTGGCAATAGGGAACCCCTTTTTCGTTTTGTAGTTTCTTGCACAGAATCTCCAACCTCTCACATGCTTCTGATTTTTCTCTAAAGAATTCAACCCAAGTGTATCTTGAGTAATCATCCACAATGACCATAATGTATCTCTTTCCCCCTAGGCTTTCAGTTCTGGTAGGCCCCATTAGATCAACATGAAGTAACTCCAAACACCGAGAAGTAGCAATCACATTCACCTTGTGATGACTTGCCTTTGTTTGCTTCCCCATTTGGCATGCACCACAAACGGTCTTCTTCACCTTTCCAAACTTAGGAAGTCCCTTAACTGCTTCAAGTTTGGACACTTTTGCTACTTCTTTGAAGTTGGCATGCCCAAATCTGTGATGCCACAGCTCCAACATATCCACACGAGCACTTCTACACGATATGGGTGTCGTGGGAACTATTCCATAACAGTTATCTGTAGTACGATTTCCCTCCAAAACCTGAATCCCATCTTCATTGATGATCAAGCATCCCTTCTTAGAGAATTGTACCAGGAAATCATCATCACAAATTTGAGTGATGCTCAGCAGATTTGCCTTCGGCCCTTTTATGTATAACACATCTTTCAACAGCGGTAATCCAGGTATCTCAATGGTTCCTTTGCCTAGGACTTGAGCATGACTTCCATCACCAAAGGTCACATAGTCACCAACCTTTTCTTTGAGTGTCTTAAACAGTGACTTATCCCCTGTCATATGGCGAGAACACCTACTGTTAAGATACCACAAACATGCATTAAACACCTTCAATGAGGTATGCACAAATAAGCTCACATGAGACAAACATTCTTGACCTTCAAACACAAACTCATTATCAGTTTTCTTGCTTCTTTCAGATTGACTTTTCATTTTCAGACTCTCAATCATCTCACACAACATTCTATTCTTTCTTTTATATTTCTTAATCAATGATTTAGATTCAGATATGCTACTGTGTAAGACATGATTCTGATTTTCAAAATATTCCAGCATGTGAACAAATATTCTAGCATGTTTCTTAGTTTTTAACAACTCTACAAGATCATTAGTAAAACACCCTTCACACATATGCATAGAGTCATTTTCACAAACACTTAAGCTACAATTCAGCATGGTATTTTCCATAACAGCTACCACAACACAGGGGTCTAGGATCACACTTAGGTAATAAAACCACAACAAGTGTACCCGCTCTGATACCAATTGAAAGTTCAAATATGTGTATAAACACCCTTGAACGTTTAGACCCCCAAATTACAACTTAACCAATTCAAGCATTATGTCAAACAACAAGTGTGCGGAAAATTAACATAAGCTATAATATGGAATTGGAAAAACTATCTAAGCCAAATTAAATCACAACTCACAACAGATAATAAACGGCAAAGATAAAAGGGAAGGAAGATGCAAATACAAAGACAACAAGCGATGTGTTTTCGAAGAGGAAACCGAAGCCCTCGGCGTAAAACCTCTCCGCCGCCCTCCAAGTGGTAAACAATCCACTAGAAAATATAGTTGGGATACATGGACAGCAATAGACCCTCCAAGCCTAATCTACACAGTGCACCTAAGCCCTCCAAGCTTCTTGCTCCAACGAGGTTGCGCCGAACCTTTTTCTTTTCTAGCTTCCCGGATTCCGCTACTAGACCGTAGTATCAACCAATGAAGATTGGTTCCTTCCTAACTGCTTCCCAGAAATCCAAACAGCTCTCACACAGTGATGAATATGATGAGAACAAGGTTTGGTAAAATGCCTCTCAAGGATTTGACAATGGAGAGGAAGAGAGTTGAGGAATTTGAAGAGACTCTAATGTATAGATTGTGGGTGAATCAATCTTGTTTTTCTTTAGGGTTTCTCTCTCAAAATTCTCTCTCGAAGCTCTCTTACATTTGTGGGTAAAAAGGGTATTTATACTGGAGTGGGAGAGGAATGTGAAACGTCAGGTTTTACAAAACAGGGGTGGCTCACGGCTTGACCTCGCGACTTGACTAAGTCGCGAGATCCAGTCGCGAGATAACCGTATGGCCAGTTGTCCTGTAGTGCTCCAGCTAGCATGACTGTTCACCTTCCGGCATGCTTGGCACGTGTGCTACGTCTGGCGGCTTGCAGCCGCGAGTCACCCGCGAGGCCAAGCCGCGAGTCTCTGTTTTCTTGCACACTCTTGAGCAAACTTCACTCTATCTCACTCACTACCCTTACAACAAGCCCACCTAAATACAGGGTTACTAAATGCTGAAATACAAGCAAATTTGGCACGGAATAAAGCCAATTAGATGGTTGAATAAATTCAACCTTACGCTCATATTGTGGTTTGTGTAAATCTCTTGTGAGATTTGTGAGGAGCTTTCCTTTACACAAGTTTAAGGTTATCAAAAGGAGATTCGTTCAAGAACTTGATGATCATTCAGTTGCTGCACTAAGAAGCTTAAAGAAACACAAGCGAGTGTGCTTGTACTTGCTGGAGAATCCAAGAAAGGAGGAGTCCATGATCTCAGAGTTTACACATGGTCGTGTCAGTAAGTTTCTATTGGTGGGTAGCAATAGGATGTTAGCGGTCTAAGTCCTATTGAAAAACTTCGATTCTTTCATAGTAGATTCAGGTTTACCTTGAGGATAGCTAGGTTAAATCATTCCCAGGTTTTTACCAGTTTGGTTTCCTAGGTCATCATATCATTGGGTTATTTATTTTTCCGCTGCTATGAATGATATGATTGTTTGATCATGATAACCTAGATCTGGAATTTGGACTAAGTAATAACTTGGCTAATTAACTAGGTTAATCCAATTATATTTTAAGGGGTCTAAAAATTCACAAAAGGAAGTCAGATAGGCGGCTGTTACTGTGAAACCGTAGAGCAGGAACGTGGGGAAATTTTCACAGCTTCAAATCGTATCAGATTCTTTCCCCTTTACTGTGAAACGATGTGAAACTGTAGAGCAGAAGTTCAAACCATCTATTTGTGCGTAACCATAGAACAAAAAGGTGGGAGAAATTCAAACGGTCTGTTTCCCATTCCCCACGATGTGTTTCTTACACAATACCTTTTGTCAAACCCTGTTTCAAGCAAAACCCTGAACGCTTCCCCCCTCCTTTTTTATTTTTTCTTTCTTCCAACCCAGATTGAACGTTTTATATTTTTTATTTCTTTTTCCTTTAAGCTACATTGAAAAGGCCCTTGAACGCTCCCCCCCCCCCCTTCTTTTTTTCCTTTCTTCCAAACCGGCTTGAACGTTTTATATTTTTAATTTCTTTTTCCTTTAAGCTGAATTGAAAAGGTTTTGGGTTGGGCTTGATAGTGGAACTAAATAAATAAGAGGTGGGCTGGATTAATTATACAAATTTATTATAGGATGATAGTGGGAGTAAATAAATAAGTAGTGGGCTACATTTATAAGGCTGAGATTTATAGGGCTGAAAATTGTAAAAACTATTTTAAAATTGAAGGGAAAATTATATTTTTTTTAAAGAAAATGATGTGGCAGCTGATGTGGCGTAATGTGAGAGCTGTAGCATTAAACGCTACGCTTCAGCTTTTAGTAATATATAGATGAGAGGAATAGAAAAAGATTCAAGAAGATACTTACTTATGGCCTTGGACTTTGTAGGTTTACTTTCCTCATTGTCAAAATGATCAATGCCTAGTTTCCTGCTGGACAGATCTGCATATGTTTCTTTTGCGGTTTCCTCTTGAACTTCCTGCACAAACTTCTAATTTAGCCCTTCTTACAGAATACATGAAAGGTAAAAATATATAATATATATATATATATATATTTAAACCATTGGAAAGAGTTATTAGTTGAACTTAAAATTATGATATTTAAAGAATTAGTGGATACAGGGTCAAAACCATTCATTCACCAAAGTTTAGAAAGTAAAAATCCGAGTGGCCAAATCTAATTTGGTGAACCTTATGTGCTTTTTCTTCATTGGATTGAACATACTGGAAACCAACCAATCTAGTGTGACTAAACTGACAGCTATTAATTACTGAACACACAACCAGAACATAATAGGACTCCAAGAAAAAGTTTGCCATTTCCATTCATAGTTCAAAATAGTAAACAGATAAAGCTTCATATGCAGCATAATGCAATGTGTCCAAAACTCCTGCTAAAAGAGTTACTCTCACTCTTTCCTCTGTTTGACTCTCAATCATCCATATATTTCATTTCGTACATTACATTTGATCCTTTTACTGTTGATGCCAAAGTGTATTTTTCATAACTAACATAAATTTTAGCAACTCTTGTCAACTTCATGGACAAAAGCTACAACTTTGGCAGCAAAATACATCATGGAGCTGCAAACACCTATGCCAAGTCTTCAATTAATAATTGTAAAAACATAGTGGGGGCCAATAATATGACTTGGTCTAATTGTATCATTGAAGTACGTGCTGCCCCTCTAAATTTTCTTGTACTACCAATCACACAATCAGGTGGCAACTTTATCATTATACTACGTAGAAAACCTTGATATTCTAAAACCCAGCATGTTTTCCTCCATACCACAATTATAAAGCCTATCTAACATACTGGTATTTACCACGTGGAAAACAACCTATTTAATTCCAATTTTTATGTTATGTTATTCTGCATTAGGCAACAAACAGAGAAAAAGTTTCAAGAAACAAGCAAAGGAGATGCAATTTATGCAATGCACAATATAGAATCTACCTACAATCCCACTCATAATAATAAACCCAGTGAACCCCACTTGCACAAAGGTCAAATGGATCATGGGAAAATTGAACCAAAAAAATATAATTGATAGTAAATAGTAAGATTGTATTGCTACCTGGTGCACTAAACAGTTGATTGAAGGATGTCTTCGTAAAAGATTGTGAATCAGAGCTATAATAACCAATGATCCTGAAGCAGGAACTGAAAGTGACAGCCGACTCAATTTCTTAGCAAAAGCAGCTGCCAAATATGCCGGGAGAAGTGTAGACTTTAAGCAAGAATCAAGAAGCTACAGAAAATACATTGCATTTACTTAGAAAATAAGAAATTGCTCAAGAAGAGCCTAAATTCCAACGGTAAAGCATAAAGCGTAAAGATGAACTATGTAGTTACCTGGAAAAATTTTGCCCGATGTTTTGCCATGAAGATAGAAGGGACCAATAAACCATAAAGCTTTTCATAAAAGTTAGGGTACTCTAAACCATACTGTGTCACGAGGATGAAGAGACTGCTAAGAGCCATGACACTGACAACACCAACAATGCCATATGATCTCGTCAAAAAATCACTGCACATTGTCAGGGAGTAAATTAGACACAAGTTCACCATTCAAAAGAGAAAAAGACGCAAGATGTAAAATATGAAACAATACGAAGTCTACTAAGTACGTAAATTTTACCATAACATTATGGGATTAGACAGATAAGGAATGACGGCCTGGTGGAGAGTCACAAGAACCTGAACGTGAGAAAATAATGGAGCACCTTAAGATAAAAAGAACAGCAAAAACAAATAATAAACATGCTGAGAGAGAGAGAGAGAGAGAGACTGCAATTACCAAAAACCAATCAAATTGGTGCTAATATTAAGAATCAAGAACTCAACTCATAAATTATTGTTATATATATATATATAAACAAAAGTTCCAGTTGGAGTGTTATAGAGAAGGTCTCTAATTTCGGTACCGCTGATCAAGTGGTTTTGCATTTCTCCATGATTTGGGTAATAGTTACTTCTTCTTTTTTCTTTTTTAACATAGGATTTGAATGCATGTTTACAATTAGAAATTTAGTTTATCAAATAATTTTTTTGCAAAATTTCTGATTTCCATTTTTTTTCCCTTTTCCTTTTTATTGTTTTTGGTTATATGATAACAACAGGATGGAGCAGATTCACCTAGAACTGGAAAATGGTGGGTGTATTTTAGTACTGAACCTCATCCAGTTGGATATTTTCCAAACAAACTATTTTTTGAGTTAAATTCTGGAGCAGACACATTAAAATGGGGAGGCTATGTTTTCACTGGGCCAAATGATAATGCTAGCCCTCAAATGGGTAGTGGAAAATTTGATAATGGTGAATATCAATGAACTGCTTACATGACTAATGTACAATATGTAGGTGCCAATAATCAATTAGTTCGCTCGCCAAATGATATTCAAACTGCCGAGTCTCGTTGTTACCTTGAAGGGGATGAATCATACAAAGATGAAACAATAGGTTATACCTTCTGTTTTGTCGGAAAAGGTGGCGTACTAGATTATTGTTTTCATGGTACATGTAAATGAAAACCAATAAAAAGCTGGTCACATCAATAGTTTGTGGCCATTGCATTACATTTCATGCTAAAATATAATAATGGCAAAATTTGAATTTTTGTTCCTTTCTATATGGGTTTTTTTTTTTTTTTTTTTGGTGCCTTTGATTTTTTTTTTTAATTATTTTATTTTAGTTCCAAGAAAATCAATTGTTGAGTAAGTTAAAAGATATTTTTAGGTAGAAAAATATTCCAAAAGCTTTGAACTAGACTCATGTTACCCTTATCCCAAATTACATACAAATCCAATTAAGACAATTAAATCACCAAACCAAGGTTTTCAAAATCGGGATCCTTCGTAGGATCGTGGGAAGTAGGCGGAAACATGGATCATAGGATCGGATCATTGATCATAAGATCCTACATTATTTGAGAAAAAAAAAAATACACAATGGTATATTAAATAATCACATAAATTATATATTCATTGATATAATTACAATACATCACTACATCCATTTGTATGCATCATCTAAAGAGGCCAAAAATCTCAAAACGTGACACTCTATTGGAATACTTTTTATTTGGGTCCAATTGACACTCTCTCTATATTAGGTGGGATTGTAAAATCATAGGATTGTAGGATCCAGATTGGGATTTTGACAACCATGCACCAAACTATATTTGATAAACTAGCAGTCATAGCTTTGCTTCCATCCTCCCAACTCTTCTCCATGATAATGCTTTTCTACCTACAATATTTAAAAAATGAAAAACCACATTAATCAAACAAGAAATTGTAATTAAGATGTCATGTACTCCTTTGGCTTATGGAACTCAATGCATCATTTATCACTCCATGCACCAACCATTTCAATCTCAAGCAAAAACATAATTAACGGAACTTTTTATCACCAAAAAAAGAAAAAAAGAAAAAAAGAAATTACAGCATTATTTTTATTTATTATAAGTGTGTGTATATATATATAAATCACTATTTATTATAAGTATATGAGTAGCATACATCTTAGAAGTAAATATGTAATTTTGTAGTAGAGGTACAATATCATAAATCAGCAAAACTTAGATATAGTTCCTTAACAATCATACCTTATATTTCTAAATTGAATTGAATTGTACCTAAACACACTTTTCTAAGTTAACAGGCACTCATTCAATAGGCCTTGAAATGAAAATCTCACCGTTCACTCTATTCTTTCAAGAGGAGAAGGTGCATATATACAGCACAATGTTTTTTGCTATTCTTATTTTAATAGTCGAAGCAACCAGCTCCTAGCTCATATATATAAGATTCAAAAATACATTTCGAGTGAAAGTGACACCAACTTTGAAAGTTCAAAAACGTGTATAAACACCTTTGAACGTTTAGACCCCCAAATTACAACTTAACCAATTCAAGCTTTATGTCAAACAACTAGTGTGCGAAAACTTAACATAAGCTATAAACAGAATTGAAAATCAATCTAAGCCAATTATAAATCACATTCATAGCAGAAAATAAAAGGCAAAGCTAAAGGGAAGAGAGATGCAAACACAAGGACAACACACGATGTGTTATCGAAGAGGAAACCGAAGCCCTCGGAGTAAAACCTCTCCGCCGCCCTCCAAGCGGTCAATAATCCACTAGAAAATGTAGTTGGGATACAAGGACAGCAATAGACCCTCCAAGCCTAATCTACCCAGTGCACCTAAGCCCTCCAAGCTTCTTGCTCCAACGAGGTTGCGTCGAACCTTTTTCTTTTCTAGCTTACCGGATTCCGCTACTTGACCATAGCATCAACCAATGTAGATTGGTTCCTTCCTAACTGCTTCCCAAAGCACCAAATAAACCTTCTCACAGATATGGGTATGGTGAGAAAAGGATTTGGCCAAGAACCTCTCAAGGATGTATCAATGGAGAGGAAGAGAGTAGAGGAATTTGAAGAGTCTCTTAGGTGAAGATTGTGGATGAATCAATCTTGTTTTTCTCTAGGGTTTCTCTCTCAAAATTCTCTCTGGAGGCTCTCTTTCAATCGTGGGTAAAAGGGGTATTTATACTGGAGTGGGAGAGGAATGTGAAACGTCAGGTTTTACAAAACAGGGGTGGCTCGCGGCTTGACTAAGTCGCGAGATCCAGTCGCGAGTTAACCGTATGGCCAGTTGTCCTGTTTTGTCCTGTAGTGCTCCAGCTAGCATGACTGTTCATCTTCCAACATGCTTGGCACGTGTGCTGCTTCTGGCGGCTTGCAGCTACGAGTCACCCGCGAGTCCCAGCCGCGAGTCTCTATTTTCTTGCACACTTTTGAGCAATCTTCACTCTATCTCACTCACTACCCTTACAACAAGCCCACCTAAATACAGGGTTACTAAATGCTGAATTACAAGCAAATTTGGCACGGAATAAAGCCAATTAGATGGTTGAATAAATTCAACCTTACAAACTTCAATCTCTCCACAATAACTTTGGACTTTGCAAACCACACTATATTTGTGAGGGTATAACTCAGCAGTTCCATTCTCCACTCCTACTGCCATTAAATCCTCCACATAGTTGTTACAAATGGAAAACTCTTCTAGTATGTGAGGAAGGACAACTTGTATAGGGAGATTTACAACCAAGCTGCAGAGTATATGTATTGTATCACTTCACCACGAAACCCAGCCTGCAAAATTAGCAAGAGAATCCGGTGGGAGAAACCACCTATAGGGTGGAAAAAATTGAACACTGATGGCTCGGTTATAGGTTGCATGGAGCAGGCTGGATGTGGAGGAGTAGTTAGGGATGAGCATGGGAATTGGGTTGCAGGTTTCACAAGACATGTAGGAACAACCAATAGTTTTGCTACTGAACTTTGGGGGCTTAGGGATGGTCTTATGTTGTGTTGTAGCTTGAATATCCCCTACCTTATTGTTAAGATAGATGCCAAAGTGGTTGTGGATGTCTTTCAAAATTCTGACTATGTAAATCATATAATATCTCCTATTTTGGATGATTGCAGGCATTTGATGACCATATTTCAGCAAGTTCAAGTTAAACATTGCTACCGCCAGGCTAACCAGTTCACTGATTTGATGGCTAGACTAGGGGCTGACCAAGAGCTAGATTACATTATGTTTGCAAATCCGACTATGGACTTAGCTAAGGCTTTGGAGGATAATTGTATGGTGTCTTTTT
The DNA here is from genome assembly GCF_932294415.1 of Quercus robur. Classification (NCBI taxonomy): domain Eukaryota; kingdom Viridiplantae; phylum Streptophyta; class Magnoliopsida; order Fagales; family Fagaceae; genus Quercus; species Quercus robur. The sequence goes on along the minus strand of NC_065538.1, from coordinate 57,878,012 downwards.
TAACAGACTTTGTACTAATTTGGATGTAGATTTTAACAAAAGTGAGTTTGACATAAAACTCAATATCCTCAAAATCAAGTTATATGTAAATTTTTAATTGAAACTTGACTTTAGCGAAGTCGAGGTTCCCTTATGTAAGGTTGAATTTATTCAACCATCTAATTGGCTTTATTCCGTGCCAAATTTGCTTGTAATTCAGCATTTAGTAACCCTGTATTTAGGTGGGATTGTTGTAAGGGTAGTGAGTGAGATAGTGTGAAGATTGCTCAAGAGTGTGCAAGAAAACAGAGTGTCGCGGCTGGGACTCGCGGCTTCAACCCGCCAGAAGATGCACACGTGCCAAGCATGCTGGAAGATGAACAGTCATGCTAGCTGGAGCACTACAGGACAAAACAGGACAACTGGCCATACGGTTAACTCGCGACTTAGTCAAGCCGCGAGGTCAAGCCGCGAGCCACCCCTGTTTTGGAAAAACCTGACGTTTCGCATTCCTCTTCACTCCAGTATAAATACCCTTTTAACCCACGATTGAAAGAGAGCTTCCAGAGAGAATTTTGAGAGAGAAACCCTAAAGAAAAACCAGATTGTTTCATCCACAATCTCTACCTTAGAGTCTCATCAAATTCCCTCACTCTCTTCCTCTCCATTGTCAAATCCTTGAGAGGCTTTATACCAAACCTGGTTCTCACCATTATCATCTCTGTGAGACAGTCGTTTGGAGTTCTGGGAAGCAGTTAGGAAGGAGCCAATCTTCATTGGTTGATGCTACGGTGTAGTAGCGGAATCCGGAAAGCTAGAAAAGAAAAAGGTTCGGCGCAACCTCGTTGGAGCAAGAAGCTTGGAGGGCTTAGGTGCATTGGGTAGATTAGGCTTGGAGGGTCTATTGCTGTCCTTGTATCCCAACTGTATTTTCTAGTGGATTGATTACCGCTTGGAGGGCGGCGGAGAGGTTTTTTGCCGAGGTCTTCGGTTTCCTCTTCGATAACATATCTGGTGTTATCTCTGTGTTTGCATCTTCCTTCCTCTCTATCTCTGCCTTTACATTATCTGCTGTGGTTTATTTTGTTGTGGCTTAGATAGTTGTTTAATCAATTCTATATTATAGCATATGTTAAGTTTCCGCACACTAGTTGTTTGACATATTGCTTGGGTTGGTTAAGTTGGTTTTTGGGGGTCTAAACGTTCAAAAGTGTTTTTGTACACGTTTTTGAACTTTCAATTGGTATCAGAGCAGGTACACAGCTGTTTGGTTTCATTACCATTGTGTGATCCTTGACTCCCTTTCTTTTTGAGATGGATAGGTCTCAATCCCTTAATGCACCTCCATATTTTGATGGAAGTAATTATGCGTTTTGGAAGGTTCGTATGAGAGCTTTTTTATGCTCTATTGATGAATCCGTGTGGGATGCTGTTGAGATTGGTTGGACCAAACCTGAGGCAGCCAAATCCACATGGGATAAGGCAGCACTTGCTGCATCTAATGCTAACAGTAAAGCACTAAATGCTATTTTCTGTGGTGTGTCTCAAGATGAATTTCACAGGATTTCTCACATTACCATTGCCAAAGATGCATGGGAGATTCTGGAAACAACTTATGAAGGCACGAAGAAAGTGAAAGATACCAAGTTACAAATGCTGACCACTCGGTTTAAGGAGCTCAAGATGAGTGAGGATGAGTCTTTCGACTCTTTCTATGGGAAGTTAAATGAAGTGGTTGTCAGTAAGTTTAACTTGGGGGAGAAGATGGAGGACTCAAAGATTGTAAGGAAGATCCTCCGATCATTGCCGGAGAGTTTTCGTGCTAAAGTGACAGCCATTGAAGAGAGCAAGGATCTTGACGACATCAGAGTACAAGAGCTGGTCGGTTCTCTGCAGACTTATGAGATGTCGCTGCCCAATCAACGGAAGAGCAAATCCCTTGCTCTAAAGACCACTAATGAGAAGGTGGAAGATCAAGGCTCATCGGGAGAAGATATGGTGGACAAGGATGTAGCCTATCTAGTTAAAAATTTCAAGAAGTTTTTGAAATTCAAAAACAATGGAAAATTTGATGATAAGAGAAAATTCCAAAATTCTGGAAGGGAGAAGAGGGATTTCAAAAGGAAAGATGGAAAAGAATCCCAATCCACACAAGGTGTCACTTGTTTTGAATGCAACGGGCATGGACACTTCAAGAAGGAATGTCCTAATTATTTGAAATCGAAAGGCAAGGTGTATGCCACGACCTTGAGTGATTCAGACTCGTCCGACTCAGAATCTGAAGAGAGCTGTGATGGAGAAGGGAACTATTCAGCTTTCATGACTATTGCTCATGTTGAGTCATCGGATGAGTTAAATTTGCTTGTACAAGACCTTGGAGAACATAGTGATGATGAATCACTAAGAATTGTTGAAGAATCAGAAGCTGAAGAAGAAGAAAGCACAGCAACTCTTCAAGAAAATTACAGCTCACTTTTGGACAAATCTGGTGAATACACAAGGGTGGCCAAGGCTGCTGTGAGAAAGATGAAGAAGGCTGAGGAGGACTACAAAAGTCTCCTAATCCGGTATAGGGAGGCCAAATGCGAGATTGAAACTTTGAATGGTGAGCTCTCCGAAGCTTACACTAAAGTGAGATTTCTTGAAAGTGAGGTTGTTCAAGCAAATGCAAAAATAGAAAGGGTCACCACCAAGAAGCTAGATGATGTTATATCATCTCAAAAGAGCTTCTCAGACAAATCCGGACTGGGATATACCGGAGGAAGTAGTTCAACTGGAAATGTCACTAAAGAAGTGAAGTTTGTAAAGGCCAAAGATCCAGTTGTAGCTGACTCTACTGGTGTGAAGCTCAAGGTGGAGGAGAAGAAGAATGTGGTGGACCAACGGATGCTGAATCATCGTAATCAGTCTGTGGGCAGGTCTGAATCTCGTGCCAAGTCACGTCCTCGACCACAAAGAGGTCCTAGAGGAATGTATGTGTGCCATTATTGCGGACTTCAAGGGCACACTCGACCAAATTGCCAAAAGCTGAGAGCAAAGAACAGTGTAACTCCTCAAAGGTCAGGAGGACCAAGAATTGATAGGAGAACTTGGGCAGGGGATCAACCTAGAGAGCAAATTGGAGATCCCGGAATGATGGACGTGATGAAGATGATTGGTGCATTCACCAACTGCTTGGAAAGCTTCTCACGAAGGTTTGAAAGCCCTAACTCCCGTACCCAATCCTTTAAGGAAATCACCCCAAACGCAAGTGACGTGTGGGTGAAAAGGGGTACTCATGCATAAGCATTACAACATGTCCATGCATTAATACTTCCTATGCTTTGTGACTATGTTTGTTTGGTATGCTTGTTGTTTTTGATTTTGGTTGTTTGTTTGTGAATATTTCTTAAGTGTGTTTTATCAATCTTTTTGTTTCTTGAGTCAAAAATCCAAAAATTACATAAAAATTTGAAAATCAAAAAGCTTGATTGACTCTGTTAAGTTTTGTCTTAAAACTCGTTTTGCCTTGTACCTTTGTGCTAATGGCTTTGTGCATTTTCGAGCATTGCTTGTTTTCATGCACTCATATCACTATGGGAAAAATCTTGAAATCTATGTGATTGTTGTAAATAGATCTTCAAGCTTGTCATGAATGATTAGTGAATGGTTATGTTGATCTTGAAACATGCATAGACTTGTGTCTATATCTCTTCCCACTTTTTATTTTTGTTTTGCTAAAAAGAGCTCACAAAATGTAAATCTCCAAATGAAAAGAGATATTGAGCTGCAAAAGCCTGTCGCACATTCTAGTATTTGACTAGGAAAAAGGGTAAGCGACCTTATATTAAAAGTGAAATTTCTTTCAAAAAGGCCAAAGGCCTGTTCTTCAAAGAGAAATGTTATATATCCCTCTCACAATGAGAGATGATTGTCTCAAAAAGATCAAAAAGATCATATGTTATGATTGAAAGTGGAGTCAAATGAAAAGCTCCAAGTTATGTTATCAAGTTATGTGGGAGGTCATATATTCATATTTCTATAATTGAGATTGGTCACATGATCTAGTGCTAATTGTGTATGCCTTGGTTGAATTGATCATTGAAGCTTCACATTAGACAAAGGACTATTTCATTGTTGATATCCACACACAACACACAAGTTTATGTTCGATAAATGCCATATTCATTTGTGTGATTGTACTTGATAAAATGTGTTTTCACATGCTCAATCTTTGTTAATTCAAGCAAAAAAAGATTTTTGAGTGTTTTAGGTGTTTTTGGAAAGTATTTTGTTGAAAAATCTGAAAAATTTCAAAAAAAAAAAAAAAAAAAAAAACTGTTTTGCCCTGTTTTGGCGGCTCAGTCGCGGGTGTGTCAAGTCGCGAGACTCAGTCGCATCTTCGCTGGTCAGTTTTGGCGACTTGTTCGCGAGTGGAAGGTTCAGTCGCGAGATTCACTCAGAGATTTTCGCGGCTCAGCTCGCGACTCACTCGCGGGTAGACCTTCCAGTCGCGAAAAACACTTAGAAAAATTTTTCAAAATTTTGTTCTTGAGTGCTTTGGCGGCTTGAGCTGGCGACTGTGTGGCGACTTAATCCAGTCGCGAAAATCGCGTGTTTTGCAGAAACAGGAGCAGTTTTTAAACTTTTTCAGTTTTTCCCTCGAATTTTTGTGACTGTTCATCTTCTCTCTAAACACTCTCCCTCCCAAACACTCCGTGCTCCCTTTTCCAATCTCTTGTGTTGCACTCTTGCAGCTCAAAATCGTCAAGTTACAGGTATGGGTTTTCTGATTTTCACTCTTTTCTACTTGATTCTGTGCTTTTACCCTTGATTTTTCGCATATGATTGAGTTTCTGAAATGGGTTTGTGTTTCGGTCTCTGCTCCTTGTTCTTGCTTAGCTTGTGGATGCTGTTGCTATAGTGTGTGTTAAATGATTGTCATATGCTTTTTGCTCTTCATCTTGTGCTTAGCTATGTGTTTCTTGTATTTCAATCTGATCTTTGATCTTTGAGGTTGTGAGTTTTACTGTGCTAGATTTGCATGTTCTAGTGTGTCTATCTGTGGGTAGCTTCTGTTTGGATCAATATATTGTTTGAGTGTCATATCATTTTTCCATTATCTGCCTCAATGTCATTTATCTGCCTTCAGGATAGTTTCACCATGTTGTTCATGTGTTTCCTATCCTAGGCTTGGTTTATCCATATGTTTGAACTAAATAGCTTGCTGTTTAAGTGTTTGAAGTTCATTTGTTTGGTTGATATCTCTCTCTGTTTACTACATGGTTCTGACTGGTTCTGCACATATATTGCTATATGTTGTTGTGGCCTTTTCTGATTGTTCACAGATGGCACCTTCACCTCAGAAGAAGAAATCTACTGCGAAGAAGGCTGACAAAAGACTTAAGATGGATTCTAGATTGTTTAGGTCAGTCCACCACTTTGAGAGATACAAGGATAACTTCTTGAATGCAGGAATCATTCAAGAGAGATTTGTGGATTTGGAGGACTTAAGGCAAACTTTTATTCCCGGTTGTTTTGAAGGAAGAGGATGGGAAAAGCTTCTGAGTGGTTTTCCTGTTGTGTGTGAACCCTTAATTAGGGAATTCTACTCAAATGCTGTGATAAAGGATAATGAATTGAGTTGCTGGGTGAGGGGTAAAGAGTTTGTCTTAGATGCTCATGTCATAGATGATGCATTAGGGCTTGAAGGATTAGATGATGAAGAATTTATCAATTACAAGGATAGGAGTGTGTCTATTGAAACAATTCAACAAAGGATAGGTGGACAGAGAGAAGGGAAATGTTTGAATACCACTGCCTTTCCAGTGGACATGAGGTGCCTTACAATAATTATGATGTTTAACCTCTATCCCATTAGGAAATTGACCACAATCAACTGTGCTAGAGCAGTCTTTCTGATGGATCTCAAGGAAAAGAACTTCATAGACATAAGTTCCCACATTTATGACACCATTGTGGATGAGACTAGAACAACCTCTAGGCCTAAATTGATCTTTCCAAGTTTGCTTATGAGGATTTTTAGGAATAAGGGTGTTCCAATCCCTCAAGACATCAGTCCCATGTCTACACCCTCTGCAATCAACAAGCTCACCTGCAAAAGGATAAGTGTTAGGCTTCCAGGAGAGGAAGATGAAGGTGATGAAGGAGAGGCTGCTCCAATGGAGACTGAAGCAGAGGCAGCAGGGCTTGCATCAATTTCAACACCTAGGAGAAGTGGCAAAAGACACAGAGCTTCAACTTCTGCAGACACACCTCCAGATGCTTTCCAGATCATTCTGGAAAGGCTTGATGGGATCAGGGCAGTCCAAACTGAGCATTCAGACAGGATGAGAGCCATGCAAGACCAGATTGATGTCTTGGCTGCTACACTTGACAGCTTCACAACTCAGCATGACAAGTGACCCTTTGGCCATTCCATGTCAAAAAGGGGGAGAAAGTTCATTGATGATTGAGAAGCAGAAAAGCAGCTCTTAAGGGGGAGTAATTAGTTGAGGGGGAGTAATGTGGTTATATATGTTTATGATTTGGGTATTTTAGTGTTTTTTTATGGTTTTGATACACTGTGTTTTGGTGTACAGCTGTTTCTAACTCATTTCATAGACTCTTGGTTTAAACTTTAATATATGTTGATGATGTTTTTCAGGTATTTGTTGGTTTGTACCCATTTGCTTTTGTAAGCTTTTAGGGTTATTGTTTAATGCATAGTTTGTAGGCTTTATGGTATGTACCATGCTTAAGTGCAGCCTTTATGCTATGTTGAAATCAGTACTTAATCTAAATGTTCTGCATTTTGGTCTATGTACTGTCACTCTTGTGCCCTTGTAGGATTGTTCCTAGATGCATATGCCTTGTGTGCTATGCATTGGTTGAGTGTTGAGCATACAAGTGTCTTGCCTTGTGCTTGTTAACTTGTATGTCCTTGTGTTCATTCCAAGTGTGAATGAGCACTGTGATCACTACCTTGTGGTGTTCACTTGGTTGATCAAGCCATGGTTTGTTTATTAACTCCATCTTTACTTGATCTCATATTGCCTGTTTCATATGCATTTATAATTTTCTGCTTACAATGATCATCGTGTATTGTTGTGTTTCAGGAGTTTATGTTCATATGATTCAAGTGCTTCACAGCTTCTAGAGTTAGGTGTGAGTGAGTTTTGATCAACTGTTCTCAACTCACATGTTAAGTCTAGAGTCTGTTTTAGGGTTTTGTCACGGAATAGCCAAAGGGGGAGATTGTAAGGTTGAATTTATTCAACCATCTAATTGGCTTTATTCCGTGCCAAATTTGCTTGTAATTCAGCATTTAGTAACCCTGTATTTAGGTGGGATTGTTGTAAGGGTAGTGAGTGAGATAGTGTGAAGATTGCTCAAGAGTGTGCAAGAAAACAGAGTGTCGCGGCTGGGACTCGCGGGTGGACTCGCGGCTTCAACCCGCCAGAAGATGCACACGTGCCAAGCATGCTGGAAGATGAACAGTCATGCTAGCTGGAGCACTACAGGACAAAACAGGACAACTGGCCATACGGTTAACTCGCGACTGGAACTCGCGACTTAGTCAAGCCGCGAGCCACCCCTGTTTTGGAAAAACCTGACGTTTCGCATTCCTCTTCACTCCAGTATAAATACCCTTTTAACCCACGATTGAAAGAGAGCTTCCAGAGAGAATTTTGAGAGAGAAACCCTAAAGAAAAACCAGATTGTTTCATCCACAATCTCTACCTTAGAGTCTCATCAAATTCCCTCACTCTCTTCCTCTCCATTGTCAAATCCTTGAGAGGCTTTATACCAAACCTGGTTCTCACCATTATCATCTCTGTGAGACAGTCGTTTGGAGTTCTGGGAAGCAGTTAGGAAGGAGCCAATCTTCATTGGTTGATGCTACGGTGTAGTAGCGGAATCCGGAAAGCTAGAAAAGAAAAAGGTTCGGCGCAACCTCGTTGGAGCAAGAAGCTTGGAGGGCTTAGGTGCATTGGGTAGATTAGGCTTGGAGGGTCTATTGCTGTCCTTGTATCCCAACTGTATTTTCTAGTGGATTGATTACCGCTTGGAGGGCGGCGGAGAGGTTTTTCGCCGAGGTCTTCGGTTTCCTCTTCGATAACATATCTGGTGTTATCTCTGTGTTTGCATCTTCCTTCCTCTCTATCTCTGCCTTTACATTATCTGCTGTGGTTTATTTTGTTGTGGCTTAGATAGTTGTTTAATCAATTCTATATTATAGCATATGTTAAGTTTCCGCACACTAGTTGTTTGACATATTGCTTGGGTTGGTTAAGTTGGTTTTTGGGGGTCTAAACGTTCAAAAGTGTTTTTGTACACGTTTTTGAACTTTCACCTTAATTTATTTATTTTTTTAAATTAAGTGGAAAAATATGCATAGAACTCAACATTGCTAATGTTGAGTTCCACTTGTAACTCGATTATTTAAAATCGAAAATTGAGTACTAAAACAACGACACAAACTTAAATAGTTTCAAAACAAGGACATTATGCTAGATTTTTTACAAAATAAGGGCAAAAGCCCAATATCCCCTATATATATATTGCACATCAAGATTTGCTTTTCATGCTCTACATTATCCCCCAGTCTCTCCTATCAATTACCTCACTGTTTAAGTCTAAATGTCTTTTCTAATGGCTCCAAGCCACATAAGAAATTATACCTTTTGGAGAAGTATTTATGAAACTCTTAATAAGGTACATAGAATGTAACAAAGAGACATGATGTTATGATGTATCCCGTGGCTTGCCCAATGAAGTCATCAGCAGAGAATGCGTCCTTATCCATGATGTTTAGAATAAGTTTGTATTGGTCTCCTTGTTTGGATGCTCTACCCTGAATGTATTTTTCTCATTCCACATTGGATATCCACCTTGACCTACACCAATAATGGTATATCTCATTATTTCTAAAGAAGAGGCTGTGACTATAAGCAGCATACCCTATACATATTTGGTTTGGTGCAGTCTTCAAACAATTTAAAATTTGAACTTTAGAGGCAAAATCTTAAGGAACAAATGCAAGACTCTGATTTAAAAGCAATCCTCTCCCTTACTCTCTCTCAATCAAATTATATGTTCTGGAACCCTAGTGCACGAATCCTAAGTTGGACCAAGTTATCATAGGTTGAAACAAAAATTACTATTAAGTTTTCTCGTAACTCTATAGTTCGAGAGGTGTCAAGCTAAGTATCGAGATTCATTTATTCTCGATAGATCAACAGGTAGAGAGAGGTATCAAAGTCTTGTTTTCTTGAATAGTTTTTTGTATAGTCTTGTGTCTTCAAATAATACCAATTGGACAATCCTTGAACACACTTAAACTAAGATTCAACTACATATAAAGTGTATTTCATCATGTGTTTGCCAATATGCAAAAATATGACCTTAACAATCTCCCCATTTAATAATTTGTTGACAAAACAACAGGAGTAAATTGAATGTCCTAAAATATATTCTACTCAAATTACATGAAAAATAACCTAATCTAAACATTTAGTCTCTTGAAGAAATTTGCAAAAAGAGAGCTCTAGTATTGATCTAGTTTAAAAACCTATCTTTCAATGCGTTGAGTTCAAGTACACTTAGTATAACTCTAAGTAATATTACATCGAATAACTTGATATAAAATACATGTTTTAAAAATCTCACCCTTAAATTACACGCTTTATATGTTCTTTATATTTATACCAATTTTCATGTTAATTGGATATTATTTATCATTCAATCCATAAACTCATCTTTTATGTATTATTTTAAACTACAAAAACTTGAATTTAAACAATTTATTGTTGACATGATCATTAAAGAATTAGTTATGCAGGTCTCTTCCTATTTATTTTATTGAACCTTATCATCCTAACAAATTCTTCTGGAGGGGGCAATTTTATGGTGAGAATGATGATTTAAAACTTTTTTCATTTTTTAGCTGTGCGGCACTTGAGTTACTTCTTCAAAGTAAAAAAATACGATGTTAAAGTTATAAGTAAATCATAATTTTTTAAAAGTAAATCAAAGTTATACCGGTCTATATGATTTACTTTTTCAAAGTAAACTCTTAAAAGTAAACTTGATGCAATGTTTGAAAGTAAAAAAATATGAGTAAATCATATGTCGATGCAAAGTTTACAAAACTCTGATGCAATGTTTAAAAGTAAACATTTCATATCAAAGTTATTCCGGTCTATATGATTTACTTATATTTCTTCAAAGTAAAAAATATAATTTACTTCTTCAAAGTAAACTTTTTTTCATTTTTTTACTTCAAAGTAAACATTGCAAGTTCAAACTTCAAAGTATACATTGCCCATCATATTAAAGTTATGTTGGGGTTTAGGTTAAAGCTATTCATATTTTTCTAAGCGCATCAAACTTCTTTTATATGGACCGGTATAACTTTGATATGAATGTAGTTGCTTCCATAACATTGTCAAAATAAAGACATATATCTCCAAAATCAATCAGAGTCGGTGAAATACCTCCCATTAATAATAGTGCAATATAAGGAACAATTAAATTTGAGTTTATTTATATGTTATGAAGCACTAAGGTACAAGAGAATAGATAGCATGTTCTCTCAGTATTTGCAAGTATACATAGATTTCTTCGTAAAAAGTATATTTTCTTTAGCAATCAACTATTGGAAGTTTTCCCTTTGAAAATCCTTCCAAGTCCATAAAATGTTAATGGTCCCCTGTAAATAAAGGTTGCCACCAAACCCAGTCCTTCCTTTTCCGCATTGCATGAAATATGAATTAAGAAATATGGAAGTCAATGCCTTTTGTTATAAGAAATAGCCTTTCTTGCCATTGCGTTAATGAATTTCTACATCGTAGACAATCTTTATAAATGGATTGGGCACTCCTTTTTTTTTTTTTTTTTTTTGAAAAAATATGCTCATTTACCCATCCATTGGATCTCTCATCAATCAATTCATTGACAATTTCCATAGCTTTCGAGATTGCCAGTTGCCAACTAGTAGTGATGTTTGAAAACATTGTCAAAATGTCTACCACTAATCTTGAACTGGGAATACGAAGTTGAAATATAATTAGTTTCAGTTTTACTCCTCCTTAGGCAGGTTTGATGAAGAACTGATTGATTTACAAAAGGGGCCAGTGATATTTGATATCATCCACATTTTGCTTGCTTTCTTAAATCTTATAATTAGGGGAATGATTATTTGATTATTGCATGCAAAGTTGCATATCTTTGATTAACTTTTTCCAATGAGTCCATCTTGATACAATTGTCGCCATATTCCTGCCCCATAAGTATTTGGTGTACATAAGTTGAAACAGTCCATCATCGATATAACGAGAGTACTCTCATTGTAGCCTTTTACTGACAATATGTAAATAACTAAAAAATTTATCCCAAGTCTTAAATTAACAAATGCATGTCATTTTCATAAAGACAAATGCAAATATTTTACTTTTTTCACGTTCCCATTTCCCTTCCGTTTGGCGAGATGGGGGCGACAAAAAGGTATAAAAGCCATGAATTAGTTCAATACCTAGGAAGCAACAATCTTTCAATTGAGTTCAATAATAACAAATCTAATTTACTTCATACGTTTTAGCAGTAGCATTCTAGCAAACAGAGACAAAGTAAACATTGTGTTTTTTTTTTTTTTTAATCCAATTGTTATAACAAGTGCAGTAGAGAGGGATTGGAACCTTGATTCTCCTCATAAAGGAGAAAAGGTAATGTCAATCACTAAGTTACAAGGCTGGTAGCTAGACATAGTAAACAAGGTAGAAAATCCAAACGCAAAGAGCTGATAATTCCCCCCTCTGAACTTGTAAGTTGTAAGCCATTATGAACTTTAGAGATGGTAAGAATATTACACCTGCAATTGAAAAGGTTCTCAAAGGATGTAAGGTTGAATTTATTCAACCATCTAATTGGCTTTATTCCGTGCCAAATTTGCTTGTAATTCAGCATTTAGTAACCCTGTATTTAGGTGGGTTTGTTGTAAGGGTAGTGAGTGAGATAGAGTGAAGATTGCTCAAGAGTGTGCAAGAAAACAGAGAGTCGCGGCTGGGACTCGCGGGTGGACTCGCGGCTGCAAGTCGCCAGAAGCTGCACACGTGCCAAGCATGCTGGAAGATGAACAGTCATGCTAGCTGGAGCACTACAGGACAAAACAGGACAACTGGCCATACGGTTAACTCGCGACTGGATCTCGCGACTTGGTCAAGCCGCGAGGTCAAGCCGCGAGCCACCCCTGTTTTGCCAAAACCTGACGTTTCACATTCCTCTCCCACTCCAGTATAAATACCCCTTTAACCCACGATTGAAAGAGGGCTTCCAGAGAGAATTTTGAGAGAGAAACCCTAAAGAAAAATCAGATTGCTTTACCCACAATCTATACCTTAGAGTCTCATCATATTCCTCAACTCTCTTCCTCTCCATTGTCAAATCCTTGAGAGGCATTATACCAAACCTGGTTCTCACCATTATCATCTCTGTGAGACAGTCGTTTGGAGTTCTGGGAAGCAGTTAGGAAGGAGCCAATCTTCATTGGTTGATGCTACGGTCTAGTAGAGGAATCCGGGAAGCTAGAAAAGAAAAAGGTTCGACGCAACCTCGTTGGAGCAAGAAGCTTGGAGGGCTTAGGTGCACTGGGTAGATTAGGCTTGGAGGGTCTATTGCTGTCCTTGTATCCCAACTGTATTTTCTAGTGGATTGATTACCGCTTGGAGGGCGGCGAAGAGGTTTTTCGCCGAGGACTTCGGTTTCCTCTTCGATAACACATCGCGTGTTGTCTGTGTGTTTGCATCTTCCTTCCTCTCTATCTCTGCCTTTACATTATCTACTGTGGTTTTATTTTGATAAGGCTTAGATAGTTTATAACCAATTTCATATTATAGCATGTGTTAAGTTTCCGCACACTAGTTGTTTGACATATTGCTTGAGTTGGTTAAGTTGTATTTTTGGGGGTCTAAACGTTCAAAGGTGTTTTGTACACGTTTTTGAACTTTCAATTGGTATCAGAGCGGGTACACTGCTGTTGATTTCATTACCATTGTGTGATCCTTGACTCCCTTTTGAGATGGATAGGTCTCAATCCCTAAATGCACCTCCATATTTTGATGGTAGTAATTATGCTTTTTGGAAGGTTCGTATGAGAGCTTTTCTGTGTTCTATTGATGAATCCGTTTGGGATGCTGTTGAGATTGGTTGGACCAAACCTGAGGCAGCCAAATCCACATGGGATAAGGCAGCACTTGCTGCATCTAATGCTAACAGTAAAGCACTCAATGCTATTTTCTGTGGTGTGTCTCCAGATGAATTTCACAGGATTTCTCACATTACCATTGCCAAAGAAGCATGGGAGATTCTGGAAACCACTTATGAAGGCACGAAGAAAGTGAAAGACACCAAGTTACAAATGCTGACCACTCGATTTGAGGAGCTTAAAATGAGTGAGGATGAGTCTTTTGACTCTTTCTATGGGAAGCTAAATGAGGTGGTTGTCAGTAAGTTTAACTTGGGGGAGAAAACGGAGGACTCAAAGATTGTAAGGAAGATCCTTCGATCATTGCCGGAAAGTTTTCGTGCTAAAGTGACAGCCATTGAAGAGAGCAAGGATCTTGATGACATCAAAGTACAGGAGCTGGTTGGTTCTCTGCAGACTTATGAGATGTCGCTGCCCAATCAACGGAAGAGTAAATCTCTTGCTCTAAAGACCATTAATGAGAAGGTGGAAGATCAAGACTCATCGGGAGAAGATGTGGTTGACAAAGATGTAGCCTATCTTGTTAAAAATTTCAGAAAGTTTTTGAAATTCAAAAATAATGGCAAATTTGATGATAAGAGAAAATTCCAAAGTTCTGGAAGGGAGAAGAGGGATTTCAAAAAGAAAGATGGAAAAGAATCCCAACCCACACAAGGTGTCACTTGTTTTGAATGTAACGGGCATGGACACTTTAAGAAGGAATGTCCGAATTATTTGAAATCGAAAGGCAAAGTGTATGCCACGACCTTGAGTGACTCAGACTCGTCTAACTCAGAATCTGAAGAGAGCTGTGATGGAGAGGGGAACTATTCAGCTTTTATGACTATTGCTCATGTTGAGTCTTCGGATGAGTTGAATTTGCTTGTACGAGACCTTGGAGAACATAGTGATGATGAATCACTAGGAATTGTTGAAGAATCAGAAGCTGAAGAAGAAGAAAGCACAGCAAATCTTCAAGAGAATTATAACTCACTCTTGGAGAAGTCGGGTGAATACACAAGGGTGGCCAAGGCTGCTGTGAGAAAAATGAAGAAGGCTGAGGAGAACTACAAAAGTCTCCTAATTCGATATAGGGAGGCCAAATGTGAGATAGAAACACTGAATGGTGAGTTGTCCGAAGCTTACACAAAAGTGAGATTTCTTGAGAATGAGGTTGTGCAAGCAAATGTTAAAATAGAGAGGGTCACCACCAAGAAGCTAGATGATGTTATATCATCTCAAAAGAGCTTTTCAGACAAATCCGGACTGGGATATACCGGAGGAAGTAGTTCATCTGGAAATGTCACTAAAGAAGTGAAGTTTGTAAAGGCCAAAGATCCAGTTGTAGCTGACCTTACTGGTGTGAAGCTCGAGGTGGATGAGAAGAAGAATGTGGTGGACCAACGGATGCTGAATCATCGTAATCAGTCTGTGGGCAGGTCTGAATCCCGTGCCAAGTCACGTCCACGACCACATAGAGGTCCTAGAGGAACTTATGTGTGCCATTATTGCGGACTTCAAGGGCATACTCGACCAAATTGCCAAAAGCTGAGAGCAAAGAACAGTGCAACTCCTCAAAGGTCAGGAGGACCCAGAATTGATAGGAGAATTTGGGCAGGAGATCAATCTAGAGATCAAAATGGAGATCCCGGAATGATGAACGTGATGAAGATGATTGGTGCATTCACCAACTGCTTGGAAAGCTTCTCATGAAGGTTTGAAAGCCTTAACCCCCGTACCCAATCCTATAAGGAAATCACCCCAAACGCAAGTGACGTGCGGGTGAATAAGGGTACTCATGCATAAGCATTACAACATGTCCATGCATTAATACTTCCTATGCTTTGCGACAGTGCTTGTTTGATTTGTTTTGCTGTTTTTGATGTTGGTTGTTTGCTTGTCTTCTTGTGAATATTTCTTAATTCTGTTTTATCAATCTTTTTGTTTCTTGTGTCAAAAATCCAAAAATCACATAAAAATTAGAAAATCAAAAAGCTTGATTGACTTTGTTGAGTTTTGTCTCAAAACTTGTTTTGCCTTGTACCTTTGTGCTAATGGCTTTGTGCATTTTCGAGCATTGCTTGTTTTCTTGCACTCATATCACTGTGGGAAAAATCTTGAAATCTATGTGATTGTTGTAAATAGATCTTCAAACTTGTCATGAATGATTAGTGAATGGTTATGTTGATCTTGAGACATGCATAGACTTGTGTCTATATATCTTCCCACTTTTTATTTTTGTTTTGCTAAAAAGAGCACACCAAATGTAAATCTCCAAATGAAAAGAGATATTGAGCTGCAAAAGCCTGTCGCACATTCTAGTATTTGACTAGGAAAAAGGGTAAGCGACCTTATATTAAAAGTGAATGTTCATTCAAAAAGGCCAAAGGCCTGTTCTTCAAAGAGAAATGTTATATATCCCTCTCACAATGAGAGATGATTGCCTCAAAAGATCAAAAAGATCAGTTGTTATGATTGAAAGTGGAGTCAAATAAAAAGCTCCAAGTTATGTTATCAAGATGTGTGGGAGGTCATATATTCATATTTCTATAATTGAGATTGGTCACATGATCTAGTGCTAATTGTGTATGCCTTGATTGAATTGATCATTGAAGCTTCACATTAGTCAAAGGACTATCTCATTATTGATATCCACACACAACACACAAGTTTATGTTCAATAAATGCCATATTCATTTGTGTGATTGTACTTGATAAAATATGTTTTCACATGCTCAATATTTGTTAATTCAAGCACAAAAAGATTTTTGTGTGTTTTAGGTGTTTTTGGAAAGTATTTTGTTTGAAAAATCTGAAAATTTCAAAAATACTGTTTTGCCCTGTTTTGGCGGCTCAGTCGCGAGCCTCAGTCGCATCTTCGCTGTTCATTTTTGGCGACTTGTTCGCGAGTGGAAGGCCCAGTCGCGAGGTTCACTCAGAGATTTTCGCGGCTCAGCTCACGACTCACTCGCGGGTAGACCTTCCAGTCGCGAAAAACACTTAGAAAAATTTTTCAAAATTTTGTTCTTGAGTACTTTGGCAGCTTGAGCTGGCGACTGTGTGGTGACTTAATCAAGTCGTGAAAATCGCGTGTTTTGCAGAAACAGGAGCAGTTTTTAAACTTTTTCAGTTTTCCCTCGAATTTTTGTGACTGTTCATCTTCTCTCTAAACTCTCTCCCTCCCAAACGCTCCGTGCTCCCTTTTCCAATCTCTAGTGTTGCACTCTTGTAGCTCAAAATCGTCAAGTTACAGGTATGGGTTTTCTGTTTTACACTCTTTTCTACTTGATTTTGTGCTTTTACCCTTTGATTTTTCGCATATGATTGTGTTTTTGAAATGGGTTTTTGTTTCGGTTTATGCTCCTTGTTCATGCTTAGCTTGTGGTTGCTGTTACTATAGTTTGTGGTGATGATTGTCATATCCTTATTACTCTTCATCTTGTGCTTAGCTGAGTGTTTCTTTTATTTTAATCTGAACTTTGAGCTGTTGAGTTGTTTCTATTGGTTCATTTTGAGGTTGTGAGTTTTACTGTGCTATATTTGCATGTTTTAGTGTGTTAATCTGTGGGAAGCTTCTGTTAGGCTCAATATACTGTTTGTGTGTCATATCATTTTTCCATTATCTATCTCAATGTCATTTATCTGCCTTTAGGATAGTTTCACCATGTTGTTCATGTGTTTCCTATCCTAGGCTTGGTTTATCCATGTGTTTGAACTGAGTAGCTTGTTGTTTAAGTTTTTAAAGTTCATTTGTATGGTTGATATCTCTTTGTTAATTACATGGTACTGACTGGTTATGCACATATATTGCTCTATGTTGTTGTGGCCTTTTCTGATTGTTCACAGATGGCTCCCTCACCTCAGAAGAAGAAATCTACTGCAAAGAAGGCTGACAAAAGATTAAAGATGGATTCTAAACTGTTTAGGCCAGTTCACCACTTTGAGAGATACAAGGATAACTTCTTGAATGCAGGAATCATTCAAGAGAGATTTGTAGATTTGGAGGACTTAAGGCAAACATTTATTCCCAGCTGTTTTGAAGGAAGAGGATGGGAAAAGCTTCTGGGTGGTTTCCCTGTTGTGTGTGAACCCTTAATTAGGGAATTTTACTCAAATGCTGTGATAAAGGATAATGAATTAAGTTGCTGGGTGAGGGGTAAAGAATTTGTCTTGGATGCTCATGTCATAGATGATGCATTAGGGCTTGAAGGATTAGATGATGAGGAATTTATCAATTACAAGGATAGGAGTGTTTCTATTGATACAGTTCAACAAAGGATAGGTGGGCAGAGAGAAGGGAAATGTTTGAATACCACTGCCTTTCCAGTGGACATGAGGTGCCTTACAATAATTATGATGTTCAACCTCTATCCCATTAAGAAATTGACTACAATCAATTGTGCTAGAGCAGTCTTTCTGATGGATCTCAAAGAAAAGAACTTCATAGACATAAGTTCCCACATTTATGACACCATTGTGGATGAGACTAGAACAACCTCTAGGCCTAAATTGATCTTTCCCAGTTTGCTAATGAGGATTTTTAGAAGTAAGGGTGTTCCAATCCCTCAAGACATCAGTCCCATGTCCACACCCTCTGCAATCAACAAGCTTACCTGCAAAAGGATAAGTGTTAGGCTTCCAGGAGAAGAAGATGAAGGTGATGAAGGAGAGGCTGTCCCAATGAAGACTGAAGCAGAGGCAGCAGGGCTTGCATCATCCTCAACACCTAGGAGGAGTGGCAAAAGACACAGAGCTTCAACTTCTACAGACACACCTCCAGATGCTTTCCAGATCATTCTGGAAAGGCTTGATGGGATCAGGGCAGTCCAAACTGAGCACTCTGACAGGATGAGAGCCATGCAAGACCAGATTGATGTCTTGGCTGCTACACTTGACAGCTTCACAACTCAGCATGACTAGTGACCCTTTGGCCATTCCTATCAAAAAGGGGGAGAAGTTCATTGATGATTGAGAAGCAGAAAAGCAGCTCTTAAGGGGGAGTAATTAGTTGAGGGGGAGTTGCCAAAAACAGAAACTTTGTTTATATATGTTTATGATTTGGGTACTTTTAGTGTTTTTATGGTTTTGATACACTGTGTTTTGGTGTATAGCTGTTTCTAACTCATTTCATATACTCTTGGTTTAAACTTTAATATATTTTGATGATGTTATTCAGGATGTTGTTGGTTTGTACCCATGTGCTTTTGTAAGCTTTTAGGGTTAATGTTTTATGCATAGTTTGTAGGCTTTATGGTATGTACCTTGCTTAAGTGCAGCCTTTATGCTATGTTGAAATCAGTACTTTAATCTAAATGTTCTGCATTTTGGTTTTTGTACTGTCACTCTTGTGCCCTTGTAGGATTGTTCCTAGATGCATATGCCTTGTGTGCTATGCATTGGTTGAGTGTTGAGCATACAAGTGTCTTGCCTTGTGCTTGTTAACTTGTATGTCCTTGTGTTCATTCCAAGTGTGAATGAGCACTGTGATCACTACCTTGTGGTGTTCACTTGGTTGATCAAGCCATGGTTTGTTTATTAACTCCATCTTTGCTTGATCACATATTGCCTGTTTCATATGCATTTATAATTTTCTGCTTACAATGATCATGGTGTATTGTTGTGTTTCAGGAGTATTATGTTCATATGATTCAAGTGCTTCACAGCTTCTAGAGTTAGGTGTGAGTGAGTTTTGTTCAACTGTTCCCAACTCACATATTAAGTCTAGAGTCTGTTTTAGGGTTTTGTCACGGAATAGCCAAAGGGGGAGATTGTAAGGTTGAATTTATTCAACCATCTAATTGGCTTTATTCCGTGCCAAATTTGCTTGTAATTCAGCATTTAGTAACCCTGTATTTAGGTGGGTTTGTTGTAAGGGTAGTGAGTGAGATAGAGTGAAGATTGCTCAAGAGTGTGCAAGAAAACAGAGAGCCGCGGCTGGGACTCGCGGGTGGACTCGCGGCTGCAAGCCGCCAGAAGCTGCACACGTGCCAAGCATGCTGGAAGATGAACAGTCATGCTAGCTGGAGCACTACAGGACAAAACAGGACAACTGGCCATACGGTTAACTCGCGACTGGATCTCGCGACTTGGTCAAGCCGCGAGGTCAAGCCGCGAGCCACCCCTGTTTTGCCAAAACCTGACGTTTCACATTCCTCTCCCACTCCAGTATAAATACCCCTTTAACCCACGATTGAAAGAGGGCTTCCAGAGAGAATTTTGAGAGAGAAACCCTAAAGAAAAATCAGATTACTTCACCCACAATCTATACCTTAGAGTCTCATCATATTCCTCAATTCTCTTCCTCTCCATTGTCAAATCCTTGAGAGGCATTATACCAAACCTGGTTCTCACCATTATCATCTCTGTGAGATAGTCGTTTGGAATTCTGGGAAGCAGTTAGGAAGGAGCCAATCTTCATTGGTTGATGCTACGGTCTAGTAGCGGAATCCGGGAAGCTAGAAAAGAAAAAGGTTCGGCGCAACCTCGTTGGAGCAAGAAGCTTGGAGGGCTTAGGTGCACTGGGTAGATTAGGCTTGGAGGGTCTATTGCTGTCCTTGTATCCCAGCTGTATATTCTAGTGGATTGATTACCGCTTGGAGGGCGGCAGAGAGGTTTTTCGCCGAGGACTTCGGTTTCCTCTTCGATAACACATCTCGTGTTGTCTGTGTGTTTGCATCTTCCTTCCTCTCTATCTCTGCCTTTACATTATCTGCTGTGGTTTTATTTTGATAAGGCTTAGATAGTTTATAACCAATTTCATATTATAGCATGTGTTAAGTTTCCGCACACTAGTTGTTTGACATATTGCTTGAGTTGGTTAAGTTGTATTTTTGGGGATCTAAACGTTCAAAGGTGTTTTGTACACGTTTTTGAACTTTCAAAGGATATAGTCAGTGTATTAAGTTTTAATCAATTATGACTGCAATCAATTAAACCTTATTCCAAACAAGTAAAAATATTGTTAAGAAAACCAACTTCAAAAACCTCCTGGACTTCAAGATCACAATGTATCTATAATCGTTAATTGTACATCACTCTCTCTTTCTCTCTCTCTCTCTCTCTCTCTCTCTCTCTCTCTCTCTCTCTCTCTCTCTCTCTCTCTCTCTCTCTCTCTCTCTCTCTCTCTCTCTCTCTCTCTCTCTCTCTCTCTCTGTTAAAGTTTTCCTTGACTTGAAATTTTGACACAAACTAAGCCATAAATAAACTACTTCTCACCATTTCTAGATAGACCTCCCCAAAACCTTTTTTTTTTTCCAATCACTTTTCGGTTTCCATCCACACATCTTTGCAGTAGCAACCAAAAAGAGCCCCACCCAATAAAAATAAAATAAATCACAAGGTTGCAATTCATTGGATTAATTGGAATGAAACAAGAAAAAACAGAAAACAGCAAATGAATCATTAGGTAATGTAGACAATATATTGCAAAATTAAGGTTTGAACCAAATATTTAAGCCTGAAAGATATTGAATATCATAGGACCAAAAAAGGAAAAGAAAAAAAGCTCTATAACACAGAAAGACAGTTGATTGAACTGTAGAAGTGCTTACTTTTTTAGTCTTAGCTAATTAGGACATAAGTCCAGGAAAAGACACCAAAGGTAACTTGTTATTAGTATTGTAAAGCTAAGTAGCATCCACCACAAAGCCTGATCAAGATAAGAGCAACAATTTAGAGTGAGAAACCACATAAGGCTCTTCTTTGAATATACATAGCTTCACATAATTCATGTAATTAATAAGGTAACATAATTAAGATATACTAATCTCCTTTCATTCTCTCACACACTTCACTCTACTCAACCATGAATGTATTAAAACCCAAACCGACACAATGTGCTATTCACAAAAAGAAAATTTGGCCACTTTGTGAAATGAGTTAATGATTATATGGCAAAGGCCATTAGAATTAGGATATGTAGTAATCAAGTGCCTTTCTTTTTATAAGTAATAATATTCCATTATATTAGTGGAGAAACATTATGCACAAGTGTGCACACAAAGTTCCCCTAGAGAATTACATGATCCTTACGTATGAAGAGAGAGAAAATCAATATATCTACAACAGAATTTATATCACTTGTGCCAAGGGCGAAAGACCACTCAAACACTTATACAAGGAGGGAATAAGTGTACTATGACAAAGCACATAAAATGGTTTTGCCCCTTTTCTTTACAAAGAGCTCTCATAAATTAGCACATGAGCAATGATAAATCAAGTTTAGGTAAATGTACACCTAAATGGAACATTAAGAGCATGAATTCTCAAGAAAAGTACCTTATAAATCTGGATCCTTCATTCTGCTCTTCATCAGTGATCCAAATTCTTTAGGAGGCCATATCTACATACAAATGAACACATATCTACAACTTTGCAATGATAAAATTTAACAGATTGACAGTGATATTTTCAGGATGATAATTATGAAGGGTTGAATATCAAACACCAACCAGTGACATTAAAGTCCTACAGGTCATGACATGAACATGAACTTGATACATCTTGATAACAGTTTCAATCACCCACTCAAATGTTGGGGATAATAAGAATAATAATAACAAATATTTCATTAGCTGTCCATACTTTCAGGACTTCAATTAAAGGCTATAACCAATGGCTTCTGCAACTGGCTGTCAACTTTATGCAATTATCCCCCTAGGCTTAGGACTCAAGAAACCAAGACTCTGACAATTTCACTGATTTTCATTAAGGTGAACCAGCCAATCAGAACATTAGCATTATAACTGTTAAAGCATTAGTATAAAGTGAGGTATATGATCTTATCAGGTTATTCACACATAGATCACATCAAATTCTCGTCCCAAATGCAATGATTTACCATGCACTTCATATGGATGCTGCGTAGAGTGTGGACAAGTGCATTTTATGTGGAATCTGAACTATGTTGAATTGACCACATAAATCCTTCTTTCACTTGATGCTTCGTCATCCTATAAGTCTTTTGTTCATCTTGTCTTGAATTGGTGAACTTCTAAAGCTATGTAGAATTCATTACAAGACTGCATGTATGTTTTTCTTACATATGTCTTGCATTGCCTCTCAAGTCTCATCCATCTTAGTCTTTATCCAGCTACTCTGAACTTTACTTGATAGCTTAGCATTCCATATATAAAAACTGAAGTTGTACAAGGATTGCTATTGGTGAAATTGATAAAATGAATATCAAGAACAAAGAACCATAAAACAATCTTTTTACAAATTTTACCCATTCAGAACATCATATATACCCTTTCTTTTATTAAAAAAAAAAAAAAAAAAAATCCTATTCAGAAATAAATTTTACAAGAGAATGATTTCCAGACAAAAAGCTTCAGATCCATCCAAACCATTCTGATCCAAAATATCCATCCAAAACATAAAATACATGTAGAAATTTAAGCAATCATCCTCCTAGGCTTAGGACTTCAGAAACCAAGACTTTGCAAATTCACTGATTTTCATTAAGGTGAACCAGAACTTAAGAAGCACAGATGCGTTTTGGGACTTGGGTGCGGGTGCGGGACTCCGCAATTTTTGAAAAAGTAGGGTGCTGGTGTGGCGGGACTCGGTGATTAAAAAATTATTAAAAATATTTTTATTTATATTTTCTATATATTTTTACTATTAAAATATTCTTAAAAAACACATTACTATGCCTTCATTCACAAAACAAAGAAAGAAGAATGCAAGAAACACATTACTATGCCTTTCAGGTGAGAATTTCGGCTTTTTCGGCTAGATTCAAGGCCGATTTCGGCTTGTTTTGGCCGTTTTGGTCGCCGGCCGATATGGCCCGATTCTGGTTGAATCAGCCCAGTTCGCGCGAATCAAAGCCGATTTGGCGCGAATCAAGCCGCGTCGACATGAATTCTAGAAAAAAAAAAAAAAAAAAAAAAAAAAAAAAAAAAAAAAAAAAAAAAAAAACTCAGACATGGCACTAACACGCGGGCAACCGCATCAGACGCCGCTTCCCATGTTGGGCCTCGTCAGACTCAGGTGCGTCACCCTCCTAGCCGCGTCTGTGCTTTCTAGACCAGAACCAGCCAACTAGAACATTAGCATTATAATTGTTACACCATGAGTATAAAGTGAGCTAAAGAGGTTATTGGTGTTATTCGCACATATATCATATCAAATTCTCTTGTCCCGAATGCAATGATTTACCATGCACTTCATATTGATACTGTGTAGAGTGTGGACAAGTGCATTTTATGTGTAATCTCAACTATGTTGAATCAACTACATAAATCCTTCTGTTAGTTGATGCTTCCTCATCCTAGAAGTTTTTTCTCCATCTTTGCTTGAGTTGGTGAACTTCCAAAGCTACATAGAATTCATGACAAGACGCATGTATGTTTTTCTTACATACGTCTTGCATTGCCTCTCATCCTCTCAATCTTTATCCAGCTACTCTGAGCTTTTCTTGATTGCTCAGCAATCCATATATAACAATTGAAATTGTACAAGGATTGCTATTGATTGAAATTGATAAAATGAATATCAAGAACAAAGAATCATACAACAATCTTTTTACAAATTTTACCCATTAAGAACACATATACCCATTTAAAAAAAAAAAAAAAAAACACCTATTCAAAAATAAATTTTACAAGAGAATGATTTCCAGACAAAAAGCTTCAGATCCATCCAAACCATTCTGATCCAAAATATACATTCAAAACATAAAATCCAGGTAGTACTTTTTTTTTACCGCCTTTGAAAATACCTATTCAGAACAAATATTGCATGTGCTAGAAATCTACACTATATCATCTTTTGAGGTTTCATTAATAAAGAATCCACACCACAATAGAGAAAAAAAAAAAAATACAATGATCCATATAATCAAACAACATAACAAGACCTGAGACTTACCCCAAGTAACTATGAGGACGAAATTTGTATAATTGAGGCTTACGATGAATCTTTAGTGAAGAGCAAGGGATAAATAGAGATAAGGTGGTTAGGATCACCATAGATAAGATGGATGTGTTGATCATGCTTAAAGGCAATTTAGATTTGGTGCGCTCAGAAGAAAATCCCACGTTCAGTGAATCTATCAAATTACGCTTATTTTGATTGGATTTAAACCCAGGATTTGTCACCCCCGCAAACCCCATTTTTATTTCCCCCATTAATTTGCACCTTATTGTTTTATCAAGCAAAACAAAGGAATTATAAAATTCCATTCCTCAAATTCTGGCTCTCCCTCAAATTCCCTTTCCAAATCCTCTAACCAAACACACAATAAAGGTATTAATTGGTTACTAATTTTAAGTAGTTCTTCACTTCTACTTTTGACTTCTGTTTTCTATCTTTAAGCCCACCTATCCAAACATTCTTCAATGCTAAGTTATATCTTCATAGTTTTCATTAAATTTAATGCATATGCTAGTTCTATCAACTAGAATTTCAGAATGGCATATTCTAGGTTTCTCATCTTGCTAATAAATCTTCCCTATTATTGATCCCTAAAAAAATTGTCAATTAGAAATGTACCATCCATGATTTAGGCCTAGTAAATTCATCAAAAACCAATGTAGAAAAAATGTACACTTAATCACACTATCTTTGACAACAAAACCATATGCACTGACAGGAACTTAATTGAGCATCACTTTCAATTTGCCCCCAAATGTAAATTGAAAGAAAATCATAGGCGATTACCATACGTTCCATTGCCAAAAGAACAGAATTTCTTAACAGAAAAATAACTTAAATTATACCCTCCTTTTGTTTTCTTGCTGGGACAAAGACAAAGTACAATTAACAGCATCAAAATTCAACATTAAATGGGCTAAAGAAAGAAATGTAGTCACCTTACAGAATACTTTGCCTTCAAGGAGGCCATAGGGAACAGGACCAAATTGTCTTCAA
Organism: Quercus robur; assembly: GCF_932294415.1. Taxonomy (NCBI): domain Eukaryota; kingdom Viridiplantae; phylum Streptophyta; class Magnoliopsida; order Fagales; family Fagaceae; genus Quercus; species Quercus robur. The sequence goes on along the minus strand of NC_065538.1, from coordinate 57,852,934 downwards.
TCTCTGGAATTATAAATGTTGTCTCCCTCTACCTAAACATGTCCCTTTGGAACCTATGACAATACTAACACTAGCAATAACAAAGCATAATCTATAACTAAAAGCTTTAGCAACAAAATCCAAATTCCAAAAGAACAAAGTTAAAGTGATGAATGGTAATAGATACCACAATAGTGTCACATCTATCACTTTTCATGGGGTCAACAACATAGGTGACAGAATGAGACTCCAATCCCAACATGCGCTTCACCATGACTTTTCGAGGAGATTCAGGAAAGCGTAAGAGGACAATATCTCTGGGGCCCACTTTGCCAAATTTGATGGAAAGCCGCTCCGCCAGGAACATATTGCCGGTTAGATTGAAGGTCAGGACCATGCTGGGACCATAGGCCTGCAACCACTCAATTATTATCATTTCTTTCTAAAACATGTTTAGTAAAGTTTAAGGAAAAATGTTTTACGAGGGTAAAGGTGCAGAGGTAGGTGTTGGTGACGTGGAGTACATAGAAGAACTTTGCCACTGCAAGGGTTTTTCCCGATGCTTCTTTCACTATGTTCTTATATTGTAAGTTCCACAGTCTCCCAACAAGCCCCACCATGTCTGATATCTCTCTGTGTCTCAAGCTAAGCTCTTTTCTACTTCAAAGTCTTAAGTTTTCAAAATACAATTAAGCCAACAGCTATGGATGAGTCTACTCACTCCAGTCTCCAGCAACCAACACTGCCTCTCAGCCTCTGCTCCTAGGGGTCTCTCTCTTCTCAGAATACCTGTATTACGGACAAAGAACTTTGTGCTCACATACCCAAGTCCAACCCAATTTTAATCTGAAAATCAAACCCACTTTCTTATTATGGGTCCATTAGATTTTATGAGACCAAAAACCAAAAAAACAACATCGCACATAGGAATACACTAGTGATAAACCTCAGGACTATATATATATATATATATATACACATTTGTTGCTAACGCATGTGATGCACAGGATAGTTAAATAAATATTAAAACTATTTAGTTTACTTGAAGGTACTACGACTTGAAAATGATAACTAAACTTAGGCTACATGAATGCAATACATATATATTTAAATCCATTGCTATAAAAGTTCTCTTATTATTTTCTCTGATAAGTACTAATAATTTTAGAAGACAAAAGAATTACTACATAGTATAAACATATAACTACCCTTAATGAATTGACTTTTGATAATTAAGCCTGACATCTACCTAAGCAATTGTGACTCCAAAGTTCTTACATGTAGGCACTTTGAACAATCCTTTTTATATGAGATTATTGAAAAAGGTTCAAATCCATTATGTGCAAGGATACAGTGGTAATGATAAGGAATATGGATGAAAAACTTCTTCAAGTTAGTTAATGAATATAAGCCTAGCATAGTAAATCTAGAAGACATTATATCCTCATATTGCAATAAGCAAACTAAGATTATGATAATTGGTGAATGGCAAATGAATGTGGTGGCACTCGGGAAACTAATTATCTTCAAATAAGAGGCCATATTTAATTTGAAAATTGCAAAAGAAAGTTTAGTGCGAACCTTATTTTAGGTTCTTGCATCTGTTGGACCTGATTCTCAAAACTTTCATTTCCTACCCAACCCTGCAAGTCTGATTCTGGAGAAGAAAACCTGTACCCCATTTAAGACGAAAAATTGTAAGTTTAAGAAAAGGTAGAGGGAAAAACAAAGCGAACATGAGATAAATGGAAGAGGAATATGCTACTATGTCTGCACTATCATATAAAATACCAACCCAAGTTGAAGCTTAATCCTATTTATGGGGAAGATGATAAAATAACCACTACTTGCTGGGGCTAAAAATAAAAATAAAATGAAATAAATAAAACCCATTGCTTAGAGCTTTTTAAGTTCCAAAAGTGGTGTTTCCCCAATAGCCCAACACTATCATGACATCCCACAACTTGTTAATCATCTACTGTTACAAGTGAAGAAGCATCATTGAACTTGTGATTGATCAAGAAATCAGCAAGTGAAGAAGCAGGAGTATGCTAGAGACTGTCACACTACAACAAGTACAAGCCATCAACTACCTTACCCACCCAATTGTTTTCCAAGATAAAAGGTCTTGGATAAAACAGTAAGTGGAAACCTAAAGGATACTAATAGATAGGGTTGAGAATGTGTAAGGGTACTAACAGATAACAAATTAAAACTAAAGGAAGGAACACAAAAAACATTAATGAGAGTGAGGGAAGAAGAAAGAATAACAGTGCCAATGTGAGTGACTTGTGCTGATTCCCCATTAGGCAATTAAACCAAGGATTGCATTGTAGCAATAATTGAAGTTAACAAATCAACTGAACAGACAAAATGGTCAGTATCTCCAGTATCAAATACCCAAGTACACCTATCATAAGCCCTTCTATTGATCACTTGTGTAGAAAAAACACTATGTGAGAGATCAATACCTGTCATTGGCACACTTGCAAAATTGGAAGATGCCACATTAGCCACTGAGGTTTCTTTGGCCTGAGATGGTATTGCAAGAAATGAGTTTGAAGCACCAAACAAAGCAAGAAGTTGTTGGCATTGTTCAGGTGTGAAGGTAGAATTCTGGTGATGCGTTGGAGAAGTAAGAGGCAAGAATTCTGAAGAGACTTGATGTGCCATGGAGGGTTTGTTCTTGAACTTAAACCCTGGTGGAAAACCATGCAATTTATAGCATTTATCCACTGTGTGATCAGTCTTGCACAGTGAGTGCAAACTGGTCTGTCCTTTCCTTTGCCACCAGAACTAGTACTTGCAAGATTTGTACCATGATTATCATTTGACATTTTGATAGCTAAAACAGTGGAATCAACCTTAGCAATAGAAGCATTAGGAACTGATCTTTGTGTGTCCTCTTGAATTAACAAAGAGTAAACCTTACTAAGAGAAGGAATTGAATCCATAAGCTAGTGTTGAGTCCTAACTTGGGAGTAAGAATCATTGAATCTCATGAAAAACTTCATCACAAACTCTCTAACTTGTAAATCAATGAGCCACTTGTTAATATTGCAAACATATTTTCCACAAGTGCATGAAGGAAATGGACTAAGGTTTTGCAATTGATCCCAAAACACCTTCAACTGAGCAAAGAAATCAGTGACAGACATCTCACCTTGATGAAGTTCTAAAATTTCCTTTTGAAGATTGAAAACCCTTGGTCCATTAGTTTGAGCAAAACGATTCTTCAAATCATTCCAGATCTCTAAGGCAGTGTCTTCATAAATGATACTTTCTTGAAGCTTTGGTGAGACTGAGTTGGTTAACCATGTGCCCACCATATTGTCACACCTGATCCATGCTTGTATAGTTGAGAGAGTAGATACCAATGGTGATGAGAGAGTCAAAGTCCCATCGATGAACCCTAACTTGTTCTTAGTGAGAAAAAATTTCCTCACAGCTCGAGCATAGGCTGAGTAATTTTCTCCACCTGTCAAAGGCTGTGTAACAAGAATAAAAATTTTCTCAAGAATAAAAAATAGACTGACTTTCTTGAGAAAAATTGAGAAAGAAAATTGAACTAAAAGAAATGCAAAACCCTAGAAAGATTTGGCTGTTACCATATCACGAAATGAAGGAGAGAAAAATTGTATTTTCATTAATTAGAAAGACTGAGTACAAATTTGTATATATATACAAGCAATGAACCAAGTAACTACCTAACTACAGAAACATAAGTAACTAACTTGAAACCAATCTTCACACGTCCACTAACAAACTCTCTCACGTGTCATCACTTAAGTAAAACAATTCATCTACTAAAGTACATATTGTATATACAATAAAACTAATACAACTAAGCTGTCATTTTACTACTCTATTTTGACTTGATCAACCTTTTTCCTTCCTACTCTAGCTCCCTGATCTTGTTGGTCTCATCTTTAGTCTGATACACTCCAAAAATACAAGTATAAAGGATTTTCTTACACAACCATGAGTATTGAATACCTGTAATTATTATTAACTTAATACCATCTTGAGGCAAATGAGACAGGCAGGAGAGACCCACATAATACATGAAGCTTAATTTAGAAACAGAGTTCAGTCCCTTACCATGGCAGTCTTAAGACAAATTCTTTAGATCCCTAACTTCGAGCTTCTATAATTCAACCTTGAGAGACTTGAGGTACCTAACAGCTTCATCTAGTATAGCTACAGTATTCATTTGATCGCCACCAGGTAGTATTTAGTGCCCTCACCATCTTCTTCAATTTCTTTTGTTTCCTTTCACTACTGCAGCTATCACCGCTGCTTGAGGATATCTGATTAAACAAAGACAATCTATTCTTCTTTGGTTTTGAACCATAGTTCAAGAAAGAATTAGGAGACGCAGTTTGATAATTTTCATCAATCCGTGCTATGCTAACTACTTCGTCATCATATTCTTCTTGCTTATCCTCTTCCAAACTCAACAACGCATCAATATCATCTGAATCTTCTTTTAGTGGAGAGGATATTTCTCTTTCTATATGATCAGCTTCTTTTACCTTAAAATTGTCTTCAACGTACATAGCAACGATGATTACACTAAGAGCACTAAATTTGTGGGCTATTGCAGGGTGGAACATAGCTTGGCTTCGTTGATCAGTTAGATCAAAGATGATAAAATTCTTTGGACAGACCTCAGAAGGTTGAATTCAACACCATCAAAGGGTGTCAAGTGCTTAGCAGTTGGAGTTAGAACTGCACCAAAGGCAGATGCAATTGGATTGTGCATGTAACCATTCCCCACTTTTTTTTTCTTTTTTTTTTTTGAGAAGTGAATACTTGTTGTATTAACAATCAAGAATGGGGAAAATCATCTAAAACAAAAGACTTAATATCCATTGGAACACACTCCAACCAAATTTGAGAATGTTAGGTTCTAAGAAATTAGGAACTAATGTATTAGAACTTCATTTTGTAATGTTGGCAAACCATGATCAAAACGTTTTAGTCTTGTTTAGACTTGCTCCGAGTATGTTTTTATATAAAGTTGGAATTAAGTGTTCTACAAGATTTATTGTGTAAATCTGCCTGGCTCGATCAATCGATAATTAGACTCGAATGATCAAATCTTGTGCATATCGTTTTTCTGTAGAATTTTCCAACTTAGCCCAAGCCCATTTGACGTGTAGGGTTTTATGTTTTGCCTTAAGTATAAAACAGAAAACCCTAGCCACGTTTTAGGGTTGCTAGGGTTATCAAGGATCAAGATTATGTCAAGAGCTTGATGATCGTTTCATTTGCTATTTTAAGAGCTTAAGGATATACAAGTGTGAGTGCTTGTGCTTACTGTAAATCCAAGAAAGAGGTAGTCTGTGGACTCAGAGCTGTCATGTGGTCGTGGTAGTAAGTTTCCTACTTGAGGTAGCAATAGGGTGTTAGTTGTTTAAGTCGTTATTTTGTAAACTTCAATTCTTTCATAGTGGATCTACTATTTTACCTTAAGGATAGCTAGGTTAAATCCTCCCCGGGTTTTTTACCGGTTTAGTTTTCCTGGGTTATCATATCGTTGTATTATTTATTTTCCACACTTTACAATGATATGATATAATTGTGTTAACCTAGATTTGATAATTTGAATAAGTAATCACTTGGCTAACTCACTAGGTTAATCTGATTGTGTTTTAAGGGGTCTAAAAACATACAAAGAAGAAAGAGATAGTCTCGCTCGCTAGGCTAAAGCATGCGCAACTACATTGCCTTGCCGACCTATGTGAGGGAAAGAAATACTCTAAAAAGAGTTTGAATGAGATATGATATCCTTGATGAGATGCCCTCCCCGAGAATTTTCCATGCTTGATCCCTTTACGGAGTTGGCAACAGATTCAAAATCGCCTTTGTAAACACATTGAGCATGGCTCGACTCTGCAGTAAAAGTGATAGCTCACCAGGCAAAACGAAGCTCTAAGATTTCCACTATTGGAGGTTTCATAATTTGCTCAGATAGGGCAGCCAACACTTGACCCTTACAATTCCGAATTACCACACCTATTCCCACCTCGTCTGACTCTCTGTACATTGCTCCACCATAATTTATCTTTACCAAGCCTGCTGCAGGAGGTATCCACCTAAGAGGAACAACCAGTCTTCTGTGGGTAGGGGGACTGTCCAGGCCCTTGAATTCACTGAGGTAGTTCTTAGCAAAACCAACGATATTGAGAAGGGGCAGGGGATTTTCTTGGAGGCAAGATTTGTTTCTTTGATACCAAATTGACCAAGTCGTTGTTGCAAATAAAGATAATAAGGCAGGTTTGGCTCGGATTTTTTGAAATACATCCTAGAAAGAATTGAAAGCCACTGACCTCCTATCCACCCAGCTGAAATCCATTTCCCAAACCACTTTGATGCAGGCACAACTCCATAAAGCATGCACGACAGTCTCCGAATCTCTAGAGTAGCGAGGACAATCTGATTCATGAAGAATCTTTTGCTTTAATAGGTTTTCTTTTGTGGGCAGCGAATTAGTGCAAGCGTTCTAGAGAAAATGCTTTATCTTGCCTGGAACCTTCAAGTTCGGGATGCTTTTCCAGAAACCTTTCTGAGAATCCGAGGCTTGTGGGCGTTTCATGTCAAGAATATGAAGCTCGCAAAGAAGTTTATACCCTAACTTCACAGAGTAGCTACTTGATTTTTTTGAACTCCAAACCAAGGTGTCAGTTTGTGGGATAGAACACAAAGTCAGAGACTTAATAAGTTTTGCTTCAGGTGGATAAAAGCACAAATCAATGATTCTGCCTTCAAAGAATCCATAGTGGACTCCGGTGCTAGGTGCAAAACCGAGGAGCTGATTCTGCCTTCAAGACTTGGTAACCAAGCATCTTTGTATATCCGGACTGATTCACCACTACCAATTCTCCAAATGGATCCTTTTTCAATTAAATCCCTGGACCACAGTATACTCTTCCAAGCGAAAGAGGGAGCACTGCCTTTTTGCGGAAAAAATGTTGGTCACTCTGCATCTGGAGTCCTATTTTCTATTTAATTAAAAAGTCCACGAAACAATGGAGTTCACACTTTTGCACTGGCAATTATTTTATTATCATTTGGACAAAGGTTCCTAAGGTGATGATTAAATTAAGGTATCGACATTCTGGTACAAGAAATCTATTTTTCCAAATAAATACTTACGGAGCTGCCACCATTAAATGCTCATCTCTATCATTGCCTTCTTATGTATGAATGCAACCAAAGGCAGTCAGTCCCAAATCCAAATGTCCCAAAACTCGGAAATAGTAGACTATGTAACAGGTTTAAGCAACTGACGGAAAGTCGGAAATAGTCAGTGTAAGGTTGAATTTATTCAACCATCTAATTGGCTTTATTCCGTGCCAAATTTGCTTGTAATTCAGCATTTAGTAACCCTGTATTTAGGTGGGTTTGTTGTAAGGGTAGTGAGTGAGATAGAGTGAAGATTGCTCAAGAGTGTGCAAGAAAACAGAGTGTCGCGGCTGGGACTCGCGGGTGGACTCGCGGCTGCAAGCCGCCAGAAGCTGCACACGTGCCAAGCATGCTGGAAGATGAACAGTCATGCTAGCTGGAGCACTACAGGACAAAACAGGACAACTGACCATACGGTTAACTCGCGACTGGATCTCGCGACTTGGTCAAGCCGCGAGGTCAAGCCGCGAGCCACCCCTGTTTTGGAAAAACCTGACGTTTCACATTCCTCTCCTCTCCAGTATAAATACCCCTTTAACCCACGATTGAAAGAGAGCTTCCAGAGAGAATTTTGAGAGAGAAACCCTAAAGAAAAACCAGATTGTTTCACCCACAATCTATACCTTAGAGTCTCTTCAAATTTACTCACTATCTTCCTCTCCATTGTCAAAACCTTGAGAGGCATTATACCAAACCTGGTTCTCACCATTATCATCTCTGTGAGACAGTCGTTTGGAATTCTGGGAAGCAGTTAGGAAGGAGCCAATCTTCATTGGTTGATGCTACGGTCTAGTAGCGGAATCCGGGAAGCTAGAAAAGAAAAAGGTTCGGCGCAACCTCGTTGGAGCAAGAAGCTTGGAGGGCTTAGGTGCACTGGGTAGATTAGGCTTGGAGGGTCTATTGCTGTCCTTGTATCCCAGCTGTATATTCTAGTGGATTGATTACCGCTTGGAGGGCGGCAGAGAGGTTTTTCGCCGAGGTCTTCGGTTTCCTCTTCGATAACACATCGGGTGTTATCTTTGTGTTTGCATCTTCCTTCCTCTCTATCTCTGCCTTTACATTATCTGCTGTGGTTTAATTTTGTTATGGCTTAGATAGTTGTTTAACCAATTTCATATTATAGCATATGTTAAGTTTCCGCACAATAGTTGTTTGACATATTGCTTGTGTTGGTTAAGTTAATTTTTGGGGGTCTAAACGTTCAAAAGTGTATTGGTACACATTTTTGAACTTTCAATTGGTATCAGAGCGGGTACACTGCTGTTTGGTTTCATTACCATTTGTGTGATCCTTGACTCCCTTTTGAGATGGATAGGTCTCAATCCCTTAATGCACCTCCATATTTTGATGGAAGTAATTATGCGTTTTGGAAGGTTCGTATGAGAGCTTTTCTATGCTCTATTGATGAATCCGTGTGGGATGCTGTTGAGATTGGTTGGACCAAACCTGAGGCAGCCAAAACCACATGGGATAAGGCAGCACTTGCTGCATCTAATGCTAACAGTAAAGCACTAAATGCTATTTTCTGTGGTGTGTCTCCAGATGAATTTCACAGGATTTCTCACATTACCATTGCCAAAGAAGCATGGGCGATTCTGGAAACCACTTATGAAGGCACGAAGAAAGTGAAAGATACCAAGTTACAAATGCTGACCACTTGGTTTGAGGAGCTCAAGATGAGTGAGGATGAGTCTTTCGACTCTTTCTATGGGAAGCTAAATGAGGTGGTTGTCAGTAAGTTTAACTTGGGGGAGAAAACGGAGGACTCAAAGATTGTAAGGAAGATCCTTCGTTCATTGCCGGAAAGTTTTCGTGCTAAAGTGACAGCCATTGAAGAGAGCAAGGATCTTGACGACATCAAAGTACAGGAGCTGGTTGGTTCTCTGCAGACTTATGAGATTTCGCTGCCCAATCAACGGAAGAGTAAATCCCTTGCTCTAAAGACCATTAATGAGAAGGTGGAAGATCAAGACTCATCGGGAGAAGATGTGGTTGACAAAGATGTAGCCTATCTTGTTAAAAATTTCAGAAAGTTTTTGAAATTCAAAAACAATGGAAAATTTGATGATAAGAGAAAATTCCAAAATTCTGGAAGGGAGAAGGGGGATTTCAAAAGGAAAGATGGAAAAGAATCCCAATCCACACAAGGTGTCACTTGTTTTGAATGTAACGGGCATGGACACTTTAAGAAGGAATGTCCTAATTATTTGAAATCGAAAGGCAAGGTGTATGCCACGACCTTGAGTGACTCAGATTCGTCTGACTCAGAATCTGAAGAGAGCTGTGATGGAGAGGGGAATTATTCAGCTTTTATGACTATTGCTCATGTTGAGTCGTCGGATGAGTTGAATTTGCTTGTACAAGACCTTGGAGAACATAGTGATGATGAATCACTAGGAATTGTTGAAGAATCAGAAGCTGAAGAAGAAGAAAGCACAGCAAATCTTCAAGAGAATTATAACTCACTCTTGGAGAAGTCGGGTGAATACACAAGGATGGCCAAGGCTGCTGTGAGAAAAATGAAGAAGGCTGTGGAGGACTACAAAAGTCTCCTAATCCGGTATAGGGAGGCCAAATGCGAGATTGAAACACTGAATGGTGAGTTGTCCGAAGCTTACACTAAAGTGAGATTCCTTGAGAATGAGGTTGTGCAAGCAAATGCTAAAATAGAGAGGGTCACCACCAAGAAGCTAGATGATGTTATATCTTCTCAAAAGAGCTTTTCAGAAAAATCCGGACTGGGATATACCGGAGGAAGTAGTTCATCTGAAAATGTCACTAAAGAAGTGAAGTTTGTAAAGGCCAAAGATCCAGTTGTGGCTGAACTTACTGGTGTGAAGCTCGAGGTGGAGGAGAAGAAGAATGTGGTTGACCAACGGATGCTGAATCATCGTAATCAGTCTGTGGGCAGGTCTGAATCTCGTGCCAAGTCTCGCCCACGACCACAAAGAGGTCCTAGAGGAACGTATGTGTGCCATTATTGCGGACTTCAAGGGCACACTCGACCAAATTGCCAAAACCTGAGAGCAAAGAACAGTGCAACTCCTCAAAGGTCAGGAGGACCCAGAATTGATAGGAGAACTTGGGCAAGTGATCAATCTAGAGAGCAAAATGGAGATCCCGGAATGATGAACGTGATGAAGATGATTGGTGCATTCACCAACTGCTTGGAAAGCTTCTCACGAAGGTTTGAAAGCCCTAACTCCCGTACCCAATCCTATAAGGAAATCACCCCAAACGCAAGTGACGTGTGGGTGAAAAGGGGTACTCATGCATAAGCATTACAACATGTCCATGCATTAATACTTCCTATGCTTTGTGACTATGTTTGTTTGGTATGCTTGTTGTTTTTTTGATTTTGGTTGTTTGTTTGTCTTCTTGTGAATATCTCTTAATTTTTGTTTTATCAATCTTTTTGTTTCTTGTGTCAAAAATCCAAAAATCACATAAAAATTAGAAAATCAAAAAGCTTGATTGACTTTGTTGGGTTTTGTCTCAAAACTTGTTTTGCCCTGTACCTTTGTGCTAATGGCTTTGTGCATTTCCGAGCATTGCTTGTCTTCATGCACCTATATCTCTGTGGGAAAAATCTTGAAATCTATGTGATTGTTGTAAATAGATCTTCAAACTTGTCATGAATGATTAGTGAATGGTTATGTTGATCTTGAGACATGCATAGACTTGTGTCTATATATCTTCCCACTTTTTATTTTTTGTTTTGCGTAAAAGAGCTCTCCAATTGTAAATCTCCAAATGAAAAGAGATATTGAGCTGCAAAAGCCTGTCGCACATTCTAGTATTTGACTAGGAAAAAGGGTAAGCGACCTTATATTAAAAGTGAATGTCCATTCAAAAAGGCCAAAGGCCTGTTCTTCAAAGAGAAATGTTATATATCCCTCTCACAATGAGAGATGATTGCCTCAAAAAGATCAAAAAGATCAAATGTTATGATTGAAAGTTGAGTCAAATGAAAAGCTCCAAGTTATGTTATCAAGTTGTGTGGGAGGTCATATATACATATTTCTATAATTGAGATGGGTCACATGATCTAGTGCTAATTGTGTATGCCTTGGTTGAATTGATCATTGAAGCTTCACATTAGACAAAGGACTATCTCATTGTTGATATCCACACACAACACACAAGTTTATGTTCAATAAATGCCATATTCATTTGTGTGATTGTACTTGATAGAATGTGTTTTCACATGCTCAATCTTTGTTAATTCAAGAACAAAAAGATTTTTGAGTGTTTTAGGTGTTTTTGGAAAGTATTTTGTTGGAAAAATCTGAAAATTTCAAAAATACAGTTTTGCCCTGTTTTGGCGGCTCAGTCGCGGGTATGTCAAGTCGCGAGCCTCAGTCGCATCTTCCCTGGTCAGTTTTGGCGACTTGTTTGCGAGTGGAAGGTTCAGTCGCGAGATTCACTCAGAGATTTTCGCGGCTCAGCTCGCGACTCACTCGCGGGTAGACCTTCCAGTCGCGAAAAACACTTAGAAAAATTTTTCAAAATTTTGTTCTTGAGTGCTTTGGCGGCTTGAGCTGGCGACTAGCTGGCGACTATGTGGCGACTTAATCCAGTCGCGAAAATCGCGTGTTTTGCAGAAACAGGAGCAGTTTTTAAACCTCTTTCAGTTTTCCCTCGAACTTTTGTAACTGTTCATCTTCTCTTTAAAATTTTTTTTCTCCTTCCAAACACTTCGTGAATCCATTTGTCAAACCCTTTTGGTGCTTCGTTTCTTATCCAAATCATCAAGAAAAGGTATGGGTTTTGTCTTCTCAATCTCATTTTCCTTTTCCTGCATATTTCTGTTACTGTTTGGACTGGTATTGTATTCGTTATACTTATCTCTATGTGTAATGGGTATGGAGTGTCTTGTTTGATATTGTCCTCACCTGTTTTCATGCTGAGCAGTCACAATGTGTATTTCATTGTTCTGTTTTTTTTTTTTTTTGCCTATTATTGAATCTGAGAATCTTTTCTGAAATGGGTTTGCTGTCTATTTGACTTACTCATTACATTTGCCTGAATATTGATGTTGGTGTTTGGTTTTGGTTACTGAGTTGATATGATAACATAATGTATGTTTCTCAACCACGTGCTCCAGTGTGGATGTTTGGTTTCTTCATGATTGAAATATTTTCCCCATGTTCATGTCTCTGATGGAGTGATTTATGTTATCTGCTCTAAATGTTCATATGCTGTATCTTATTGCATATCATGGTCATGTTAACCTGTCTAGATGACAGTTTTGTCAGTTGTAATGTCTATCTTTGTCTTGGTGCACTTTCACCAAGTTTGATGCACATATTAGTTTGTGCTTCTGTGTATTGTTGGAAGTTTTGGTTGGGTCTGCACTATCTTCAGTCTGGGTTTATATATTGAAATATTGTTTACACTGAATCTTGTTGACAATCTTTTTGTGGGGTATTGTTGCTTGGTTCTTTTCTGTTGGCCTGTTCTCTTGCAGATGTCTCGTCGATCTTCCAGGGGTAAAGACATTGTTGCTGACGAACCAGCAACACCAGTTGCTAAAAGGACTCGTCTATCATCTCAAGCATCTCAAGATCCCAATGAGGATAGATTCAGAGTTCCCCTTAACTCACACGCCTACTCAAATGTGTTTGACAAGTCAACAACTATAGTGGAACGGGTAGTAGAGTTCAACACCTTAGGGACTACTTTCATCCCTCGAATCTTTGAAAAACGAGACTGGGCAAACTTGTTCGGAAACTTTGATGATCCAATGGATGAGCTGGTCAAAGAATGCTTCTCCAATGCAACTGATCTTGGACTTATCCTCATTTTCTGGGTCAGAGGAACAGAGTTTAGTGTTACCCCAGACTCCATCGCAGATCTTCTCGGCATCACCAGACCTCAGAATGTGAATTTAACTCCCTATGATGAACGAAATCCAGAGGTTGGAGAAATTTTACAAATCCTAGGACACGATCATGAGGTATCCAGTGCAGGAACTTCCATCAGCACCGCAAAGTTTGCACCTGAGCTGACCACACTGAAGTTGATCATGTTCACCAATCTCTACCCACTGTCCAACACTACATTCATCAATCTTGGGAGAGCTATATTTCTGTGTGATCTCATTACCGGAGCCCCCATTGATATATGTGCTCACATCTACTACAACTTGAGGAAGACCGCGTGTCGATCTACAGCTCGAGGAATCATTCCGTTTTGCAGTCTCGTCATGAAACTCATTCTTAGTGCCGGCATTACTCCTCCTGCAGATGGTAAAATGTTGACTCGTCAACGTCCCATTTCCTTATTCACTCTTCAAGCGAGCAGAAGTCACTCCTCTAAATCACCAAGAAGTGCTCACATCTCTCCGGTTACTTCATCTGCCCCTGACTCAGAGACATCTGCACATACTACATCTGCATCACGTGCTGTTCCTGAAGCTTCACCGGCTGGTATTTCGCAAGCACAAACTGCTTCTCATACTGACAGAGTTGGTAGTGTACTTGAGCATATTCAGAAACGCATTGATGAGCTTGTGGCACTTCTCTACTCCACAAACAACCATGTCCAAATGCGCCTCGAGACTATGGAGAATCAGCTAGATGAGATTCAATGAAAGTTGGACGAGAGTCTTTAGCTATTCCTGACAAAAAGGGGGAGAGCATTCAGTAAGGGGGAGAAAAGTTCAAAGGGAAGTGTGCATAGTGATAGGGGGAGTACACACATACTTTTGTCATATTTTTTTAGTCTTATCTTCTAAACTTATGGTTTTTATGGTTTTGATACACTGTGTTTTGGTGTATAGTTGTTTCTAACTCTAAACTTATACTCTTGGTTTAAACTTTAATATATGTTGCGATGTTATTCAGGTATTTGTTGGTTTGTACCCATGTGCTTTTGTAAGCTTTTAGGGTTATTGCTTTATGCATAGTTTGTAGGCTTTATGGTATGTACCTTGCTTAAGTGCAGCCTTTATGCTATGTTGAAATCAGTACTTTAATCTAAATGTTGTGCATTTTGGTTTATGTACTGTCACTCTTGTGCCCTTGTAGGATTGTTCCTAGACGCATATGCCTTGTGTGCTATGCATTGGTTGAGTGTTGTGCATACAAGTGTCTTGCCTTGTGCTTGTTAACTTGTATGTCCTTGTGTTCATTCCAAGTGTGAATGAGCACTGTGATCACTACCTTGTGGTGTTCACTTGGTTGATCAAGCCATGGTTTGTTTATTAACTCCATCTTTGCTTGATCTCATATTGCCTGTTTCATATGCATTTATAATTTTTCTGCCTACAATGATCATGGTGTATTGTTGTATTTCAGGAGTTTATGTTCATATGATTCAAGTGCTTCACAGCTTCTAGAGTTAGGTGTGAGTGAGTTTTGTTCAACTGTTCCCAACTCACATGTTAAGTCTAGAGTCTGTTTTAGGGTTTTGTCACGGAATAGCCAAAGGGGGAGATTGTAAGGTTGAATTTATTCAACCATCTAATTGGCTTTATTCCGTGCCAAATTTGCTTGTAATTCAGCATTTAGTAACCCTGTATTTAGGTGGGTTTGTTGTAAGGGTAGTGAGTGAGATAGAGTGAAGATTGCTCAAGAGTGTGCAAGAAAACAGAGTGTCGTGGCTGGGACTCGCGGGTGGACTCGCGGCTGCAAGCCGCCAGAAGCTGCACACGTGCCAAGCATGCTGGAAGATGAACAGTCATGCTAGCTGGAGCACTACAGGACAAAACAGGACAACTGGCCATACGGTTAACTCGCGACTGGATCTCGCGACTTGGTCAAGCCGCGAGGTCAAGCCGCGAGCCACCCCTGTTTTGGAAAAACCTGACGTTTCACATTCCTCTCCTCTCCAGTATAAATACCCCTTTAACCCACGATTGAAAGAGAGCTTCCAGAGAGAATTTTGAGAGAGAAACCCTAAAGAAAAACCAGATTGTTTCACCCACAATCTATACCTTAGAGTCTCTTCAAATTTCCTCACTCTCTTCCTCTCCATTGTCAAAACCTTGAGAGGCATTATACCAAACCTGGTTCTCACCATTATCATCTCTGTGAGACAGTCGTTTGGAGTTCTGGGAAGCAATTAGGAAGGAGCCAATCTTCATTGGTTGATGCTACGGTCTAGTAGCGGAATCCGGAAAGCTAGAAAAGAAAAAGGTTCGGCGCAACCTCGTTGGAGCAAGAAGCTTGGAGGGCTTAGGTGCACTGGGTAGATTAGGCTTGGAGGGTCTATTGCTGTCCTTGTATCCCAACTGTATTTTCTAGTGGATTGATTACCGCTTGGAGGGCGGCGGAGAGGTTTTTCGCCGAGGTCTTCGGTTTCCTCTTCGATAACACATCGGGTGTTATCTTTGTGTTTGCATCTTCCTTCCTCTCTATCTCTGCCTTTACATTATCTGCTGTGGTTTAATTTTGTTATGGCTTAGATAGTTGTTTAACCAATTTCATATTATAGCATATGTTAAGTTTCCGCACAATAGTTGTTTGACATATTGCTTGTGTTGGTTAAGTTAATTTTTGGGGGTCTAAACGTTCAAAAGTGTATTGGTACACGTTTTTGAACTTTCAGTCAGCCTGTAACAGATAATAAAAAGTCATTAAAGTAATGACCCATTAAACATACAATCAGACAAAGGAAACACAGTGTTTGGAAGGTGTTCTCATAAAGTCCATGAATGGAGAAGTGTAAGAGATACTTACTAAAAAGAAATAATAAAAAAACCCTTTATAAGTTAAAGATGAACTTTCTAATAATTAAATGAAACAAATAAATGGACAAATCCCAAGTGCAAATTTCTTCTAGACTGCTCAAACTCTTCCATGGAGTTAAATGGACAATCTGATTTTATTTGAATTTTGAAAGTAAATAAAGTTTTAAAACGTTTACAGGATTTAAATCTTCCACCTTTGGTTTCAAATAGAGAGGCCCCAAACCATTCCCAGTAAGAATCACAGGTTAATTTATCACAGTAAGTTTGTAGCATTAGGTAAAAGAGGGAGGCGTGATGTCATTCTTTTACAATCAGGTCTCTTAATTTCCTCCATTCTTATCTAAATGCAATTGAAGTTTGCTTCACTTAAACTTTCAATATATATATATATATATATATAGAGAGAGAGAGAGAGAGAGAGAGAGAGAGAGAGAGAGAGAGAATTGAAGAACTAGTGCACATGCATTCTGGAATATTCATTCATAATCCCTTAATAATACATCTACTGGATAGCTGAAATAATTATATCAATAAACTCCAATCTATAATCGCCACAACAACATATATAAACTTTAATGAAAGTATTTAACATATTATCATGATAGGACACTAGCAATTCGCATGTAACTAGTTCTTTAATGAATTTCATTTATTATCCCACGCATAGACCAGAACATGGTTCCGATGGAGGTTAGAAATGAAATATTACATGGAAACTAAACAAAGCTTGGAAATACTTTTCCATAGAACACAACCATAACCATATTAAGATACACCAATCCCATATCACAAGCACCCCAGAAGCTTCATATAAGGATTAGAACGAGACAAGGCAGAGTAAATCACTAAAAGCTATATAGATTCATGCTTTAATCAACTTCACAACAAGAAAATAGGAAACCACTTTCACCTGGCAAACTTGTATCAGTTGATAGTATGTGATGATCCCAACACTCATTTTAATCTTCCCAACTTCTTTCACTGCTTGATATCTTTTTATAGTTACTCCAATGTACATTCTCAGATAAAATAATAGCATCATTTTTCAATGCATACATAGGATAGGTATTAACCCATTCCACTCTGGCAAAGGCTCTATCTAGTCTTTCCATTACAAAGTCATCCTCCTCTCTATTATTCATTCATGTAAATTTTGACCTGTGACAGCTAAGTCACACAGTTGCAACTCAGCTATCACTTGCTAGAACATATCAGCTCCCACAATTGAGTGCTGATTAAAGGAGAATTCCTCTTCCCTTGTGAGAACTTGGTTGAAGTCCCCAATACATAGCCAATTAGGGTGAGCTATTTGTTTTAGGTTTCTTAGTTGCTGCCAAACTTCCATCCTATTGGAATGCTAAGGGTGGCCGTAAATAAGGGTAATAGATAAAGAATTACCTCTGTTGTCAACTAAATCAGTGTGAAAAAGGTGTTTTGATTCATGTAGCATCCTAAGACTTTGTTTAGGCATCCAAGCTAATAGCAAGCCTCCATTTAACCCCTCCCTAGGAACTTCCCAACCCTCAAAAAAGCCACATTTAATCCATACATCCTTTCCTTTATCTCTCACTAATTGAGTCTCCATGAGAAACATTATGTCAGGTTTAGACTCAAGGGCCTTTTCTGGCATTGCAGAATTGCAAAGGGTTAGCCCAAACCTCTACAGTTCCAACTCAAGATCCTCATGATTGTTGGGGAAGCTTATTAGTGCCAGCTTCCCATCGCGCATGTGAGTGGACAATAAATTCATCAACATTGGACTCTTTATATAGCAAAGGAATATAATCAGTTTCATCTTCAGGGGGATCAGCATTACCTTCCTTTGAAAAATATCCACTGAGTACTCTTTTTGTGGTGTTCCTTCCCAGCTTCCTAAATTCCACTCTGAATCGTTTCCTTGAAGTTCCACTTGTTTCACCACTGCCTTCAAACCATTCATTGTAGTGTGTACAAGATATGGGACACAGATCTGATTGGGTTGATACAAGAGATGATGGACCTGGGCCGAGAGCATATAGTTTAGAAATGTAAATTTCACCTCAATCTAGTGTCCAGACTAACCGCTTGGTGATGACCCACTTCTTGGGTTGTGGTTGGTACAAAGTGTGTTGCATTGTGGGTTTGGTCTGTTTCCAAAGTATTATGAAGTCCACTTACATAATCAGTCTTATGGGCTGAAGCCTGGGTTCTCCTTATACTAGGCCCATTACTTGGGCCCCCAACTTCAAAATTTGATAATCTTCGTAATGGCATTGGTTTCAACCCATTCTAACGGCCGGATCAAAATTAAGGTTTTTGGGGCCTGTCGGGAGTCGACTCTGGGTCGACTCGGTTAAACTTAGTCAAAATTTCCAAAAATCTCTGAGAAGCTCGGGTTTGATGTAAAACTATGAAAAGTGTTGTTTTGCGAGGATTTTGACCTCGTTTGACCTTCGGTCAAACCTAGAGATATGAGTTAGATTTGGAACCAAACACCAATTTTAGAGGTATTTAAGTTATAGTGGGAATAGAGATATGAGTTTTGAGTTATGAATTTGAGTTTTGAGTTTTGAGATATGAGTTTTAAGATATGGGTTATGAGCAAACCAAACAAGCCCTTAGGTTCTACGTGGGATTGACTCATACAATATATATTGTCATATAGGATCAAGGCCATTGTAATCTTTTAGGCTTATTACCAATCACTAGGTAAAGTGTGCAATATTTGTCAAGTCAAGAAATTTCTATCTCTAGGTGATCTGCTAACGAGGTGCTTAGCTGAAAAGACCACAAATCTGTGTATTGGCTAGTTTCTGTTTGGTATTTAAGTGAATTTTGTCTTGAATTATTTAATTATTTCTTCTGCTTGTACTTTGAAATTCACATTTCATTTTCTTTGCTCATAGTGGATTATATATTGCTTTCTTCCACTATTAGGGACATATTGTATAGGGGGATAAGGATTTGCTTTAAGAGTAAACCATAGCCTGTAAGAAAGGGAATTCAATGATTTGTTTGGACTTCAATCTTACTTGTGATTCTAAATATCTTGTAGCTTATAAATATTTATAAAGAAACAGATTTTAGATTTTAGACATTATTTGACTTTGAAAAACTTAAGAAAAAGGGGCAAACAACTCGTGCAAGTATTTGTATTAGTATTGTAAGCATAGTGTCTTTCAATAATGAGAATGTTATGCACTCAAAATGACAAAAACACACACACATAGAGGATGTGATATGTGAAGCTTGTTATAGAACTATCTATTTAAGGCTGTTATCTCAATTCTTACTTTATTTAAAACATTAATTTATAAATAGATAGATTGGTCTTCATGTGATTAAATAATTAATTTAAGCATGAATAATAGCAAGGGTTTACTCAGTCATGCCTCTACTTGTGTTGTCTTTTGTTTGGGTTAATCTACTAGCTGAAGTTAGTGAGTCTTGGGATATTTTGTCCACTAAAGATGAATATTATGTCATTCTTGCTTACATTATTTTGTTGTTGTCATTGGGGATCGGTTTAAAGCAGGAATAATTGTTATTTGTAGTATCAAGCATCTTATGAAAAGATGTATATATTCATTTTCTAAAATTGGTTATTGTTCTCTAAATGTGCCAAAATTTTGCCAATTGCTGTAAAATTCATGAAAAATATAATTTTTGTTATCTTGAACCAAATGATGTTGCTAATTTCTAACTTTTTTGTTTTGTTCAAACCCAAATATCTGGTAAAAATGAAGGAATTGTTGGCTGACCCTTCGAATCAATTACAGTCATCTAATACAAGTGGTAGTCTTGCATGGTCAACAGATGGTGTGTTTGCCAAAGTGATAGGTAAGGAGCGCAAAGGCCATATTCATGGGGTAGGATTTGGTCCAAGCCCAAGTGGTTTAAGTAGCAAAAGTGCTCTCATGAGCATTCAAATACAATCAAGTCAAGCAAGGGACAATGAAGTTGAACAATTGAAGGCTTCCTTGGCTACTATGGAGGAGAAACTAGCAAGTTTTGATGCAATGAAGGAAAGACTTAGTCAATTCGAAGATATGGAGCAAAGAATGGCTCGCATGCTTCAACAAATGCAACAAATTTCTTCACAATGTAGTCAGGTATGATATATGACTTTTAGAATGTCAATTTTAAAACATAAGAGACATGTCTTCATTTAAAACCCCATAGGACACGACAGTTTAAAGTAGTTGGAGACATAGGAATATGCATCCCAAAAATGGTCATTTTCAAAAAGGAAAATGGAAAAAGAGTTTGGACTATTGTGGGTTTGTGAAGTGTTGTTGGGTTTGAAATGGAAAAAGAGTTTGGACTATTATTGGGTTTGTGCTACCTGTGGCTAATTGGTTTGCTGATAGTCTTGCACTTTCTTCAGCCAATGCATAACAGAATGCTCTAAGGGTTATGAAGCTGTCCTTCCTGTCAATTTTACATGAAAATTAGAGAGAAAAAGAAAATTCATAAAAAGAAGAAGAAAATAACTATGTTAGTGAATGCTAGTAAGTGTGTGTTAGGATCAGTTTTTTTTTTTTTTTTGTGTTGAAAAACTTTTTTTTTATTTGCTGAAAAATTAATGTGTACAATTGTAGAGAGAGAGAGAGAGAGAGAGAGAGAGAGAGAGAGAGAGAGAGATTTTAAAAACCTATATATACATAACTAAATTAGTAAGTTAATGGAAAAAAAAAAAAAAAAAAAAAAAAAACTAATCCAAATGGATTGGTACTATTATATACTTCTCTTTACACTATTGTGATTGGTAAATTAAGTAACAACCATATCTTAATATCAATTATACACTAATTGTAGCCAAATTACAAGTCATCCAATTAGATTTTGAGAGGGGTTCCATTAACTTGTTCCCATTTTTTGCCTTGGTAATATATATATATATATATATATATTTTTTTTTTTTCCATTCTATTCCATTTATACACACATATTGAGTTATCATAATTTGTACTTAAGATGTTCCTTTGGTCCAACAATCTCTAGCTCTCCAAAAATTATCAGCCACATCCCATTAACCAAGTAGCTTATAAGTTTTATTTTGGTGTTCAGGGATTTTTTTGTGTACAAAGAACTACATTTGAACAACCGCATCTTTTTGCAAGTGTTGAAAGATATTTTTAAACACTTTGTAACTATGATTATGGTATTAGTTTAATTTGAGCGGTTGTTTTATTCAAAGGACCACATCTTCTTTTGTTAATCTTATGATGATGGTTATAGACATTGTTATGTATTTGATAATATATTTCTATGTTAATATTACGTTAATATGGAGACATTTATGGTGTTCTTAATTAGTTATATTTGTGGTATTGTGCTAGTAGAGCAAAGACTATTGCAGGTTCTTTGTAACAAGTCTATTAACAATTTATCAGCAAATAGCGGTTTTAAAACCTAGTGGGAAAAAATATTAACCTGTACGTGCACATATTATGTTTTAAATGAAGCCCTATAGCGGCGCTTATCGCCCACCGCTAAAGGTTCACACATATAGCAACGGTCATATCACCCACTACAAGGTGCATATGTTTTGTTTTACATGAAGCCCTATAGTGGCGCTTATCGCCCATCGCTAAAGGTTGTCACATATAGCGGTGGTTCTCGCCCGCCACTACAAGTACAATTAGTCTATTTTAATTGATGCCCTATAGCAATGCTGTGTGCCCACCCCTAAAGGTGGACACCAATAGCAGTGCACATAACCCGCCACAATAGCCTCTTTTTCTCATAGTGTCTATTATACGTAGTCTAGTCAACCCTTTTTTTTAAGGTGGTGTGGCCAGATCAAAAACTAATATATTTCAACCAAATGATAGGACTAAGTTGTGTATTATTTAAATCTGTTTTGAAGGGAAAAAAGACATGTACTTATCTTTGTATCTTGAATCAAAAGGTCCAAAAATAAAA